>NC_133617.1:47175648-47490648 GCF_048593235.1 Sminthopsis crassicaudata | reverse complement strand
CAAATGGGCTAGTGGCAGTTGAAAATAAGGAGACATTGCTGATCATTCAACAGAGTCATTTATTAAGAAAAAACACGCTGCTTATATATCTTAAAACCATATGTTATTATGAAAAGCATTGTTGTGTGACCAACCCTGGTTTCTGTCTTCTATGATCTAACTCTCTGAAGAATGTGGCTAGTTCACAATACTCCAATAGTTATTCCAGAACCTTATGTTTTTTCATGATTTCAAGCTTAAATGCACCTTAATTAATCTGAGGAGGAGGAGAACATCCCAGTTACTGAAGTTTCTAGCTTCTCTACATCTCTCCCTTTTTTGTTTTTGTTTTTATTTTGCTGAGACAGTTAAGTAACTTTCCCAGGGTCACACAGCTAGGAAGTATTAAGTGTCTGAGGCAGGATTTGAACTAAGGTCCTCCTGACTTGAGGGCCAGTGCTCTATCTAATGCCCCTTTTTTGTTTATTGAGGTGCTCTCAAGTCTTGAAATCTGAGACCCTGCCTGTGGACATTCTCCACAATTCTTTTATCTATGTTCAGAAAACAGAGTAGGTCCACAAATACAGATACATATAAGTAAAATTATAGCAAATGCTATGAATATAATTTCATGCCCAATGACACTGAATGTTCTTTGTGCTCTCTTAATCCAATAAGCAATTATTTGGGCAGTCTGGTCAGGTTCTAGATTTTCATGTGATTCTTTATGTAACATGTCAACAATCTTTTGAAGATCTTCAATATCCAAGTTCACATTTGAATTTCCCCATAATCCATTATAAGGTGATTTCTAATTTTATCCCATTCCTATTCTTACCTCATTGTATTCCTTATTAATCATACAGAAACTAGTGAATCTGTAATCACACACCAACCTTTGTCTAATCCTCAATATGTTCACTTCTTGTCCTATTTCAAGGACATTCTCCCTTGTTATGAGCCAGAATTTGAAACAATGTACTAAGTGGAATTGAGGAGACAATGGTTAAATCTAGTTTAGCATTGATTTAATCCTACAATAATGGTTTTCTATTGATATAATGATTGATTTATACTCAGTGTAGAGCATATAAGGAAGAAGCTCTCAGGGCCAAAAAAGAGAAAAGTGCACTAGAAGCTCTGGGAGGCTGAGACAAATTAATTCCATAATCCACTTTTGTGGTGGCTGGAGGCTAAAGCACAAACCTTTGGATTTGGAGAGATTCCGAGGGCAGAGAAGGAGGAAGGAGCTCAAGCTCTCGGAACCAAGGAGAGAGCTAGGCCTCTAAGAAAGCTAACAGGGCCCTGGGAAAGGAGACAAGACTTTGAAAGAGATAATAAAGGATTTGGACTTTAACCCCTGGCTACTCGCATGGTGACTACTGAACTGAAATGAAGGCTGCTCCCAGAGACCCCAAGAAAACCTCAACAGAGAACATACATTTTAGAGAGAACATTACACTCCCTTACTTGATTTATAGCTTCATAAAACTCCTTATTAATTTTATTCTGTATAGCAAACCCTTTAGAGATGTTCAGAGTAAGTTCATGGAAATAATTAGCTTGAACCACTTGATTTTGAATACTGATTACAGAAATAGCACGAGGCACTGGAAAGCAAAATAGAAGTTAATATAATTATACCAAAAACAATACATAAAATACATTTTTTCTTTCTACTTTTGCTAAGCAAATGTTCAATGTTCTCCAAAGAATGATCTGCTCAAGTGGGATACCAATTATCACTCTGTAGAGGTAACATTAAATGAAGGCTTCATAATAACAAACACAACACAAGTATTAACCTTACTTCCTATGCTTTCAGAAACCTTGTATTCCCTGCAAGTAACATTATGTTATTAAGTAATTCTTTTATTATTATTATTATTATTATTATTATTATTATTATTATTATTATGTAACATAACTCCTCCTTCTACTTTTGCTATTGTAACTTGGCCAATTTCTCCCCACATGAAAGCATAATCATTCCTCAGACATGCATGCACTGTAGCATTATATGATACATTCTTATTTCTGTTCTGATAAAATCCCTCAATAAGAGCAAACAGTAATGTGATTTTCCAAACGTGATCATTCCCCTTTTGATTATTCCCCCACCAATTCAGTTTGAGGTATCCCTCATGCATATGGCAATCATGAGAGTCATTATGCCAGGACACATAAGTCTGATTCCAAATTGTGTGACAAAAGTTTCTGCTAATGTTGCAGTCCAGAAAAGGAGGATCAGTCCTAGAGGTCCTGATCTGGAAAAAGTAATATATGGATTTCCCAATTGAGAGTTGCTGTTTCACAGTTCTGAACCAATATACCCATAACAGTGGTTGTTAGATTGAGGAAATGTGTGCTTTGTGTCATTACAGACTTAAGGCCTTTTTTACACAGAGGGTTGCAACGTTCCTACTAGCCAAAAGCCTGTGAAAAGGATCATGTTTATAATAAAAATGAATAGGTTATATAAGATTACAGCTGTCAAAGCTAGCATTTGTAGTAACTCATAGGGGAGGATCTTTAGTAAGTCCAGTAAAATTAAACTTAATTATCAAAGTATTTGATTCCCTTCCATGCTCATTAATATCAAACTATTTAACTAAATATTGAGATCCATTATCATACAATAGAATTTCAGGAATGTATTTTCCCCATCCAACCACTCTCACCCAAGGTGGACTTTGTATACTATCCCAGAAAGTTTTATTTTTTTCCTTCTCCCAATTTAAGTTGTGCCCCGACTAAGGCCAGTTGCAGGAGCTATGCTGTTCCATTTCCCTTGCAGCAGCTTTTGCAAGTCTTTTCTTTTATCTTCATGCTCTGGATCATTTTGGACAGGGCGGCTACATCTTTCCAGGATTCATGTGTCTCCTTTATCTGTGGAAATACAAAGAAAACCTCAATTCCGAATTATTACCTTTTCAGGGCCCCTCCACATACCATTGACATCCTTCCACGTTACATATTGTTGCCAGGCGACAGAGCCAACCCTTTAACCTTTTCTGTTCCTCTTTGTTTGAGGAAAAATAATATAGAAAAGAAAAAACTAAGTCAGCTGGGATGTGGGACATGTTATTCAATGTGAGATAATTAATAGTATATAGTGCTTTAGCAAATCTGTTCTTGGGGGACTTCTCCCCCCTCCCTTTTTTTTGTCTATTAAGATTGATTTTCAATGTTCTATTCTTACCCTCTACTTTTCCTGGTTTTGATAAGCACATTTTTATAATGTTTTACAAAGGAAGAATATCAGAAGAGACCATCTGAGGGCCTTTCTCTCTGCACACTTTGTATAAAGTTTCTCCTATGGCTTCCCATTCACTGATAGTGATTTGGGGGCCAATGGGGAACCACAGTACATTATTGTAAATATCCTGTAGAAATGGTCTTAACTTATTTTTCTTAGCCTTTACTCCTTTTTTTAACATGATTAACTGTAAAAGTTTAAGATCTTTCCCTTCATTCTTTAATCCTTTAACTATTTTCCCTCCTATTGTTTTACTTCTCTGTTTGCTCAGAAAAGTGAAAGAACAGATGAGCCGTGCAGGTGAGCTGTAGGGCAGGTGAGCTGCCCTACTGAAGCATTCCCCTTACCTTGTCTAAGGCATTTTGTCCTCTGGCTACTCAGAGGGTACCAACCACTAAAAGATCATCTTCAGTCCCAGGTTTCCCATCAAGTCTCTGCTTCCCTTGTGGGACACTTGACACAATCAATGCCTGATAGGATTAGGGCATGACAAGATCATGGCGCTGTGTTGGGAGCTATTTGTTGTGACCAGCACAACACAAATGGGCTGGTGGCAGTTGAAAATAAAGAGGCGGGGTTGCTGATAACTCAAAAAAATTATTTATTAAAAAAAATCATTCTGCTTATATATCTTAAAACCCATATGTTATTATGAAAAAGATTGTTCTGTGACCAATCTTGGTTTCTATTTTCTATGATCTAATTCTCTAAAGCATGTTATTAGTTTCTGGGGACTCAATCTTATGTAAAGTTCACAATGCCCCAGTGATTTCAAGCTTAAATGCACTCTTGATTAATCTTAGGAGGAGGGGAACCTCCCAGTTAGCTTCCTGGAAGTTCTCTACACCAAAGAACATTTATCCACCTCTAGAAAAAGAATTCTAGTATTTGGCCTGGTGTCTACACTCAAAATAAAGAGTTAAGATCAAAAGTAGAATAAGAATGGTATTGATGAGATTTGGAAAGGAGATAGCTTAAGATCAAAAATACCAACAGGAAATTCCTTTTTTGGGAGAGACTGAAGGAGATAATAGAGAATTTTTGTCTTATTTACAACAGAGAATTCTTGTATTATTGACAAATATCTCTGGAACCTCTTGATAACATCTCTGTGCAACCATTGTTTTGATGACTCTAGTCATCATGTATGTATATAAGGAAGGCTGAAAAATGAAATCTTTGCATTTGGTATATACCAGCTAAATGCCCGTCAACTGACATCTCCCTTGCAGGCAGTTTGGGTCTTCCTGAAGGCCAAATGCCAGTCTATCCCTTTACTATCAATAAAGATTTTGTTTCCATACAGCATTAAATAGCAAATTCCTTTGCTGCCAAAACCGCCCTTGGTTACTTTGGGGAAGGAAGGAGAGAGAGAAAAGGAACTGATCCATCTCAGTTTAGAACCTCAGTTTACTCCTCATCAGTATCATCCAACCATACTCTGGAAGCCAAGGTTTCTAAAGCTTGAATTTGGAATACAAGGTTCATCTCAAACTGTAGCTGTATATTTAGACAATTACAAGGTTCAACTGCACAGATATCAACTACCTTAACAACTTCAATGCATCTTCTTCCTAATAAATCAATTACTGCGGCCATAAAAACGTGAACGTGGGGGTAGGGGGAGCAGCTAGATGGCACAGTGGATAGAGCAAGGACCCAAAAGTCAGGAGAACCTGAGTTAAAAATCTGGCCTGACACTTAACACTTAGCAGTATAAGCTGGGTAAATAATTTAACCCCAGTTGCCTGGGTTTTTTTCATGAAAAGATATGAATCCATTTTTTTTAGGTTATATTTTTTTACATATTTCCACATGCATCATGTTGATAGGAAAAAAAATTGGAATGAAAGGGGAAAAGCATGAGAAAAAAATAGAAGAAAAAAAGGTAAAAATAATATGCTTTGATCTACATTCAGTCTCCATAGTTCTCTCTCTTAATGTGGATGGCATTTTCTGTCAAAAGTTTATTATAATTGCCTTGGATCACTGAATTGCTGAAAAAGCCAAGTCTACAATAGTTGATTATCACATAATCTTGTTGCTGTTATGTATGTTTTCCTGATTCTACTTGCTTCACTCAGCATCAGTTCATGTAAATCTTTCCAGGCTTTTCCAAAATCAATCTGTTCATCATTTTTTATAGAACAGTGTAATATTCCATTTCTTTCATATCCTATAACTTAACCATTCCCCACTTGATGAGTATCCACTCATTTTGTAATTCTTATGCAAATCCATTATTTAAAGTGCTTCTGAAGCCACTTACAACTGAAATTTGCTTTACTGAAGAGACTTCAAGGAATCAGCTGGAAGAGTTCAAAAAAGCTTTTGAGTTTCCTGAGAACTTTGGGAGAGTTCATGGGTTTTGTTTTGTTTTTTTTTCATTTTCCCTTGTTCTGTTTCTTTAATGTTCTTATATCAACCTAGAGATACCTAAACGTCTGTTTTTCTAAGTTCCTTTCATCAACTCAGTTCCCCCATGATACCCTTCTTCACCTGGATATCAATGGGCTAGCTGTCTAAATATAAACTTTTTTGACATTTCTTCCTTCCCTGATTCATGTCTCAACAGCTGGTTGTGTGTGGTCTATTATACAAAGTCCACTCACATCCAAAATTGATATATTCAATATAGTTACCACAGATCTTCAGGTCTGAACACGGTCTTTTTTTTAGTATTTCAGTTTGCATCTTTCCAATGTAGTTTCTAATATTCAAATATCATTCTGATGTCTTAGTCTGGTGGTCCTCAAAAAAATCAAGAATGACTTGCTTCTTTTCTTCCTGAAAAGCATTTCTGTTTACTTCTAGCTCTTGTTCAAGCCCTTTGAACTCCTCCCCATCCTCTTGACTTGTCTCACCTTCTTGGCAGAAAGAATAAAAAGCATCTCCCTATCAAGGACATCAACCTATTTTTTACCAAGCTCTGGATAGACCTCTTCTATCCTGCTTGGAACTTCCTTCAGATGTCTGATCAAGTGATGAGCCAGATCTCCCACCATTGTTGCTGGACTTCTGCAACCAGGAAGCAATTCCCAAGAAAAAGAGTGCTTCCCTTCAACCTTGTAAAGGGCTATGAAAGTTTTTTTTTTTTTTTTTTTTTTTTTTTTTTCCCTAGGAGTTGCAGAAATGGCATGCTCTTGTCCCTTGAGAGGAGTGAGCCCTCAAGGGTCTCTTTTATGATCTGTATTAATGAAAACACCAAATAAAAGAACATTCATTGGGGGATGTGAAACAATTCATCTAGTTCATTAGCAATGTTCACTTCATCATCAGATGATGTCTCAATTTTTACAGCATTCGGGTTACATTCATTACACCCTCATAAGCCTAATGAGGACTAGGATGTCTCCCCCTGAAAGTTCATCTGAGGCCTGAAGATAATTGCTGCTCTTCTGCTTGGGCAGGCCTTTTTTCAGACCATCTAATTTGTCTTATTAAAGTAATCCTGAGTAACTCGTGTAAAACAATACAGCCACCTATTAGTTTTGCAATTTTTGTCTACCTCCTGATAAACTTGTCCAGACTTGTTCAAATAGCTCTTTTTCTCCCCTGTCCATGTGAGTGAATGATTGGCCAGACTTATAAATGACTATAATCATGAGTTTTCCTGATTTTTGTGTACTTTTCATGTGCTTTTTATTGCTTTCCTTTTTGATCAAGTCAGAATATGTCTTGAAGTGATCTTTAAACATATAATATTCTTCTAACAACATTTTCTTGATGACAGCCCTCTTCTCTGCACTCTATCCAGACACCTAGGAATGAGTTATTA
Organism: Sminthopsis crassicaudata; assembly: GCF_048593235.1. Lineage (NCBI taxonomy): Eukaryota > Metazoa > Chordata > Mammalia > Dasyuromorphia > Dasyuridae > Sminthopsis > Sminthopsis crassicaudata. Next base: position 47,483,632 of record NC_133617.1, on the reverse strand, counting down.
TCATGGTAATGATCTTGCTGTGAACTAAATGGTGTATCTTTATCACCTCTGGGTAGAGGAGACACCTCTGCCTCGGGGTCTCACTCAATATCCACCTTTACCTTTCAGCCTCCATAATCATGATCATAACTGGAGAATCACCCTTTGACCCCCAGAGGCAAATTTTTCAAACAGGGATAGTGTAACAAGGGTTTTACTTATGTGCAAAATGTATTAGATGGCGTCTCTTCACATGGAGAGGCTGGGAGTTTGTTTCTGGAACAGTCACACTGACATGTAAGGGAAATGCCTTAAAAGGCATGTATTGTGGTTGGTTCTGGTCCTCTGAGAGGTGAATGGGAGACTTTGATTGGTTTCAGACGCATAGTCTCTCTTGCTTTACTCCTTTAGGCTACTCTATTCCTAGAAGTATGAATTTGTTCTTCTAGTTGCCTGGTAAGAGGATATGATATAAGAGGAGAGATTTTGAGGATTTTACCCCTTTGAGGTGATGTGGTCACAAGAAACAGACCTTGATTTTTGATGTCTGAATGTGATTTTGTTGGGTTTTTTTTCCTGTGTTGGCTCTTCTCAACAAAGTGGTGATTCAATACAATAAATGTGGATGGAAAATACCACTCATATCTAGAGAGAGAACTATAGAAACTGAATGTGGATTGAATCATAATATTTTTGTTTGTTTCTTTCTTGTGTTTTTTCCCCCTTTGGTCTGATTTTCTTGTATACCATGACAAATATAGAAATATATTTAAAAGGATAGTGCATATTTAATCTACATCAGATTGTTTGCTGATATAGATTGAGGGGGGAATAAAGGAGGGAGGGAGAAAAATATGGAATGCAAAGCTTTACAAAATGAATGTTGAAAACTCTCTTTACATGTATTTGGAAAAATAAAATATTATTAAAAAAATAAACTTTAGAAATGAATTGTTTTTTTTTAAAGCAGCCTTTGGATGATCCAGACCAGCAACTGCAAAGTCAATGTTATTTTCGGAGGTGAACTTGGTAAAAACCAACACTATGTAAGAACTGAGCTAAGGTGAGAAGATTCTCCCCAATGAGAAAGTAGTATAGGAGAGAATCTGCCCCTGAGGCATTAGGGGAAATATGCTTATACTTTATTTTTGCTTTATCTTCAAAGTAAACATACTTTTGTAAAAGCTAATCAATATTAAGTGATTAAAAGATAGGAAAAGTCAATGTTGAAAGGGTTATGAGAAGATAGGCACACTAGCACATAAGTGGTAGAGTTGTAAATGAATACAATTATTTTGGAAAGTAATTATCAGAATTATGCAAATAAAGTGACTAAAACATCCATACTCTTTGACCCAGAATTCTACTTCTAGGCTTATATCTCAAAAAAGTCACTGATAAGAATAAAATCTCTAAAGATATCAAAACACATACAGCCAGTTTTTTGTCTTATGACAACAAAAAGCTGTAAAACAAAGTAAATGCCCATTCATTAGGGAATGACTAAATAAATTGTGGTGTATGCATGTAATGGAATATTACTCTGCTATTTTAAAAAATGATGAATATAGATAATCACAGAAAAACTTACATGAAGTGATGAAAAATGAACAGACAAGAAAGCAATATACCAAAATAACTACAACTATATGAAGGGAAAGAATAGCAACCACAAAGGAGAATATTGCAAAATCATAAGGAACAAACATGATTCTTTCTTTTCCCTTAAGGCAATTGGGGTGTCTGAGGCCAGATATGAACTTAGGTTCTCCTGACTTCAAGGCTGGTACTCTAGCCATTGCTCCAACTAGCTGCCTCAGAACAATCATGATTCTAAGGAAAAGAAATAAGAATATGCTTTCTCTCTACTATCACCACCATCAATTATGTGTAAGTGGAAATCTATAGGTGTGGAACATTTGTATTTATTTTCATATTTCTTCAATGTATTGCTCAGTTTTGCAGATTTTTTGCCTTTTTTTCTTTTTAAAAAATTATTTGAGGCAGCTAGATGGTGCAGTGGATAGAGCACCAGCCCTGAAATCAGGAAGACCTAAATTCAAATCTAAACCTGTGTGATACTGGGCAAGTCACTTAACCCCAATTGCCTCATCAAAAAAAAAAAAAAAAAAAATTCTTTGTTGTATAGAATTACTTAGTAAAAGATAAAGGGATACTGGGAGAAATTTTGCAAAATAAAAACAAGCAATTTTTAAAAATTATTTACAAAATAAATATAACTGAAGTCTTTGTAACTAGTTCTTACCAGTAAGAACTTAGGTGGGAGATGAGGTACATAATCTAATAGCCATGGAGAAAAAGACATCCCCAAACTATTCAGGATGACCTGAAACCCTGAAGGGACAGATGTAGGATACTAGAGAAGAGAAAAAGTCACTGTACAACTATAAGAAGAATTCTCCAAATCACTAATAATATTAGAAAAATAAATAAAAATAATCCTGAGTTTCATCTCACACCCAATAAATGTGTAACTATCATAAAAAAAAATAGAAGTATTCAAAGTTGGAAGAATTGTTAAAAAAAAAAAAAAAATAGGTGCACTGAGGCATTATTTGTGAAAGCTAAGAATTAATAAAATTATTCCGGAAAGCAATTTGGAATTGTACAAATAAAATGCCTAAAATTTTCTTATTCTTTGACAGAGATTACACTTCTAATCACAAAATCAGAGACACACTACTGGGTCTTATCCCAAAGAAATAAAAGAAGGGAAAAGACCCACATGTAGCAAAAATGTTTTGTGGTGGCAAAGAAATGGAAAATTAGTAGATGCCCATCAATTGGGGAATGGCTGAATAAGTTATGATCTACAAAAGTAATAAAATATTATTGTTCTATAAAAAAGAATGAACAGAACAATTTTAGAAAGGCCTGGAAAATTTCTAAGAACTGATGCTGAGGAAAACAAGCAGAACCAAGAAAACATTGTACACACCTCAATTATATGATCAACTATAATAGACTTGGTTCTTGCAGCTATTTAGTGATCCAAGGCAATTCCAATAAACTCTGGATGGAAAACACCATCCATATCCATGGAAAGAACTATGGAGACTGACTGTAAATTAAAACATGCTTTGTTAACTTTTTTTTCTTTGTTTGTTTTCTCAGGATTTTGTTCTGGTTTTTCTCTCCCAATATGATTCATATGAAAATATGTAAAAAATTATTATATATGCTTAACCAAAAATAAATAAATAAATGAATGAAATACGAGGCAATTATTTGTAACAAGAAAGTTCACCGTATACATCAAATATTTCTAGCAGTACTTGTTGCAAAAAATAACTACCTAAGGAAGGGAACAGTTTCAAGAAACGTTCTCCTTCCACCAGAAAAGAATTCTGGCTATGGACTCAAGAAAGATTTCTAGTAAGAGATTTGAGTCACTTCTTTGAAGCATACCACCATACCACCACTTTACTTTTAAGGGGGGAAAGCTCATATTGACCATTGATCTCAATATGTTTTGAGAACAGAGTGCCTCACAGCTTTCTGGGGGAAATTTATTAGTCTACCAGCATAGTAAACATCTTTATTAATTAAAGAAAATGGCTGATTGTTAATAGGAAGCATTTCTACAATATTTTTTACCTTTTGTTCTTTCAGATAATTTTTATAACTAATTTTTTCTAGCTCTATAAAAGAATTCTTTGGTAGTTTTATTGTATAATATTGAGTAAATTGACTTAGATAGAATTGTCAATACTAATGATTTATAATGGTTCATTTTTATATGCTGCAACTTTGCTTAAGTTTTTAAATGTTTTAACTAGATTTTTAGTTGATACTCTAGGGTTCTCTAAGTATACCGTTGTATCATCTACTAAAAGAGAGTTTTGTTACTTCATTATCTAGTTTTATTCCTTCGATTTCTTTTTCTTATCTTATTGCTATGTATTTCTTCCTGTATTGTACTTAACTTTCCCTTTAAGAACCTGAATGTTATATATCACTTGGTTCATACATATTTAGAATTGATACAGTTTCATTGTCTATGGCCCACTTTCTTAAACTGTGGTTCATGACTCCATATGAGGTCTCATAACTGGATGCAGGGGTTGTGAAATTATGGTTCATTATCAGTAAATATTTGATACCTATTTTATATACCTATTTATCCAAAGTCACACAAAAATTGGGGGGCAAAAAGTTTAAAGTTTAAGAACTTAAACTTTTGTGCATGCATGAAATGTTCTGTTCTCTAGAGGATACCTATCCACCCCAATGCTAGACCAAAATACGTGCTGATTCAAGCTGGAGTCCATTACTCCCCTGACTAACCCAAGACATACAGGTAATCCTGATGTTAGCTAAGGTATACCGGAGGGGATTGGGGGGGGGGGGGAAAGAGGGGAAGGGGGATGTCTGTTACTGGTATGCACTTGCTTCACCACACTAGGGCTCAGTATTTCATGATGATTTGCTGAGGTGGGGCTTGCTGAGAAGCTTCCTGTCCTGGACCATGTCTACTCTTCCCCAAGTGAAACAGCACCCTCTTGTCCATCCTCCAAGTTTCCTGGACTAACAGATCTTTTCTTCCCTATCTCCTTGCTGATTTCACCACTCCAGTATTGTTGTTCTATTTTATGGTTGCCTGGAGGTGAACATGAAAGAATTACACCAAATCATTGCTTACTTTGCCATCTTAGTTCCCAGATGTCTTTTTCAGTCTTGATTTAAGAAGCGTAGAAGCGTAAAAGCATACAAGCATATAAGCGTATATATATTTTTTTGATAAATGGACCATTGATTCCTATGCTTTCAAGTGCTTTTAATAAAAATAGGTATTTTATGAAAGTCTTTTCTGCAATCATTGAAATAATCATATAACTTTTCTTGTTTTGTTATTGATATGTTCAATTATGTTGATAGTATTCCTAATATCCAACCAATCTCACATTCCTAGTATAAATCCCAACTAGCCTTAATGTATGTTGTAACATAGTGCTATAATCTCTTGCTAGCATTTTATTTTTAAAATTTGCAACAATATTCATTAAGGGAGGTGGTCTATAGTTTTTGTTCCCTCTTTTTGTTCTCCCTGGTTTAAAAGTTAAAATCATATTTCTGTCATCAAAGGATGGACTTCTTTTTTACCTATGTTTTTTGAATAGTTTATATAGTATTAAGATTAATTGTTCCTTATATGTTTGGTAGAATTCACTAGTAAATTCATCTGTTTCTGGGGGATGGATTCATAGGGTAAGGTTCTTAAAGAGCTCATTTTTGATTTGTTCAATTTCTTTTTCTAAGATATAACTATTTAAGTATTCTATTTCTTCTTCTATTAATCTGAAGTCATTTAAAAAAATATTCATTAATTTCATTTACATTATCAGTATTACTAGCATATAATTTGGCAAAACAACTCCTAACAATTGTTTAAATTTCATCTTCATTGGTGGCACATTTATCTTTTCTTTTTGATAATAGTAATTTGGTTGTCTTTTTATTAATCAAATTAATCAGTGGCTTTTTTGTTCTATTATGGGGTTTTTTTTTAATCATAAAACTAGATCTTAGTTTTATTTATTTCCTTTGATTTTCAGAATTTCTGTTTTGGCATTTAATGGATTTTTTTTCTAGCTCTTTAAAATCGCATGCCCAATTCATTGATCTGTTTCTCTCTCTTTTATTGATGTCCATGTTTAGAAAAACAAATTTTCCCATAAATATTGTTTTGACTGAATCTTACAAATTTTGAATATGTTGTCTCATTGTCATTTTCTCTAATGAAATTATTGATTGTTTCTATGATTTGTTCTTTAACCTACTCATTTTTTAGGACTAGATTATTTAGTTTCAATTAATCTATATTCTATGGTCCTTCATTGAATGTACCTTTTATTGCATTATGATCTGAAGAGGATGCATTTAATATTTCTGCTTTTCTGCATTTGGTTGTAAGGTTTTTGTGCCCTAACATATGGTGATTTTTGTGTGTGTGTGACAGTGCCATGTATAACTAAGAAAAAGTTATACTACTTTCTACTCCCATTCATTTTCTTCAGAGTTCTATCATATTTAAGGTTTAGCTATTGTTTTTTTCTATTTCTTTGTATTGTTCATTTATCTCTCCTTAATATACTATGGAATTCTGCATCACTTGGGCATATTTTTTCCTTTATCCTTGACCTTTTGCTTTTCTTCTTTCCTCAATCATCTATAAAAAATCATATCAGACAGCCATTTTGCTTTCTTGCTCTTCTTTTTCCTTGCAATGGATTTTTTTGGTTGCTGTTGCTGCTGCTGCTGGTACAATAGTTTGAACCTCTGTCTATAGTTCTTTAAGCACTTTATCGACCATATTTAATCTGTTATACCTACTCATCACCTCTACTTCATATTCATAAGGGTTTTATATGATCTAATGGTTTTCCCTATTTTCTTCAATTTGAGTCTGATTTTTGCAAAAAGAAACTCATGATGTGAGCTATAATCAGCTCCAGGTCTTGTTATAAGTTACTGTATAGAGCTTCTATCTCTTTAGCTGCAAAGTATATAATCAATCTAATTACTGTATTGACCATCTGTTGATGTCCATATGTAAAGTCACTTTTTAGTGACTTTAAACAACCTTTTTAGGTTGTTTAAAAAAAAAAAAAAAAAGGTGTTTGCTACGACCAGAAAGTTATCTTGACAAAACTCCATTAGTATCTGTTCTACTTCAAGGGTCTTTTAAAAACTTACTTTTTACTCTAATTATTTTTTGATTTCCTACTTTAGCACTCCAATCCCCTATGATGAATGTGATTTTTTTGAGTAATATTTCTAAAAGATATTATAGTTTTTCATAGACTGATCAGCTTTGGTCTCTTTGCATCAGTGATTGGAGCATAGATTTATATTACTGTGAAGTTGAACAGTTTGCCTTGAATTTGCACAAAAATCATTGTCGTTTTTAAGATTATATCCCATATCTTCAACATAAAGAAGATCAACTCACTTCCAGTTGATCAATGATGGACAGAAACAACTACACCCAGAGAAGGAACACTGGGAAGTGAATGTAAATTGTTAGCACTACTGTCTATCTACCAGGTTACTTATACCTTTGGAATCTAATACTTAATGTGCAACAAGAAAATTGGATTTACACACATGTATTGTATCTAGGTTATACTGTAACACATGTAAAATGTATGGGATTGCCTGTCATCTAGGGGAGGGAGTAGAGGGAGGGAGGGGATAATTTGGAAAAATGAATACAAGGGATAATGCTATTAAAAAAAAAAAAATATATATATATATATATATATATATATATATATATCCCAGAATAGCTTTTCTCACCCTTTCATTGACTATGAGAAGTGGTCCATTTCTTCTAAGAGTTTCTTGTCCACACGAGTGTATGTCACCTGAATTAAATTCACCCTATCCCATTCATTTAAGTTCAATGATATCTCAAGATGTCAATGTTTAACCTTTCCATCTCCTGTGGGACCACATTCAGCTCACATTGGTTCCTAGATCCTACATTCTAGGTACCTACCTAAAATTATTTTTTACATCAGATTTTCCTTTCATCAGCAGACACATCCGCAGCTAAATTGTCTTTCAGCTTTGAACCATTTCACTGGAGTTACTAGTAGGTGTCCTCCACTCTTCTCCATTAGCATATTGGATACTTTCCAACCTTAGAGGATTATCTTCTGATGTCTTTTCTCTTAGCACTTTAATACTATACATCGAGTTTTCTTGGCAAAGCCACTAGAGTGGTTTACCATTCCCTTCTCCAGAGATTTCTTCAAGAAAATTAAAAATATCCTAAATTATATGCCAATAAATCTGATAATTTAGGTTAAATGGATGAATACTTGCAAAATTTTAATTACCCAGATTAATAGATGAGGAAATAAACTACTTAAATAGTCCCATTTTAGAAAAAGAAATTGAACAAGCAATTAATGAACTCCTTAAGAAAAAATCTCCAGGGTCAGATGGATTTTAGCAATTCTACCAAGCATTTGAAGAACAATTAATTCCAACTCTTTATAAACTAATCAGAAAAATAGAGGAATAAGAAGTCCTACTAAACTCCTTTTATGACACAAATATGGAACTGATATCTAAACCAGGAAAGACCAAAACAGAGATTTCTGTTTCCCTAAAGAATATTGATGCAAAAATCTTAAATAAAACATTAGCAAAGAGATTACAGCAACTTATCTACAGGATAAAACACTATGACCCAGGAATGCAGGGCTGGTTCAATATCAGTAATTGACCATCTCAATAACCAAATTAACAGAAATCATATGATTATCTTAATTGAGAAAACGCATCTGAAAAATACAATACCCATTCCCATTTAAAAACACACACACACACACTAGAGGGGTAGCTAGGTGGGACAGTGGTTAGAGCAGGAGCCCTGAAGTCAGGAGGATCTAAGTTCAAATTTGTCCTCAGACACTTAACACTTCCTGGCTGTGTGACCTTGGGCAATTCACTTAACCCCAATTGCCTCAGCAAAAAACAAAAAAACACTAGAACATAGGAATAAATAGAGTTTTCCTTAAAATGATAAGTAACATCTATCCAAAACAATCAACAAGTATCATAAATAATGGGGATAAATTAGAAGCATTTCCAATAAGATTAGGAGTGAAACAAAGTTGCTCATTATCACTACTACTATTCAATATTATACTAGAAATGTTAGCTTTAGCAATAAGAGAAGAAAAAGAAATTAGAATTAAAGTAGGTATTGAGGAAACAAAAATTATCACTCTTTACATGATATGATGATACACTTAGAGAATCAACTAAAAAATTACTAGAAATAATTAACAACTTTAGCAAAGTTGCAGGATGTTAAAAAAAAAAATCCACATAAATCATTGGCATTTCTATATGTACCAACAAAATGCAGCTGCAAGAGATAGAAAGAGAAACTGTATTTAAAATAACTGTAGATGATATGAAACATTTGGGATTCTATCTACCAAGACAAAACCAGGAACTAAGAACACAATTACAAAATGCTTTTCACATGAAGTCAGATCTAAACAATTGGAAGAATATCAAGTGCTCATAAATAGGCCAACCTAATATAATAAAAATGACAATTCTACCTAAATTAATCTACTTATTCAGTGCCATACCAATCAAACTGCCAAGAAATTACTTTGTAGAGCTATAAAAAAAATAATTTAAATATTCATCAAAAGATCAAGAATTTCAAGGGAATGAATGGGGGGAAATGAAAATGAAGATGGCCTAACTGTATCAGACCTAAAAGTATATTATATGGCAGCAATCATCACAAGAAAAGTAATGGACCAGTAGAATAGGTCAGGTTCACAAGACACAATAAAAAATGATTATAATAATATAGTATTTGATAAATTCAGAGACAAGCAAATTAGGAAAATAAGAGATAGTATACCTCTCAGATCTGTGGAATAGTGAAGAATCTATGGCCAAGGAAGAACCAGGAAACAATATGAAATGCAAAATAGATAATTTTGACTATTCTAAATTAAAAGGGTTTTGTACAAACAAACTGCAATGCAACAAAGATTAGAAGAGAAGCAAAAAGCTGAGGGGAAAATTTTATGTCTAGTGTTTCTGATAAAGGCCTCATTTCTAAAATATAGAGAGAATTGACTCAAATTTATAAGAATACAAACCATTCCCCAATTAATAAATGGTCAAATGTTGGTTAGAGAAATGCAAATTAAGACAATGCTGAGATGATTCAGTCCAATTCCAGTGGACATGTGATGGAGAGAAGCATCCATATAGAGAATTAAGTATGCTTCACAACATAGTATTTTCACCTTTGTTGTTGTTGTTTGCTTGTTTATTTTTCTTCTTTTTCTTTCCCCTTTTCATCTGACTTTTCTTGTGCAGCATGATAAATGTGGAAATAGGTTTAGAAGAATTATACATGTTTAATGTATGTTGGAGTGCTTACTGTCTAGAAGAGAGGGAAGGTGAAGAGAGAGGGAGAAAAATTTGGAGCATAGGATTTTGCAAGGATAGATGTTGAGGATTATTTTTGCATATATTTTGAAAAGTTATTATTTTTAAATAAATTTTTAAAGACAACTCTGAGGTACTACTTTACACTTCTCAGATTGACTAAGATGACAGGAAAAGATGGCAAATGTTGGACAGAATGTCGGAAAAATGGAACATGAATGCATTGTTGTTAGAGTTGTGAACTAATCCAACTTTCTGGAAAACAATTTGGTATTATGTCCAAAGAGCTATCAAACTGTGCATATTCTTTGATGCAACAGTATCTCTACTAGGCTTATATCCCAAAGAGGGGAAAAGGGAAAGGACCTACATATGCAAAAACATTTGTAGCAGCCAGTTTTGTGGTGACAAGAAACTGGAAATTGAGTGGATACCCATCAGTTGGAGAATAGCTGGATAGGTTATGGTATAGGAATGTAATGGAATATTATTGTTCTATTAGAAATGACAGGCAGGCTAATTTCAGAAAAGCTGGAGAGATTTAAATGAACTGATACTAAGTAAAGTGAATAGAACCAAGAGAATATTGTATATAATAACAAGATTATGTGAGGATCAACTGTGATGAACTTGACTCTTTTCAAACATTAAGTGAATTGTAAGTGCCTTGAATTCCAATAGACTTGTAATGGAAAGAGCTATCTGCATCCAGAGAAAGAACTAAGAAAAACTGAATGTGAATCAAAACAAAGTATTTTCACCTTTTTTGTTGTTTGTTGGGTTTTTTGCCTCCTGTTTTTTTTTTTCTTTCACCTTTTGATCTGATTTTTCATTATCATGAATATGGAAATATATTTAAAAAATTATACATGTTTAACCTATATTAGATTTCTTTCTGTCTATAGGAAGGAGGGGGAGAAAATTTTGGGACACAAGGTTTTGGAAAGGTAAATGTTGAAAACTATCTTTGCATGTATTTGGAAAAATAAAAAGCTATTAAAAGAAAAAAAAAATTTAAAGAAAATTAAGGGGATATGTCCTGCAAAAGTAAGCACTATTTCAATTCTCACTATACAGATGAGGAAAATGAAGTTGATTGGAATATATCCAGAGTCTCATAACTCATAACTGCACAGGAGGTCAGATTTGAACTCTAAAAGACTCATATGAATTTATATAAATGAAGTAAGCAGAGTATACACAATAACAAAAGATAAATGGAAAGAACGACCACAAAACAATCACAACTGGATGTTGCGAAATTCTAATGACCGAGCTTAACCCCAGAGAAGGGATTTGAGGACACACTTCCCCTACTCCTTTGCAGAAGTGAAGATTTTCAGGCATGAAAAACACTACATATATTTTAAGGTTATTTGTTTGGATTTTTTTTAATTTGTTTTGCTGTTTGCCAGATTTTTAAAAATTCTTTTCTACATATACTAATATACTGTTGGTGGAACACCAAACTAGCTATGCCCTTCTATAAAACAATTCAAAACTGTTCCCAAAATGTCACCAAAATCTATATACATGTCATACAAAATCTACAACCCAATGGTACCACTATAAGGCATATACCTCAAAGAGATCAAAGACAGAGGGAATAAGCCCAAATGTAAAAAATAATCAGTGCAATATTTTCATTATAAAAAATAACTATAAACTAGGGAATTTGTGGAATGACTAAACAAATGATGGTAAATGAATATAGTAGAATATTACTATGCCATAAGAAATTATGAAAGGAACAGATTTAGAGAAAGCTGAAAGGATGTATATAAACTAATGCAGAGTCAAGTGACCAAAACCAGCAGCATAAATTATACAATGACTAAACACTAGAAAGAAAAACAATATTGAAAGATTCCAGAACTCTGATCAATGCAGTAAATGACTTCAAAAGTCAGATACTAAAACATGATTTCCAACTCTACACAGAGGGTTGACCAAAAGTACAGAAAGAGACATAACATTTTCAGATATGGCTAATGTGGTGATTTGGAGCTAGTTTAATTCTCACTGGTAGTCTGGGTCCTCAAAGCAAGAATACTATATTTCCTCTTACATTCTAGGGATATCCCTACAGCACATGAGCCCCCAACAATGCTGTTTGTCTTTGATTATCAATGATATCAATTACCCAGACTTAATTAGTTTTAGAAACAGGTATTTACTAAGGTGGTATAGTTAATATAAAACATCTCCCCAAAAGTCTGCAGCACATTCTTACTCTAATATACAGAGACCAAGAAAGATAACAAAGGGATAATTCAGCTAGTTATTAGAAGCCTTTTTCTCCCCTTTAGGAAGTAAAGGAAGTTCCCCTTTGGTCAGTTCCCTTTTGGTTGTAGCTTCTTTCTTCAGTTTAGGAAAGAACAGTTTCAGTTGAATGATAAAGTTAAAAATCAGTCTGAAGAAGGCTTAGAAGACAGTGAGAAGAGAGGAGGAAAAGGAACAGAATAGTGCTATCAATATTCAAACATGAGCATCTAAAGAACTTAACAATGAATATCACACAGATAGCAATGGAGAAAGAAAAACAACATTGAAAAACTCAGACTAAATGTAAATGTCTCCAAAAGCCAGATAAGGAAACATGATTTCCAACTCTAGGCAGAGGGTTGACCAAAAGTACAGAATGAGATATAACATTTTCAGATATGGGTATAATGGTCCTGAAACATATAATAAATGAGGAATTTCATAGAAGACTAGGATTGTAGGTATTATTAGAAAAAGATATCATAAGAAAATCACTGAAAAAAATGTTAAAGATCAAAGAACTCCCAGATGCCTCAGATATTCCACTATTGACCTCCTACCCTATAGACATTGAATCCAAGACAATTGCTACCATGAATTAAAACAACTCTGAAATACCACTTTACTCCTATCAACTTGGTTGATATAACAGGAAAGGAAAATGACAAATGCTAGAGTGGATATAGAAAAATTGGAACAACAATGCACTATTGGTGGAGTTGTGAACATTCTGGAGAACAATTTGGAACTCTATCCAAAAGGCTATAAAACTCTACATAACCTTTTGATTCAGAAATACTACTATTAGGTGTATATCACAAAGAGATCAAAAAGAAAGGGAAAGGATTTATATGTGCCAAAAATATATATAGCTATTCTTTTTGTGGCAAAGAATTAGAAATTGAGGGAATGCCTATTAATTGGGACAAATTATGATTTACAATTAAGATGGAACACTATTGTACTGGAATAAATAATGAAAGGGATGGTTTCAGAAAATTTTGTAAAGATTTGCAACTAAATGAGCAGAACTAGGAAAACATTGAACCAAGTAATAATAATATTGTAATGATGATCAACTGAAAGTTTGTTACTCTGATCAATACAATGATCCAAGACACTTCCAAAAAACCCACAATGAAAAATGCTACTTATCTCCAGAGAGAGAACTGATGAACTCTGAGTGCAATTGATGTCTACTTTTTTCACTTACTTTATTTTTCTTGCTTTTTTTTTTTTTTTTTTTTTTTTTTTTTGCAACATAGCTAATAGGGAAATATGTTTTGCATTACATCATCTGTAAAATTGATATCATACTGCTTACTTTCCCAGTGGGAATGGGGGGGGGGACTAAAATGAGAGAAAGAATGGAAATCTTCTGGAACTTTAATGAATGTCAAAATAAAATAAAATATGTTTTTAAAAATACAACTACTTGCCATGCAACCAGTTCCAAATCCACAAAATTATGTTATCATGTAGGCTGTAGTTCTTCATCTTTTCCGCAAAAGTTGCACTAGATACTTTAATAAAGTATTTTTTTGAAATCTAGGTTAAAATTATATTTGCAGAACTCTGTAACCCTTTTTAAAAAGAAAATAAAATTGATTTGACCTAGTTTGTTTTTAGTGCAGTCATATTGACTCTTTAGGATTCTGGCATTCCTTTCCAAATGTTTTTCAACCATTTCTTTCATGAGTTTGCTTTGTTCTATGTGGTCCCAGAAGAAAATACTAATGGGTATAAACTGCAAAGGAGAAAATACCATTTTGATAACTCAGTAATAATACTTTATTAACAATTGGAGATATGCAATCAGTTAATAGGCACTTACTATGTCCAACAATGGAAAGGACTGTCTCAGAAGGGAGTGGATTTTCCCCTCAGCAGAGGTCTTCAAGAAAAGATTAGATAACCATCATTTGGCAGGCAACTATAGAAGGGATTTATTCATGTTCAAACATAAATAGGACTAATTGCAGTGAGCTTTCTTCCCAATTTAGGATTTGGCGATGTTGTGATTCTGAAATATACCACATGAGGGAGTCAAGGAACAGCATTAAAATGGGGAGGAGATGTGAAAAAGCAATCAGGCCACAAAATGGCCAAAACAGCAGCTTCAGAGAGACACGTGTTCCAATCCCATCGGACAAAGGGGGGGAAAGGGCGGAGGAATAGCTCACCTCTATGAAAAACGAAACACAAAAACCAGTAAGATTGACAATAATGATTAAAGAAGACTAGAAGCAGTGTGGATCAGTGGAAAGAACCCTGGTTATGGAAACAGTAGGTCTGCCACTTTCATCAAGTCATTTCTACTCTCTGAGTCTGTTTCTTCATCTGCAGAATAAGAAAATTAAGCCAAATGGCTTCCGTGGTCCCTTTCATTTCTGTCCTATATGTGTACATATTGTCCTATAAATTCCCTAAGCATAAACTAGTGTTTTCACTTTTGGGCTTAATAAATACTTGTTGAATCAATGAAGTTTTTATAAACTTTAGTATATGTAAATATAAGTTATGATGATCATATGTTACATTTTATAATTATAAGGCATTGTAAGTATGAGCTTCCTTTGCTTCTCTACCTTGGAACCTCATTCATGCAGCAAGCATTTCATTGTATGAATTATCCAGCAAGGCTGTGCAATATCTTAGCTATCTGCTAAGGGTATAAGCCATCAGCACAGTAGTCTTGTTAGCATTTTTTGACTAGCATATGCCACTTTTTATTATTTATTTTATTAACTTTGAACATTGACTTTTATAATATTTTTTATTTCCAATTTTTTTCTCCCTCATTCCTCCCTATTTCCTCAAGATGGCAATCAATTGGATATGTTATACATTGTATATTCAGATTAAACATATTTCCATATTAGTCATGTTATGAAAGAAGAATTAGAACAAAAGAGAAAAACATGAGAAAGAAAAAAACAACAAAAAAAATGAAAATAATATGTTTCCATTTGCATTCAGATTCTATAGTTCTTTCTCTAGATCTGGATAGCATTTTCCATCATTAGTCTTTTAGAATTGTCTTAGATTATTGTATTGCTGAGAAGAGTAAATCAACTTCTATCAAAGTAGATTAGCCCCTTAATTTGCTATTATTGTGTACAATGTTCTTCTGGTTCTTCTCATTGTACTCAGCATCAGTTCATGTGAGTCTTTCCAATCATCAAGTCATTTCTAAAATCTGCCTGCTCACCATTTCTTGTAGAACAATAGTATTCTATTACACTGATAAACCACAATTTGTTCACTCCTCATTTGATGAACATCCCTTGATTTTTAATTCTTTGCCACCACAAAGAGAATTGCTGTAAACATTTTTGTACTTGTGGGTCCTTCTCCATTTTTTATAATGACATTCCTGAGTTCAAATCTGACCTCCAACATTTACTAGCTCTGTGACCCTGGACAACTCACTTAGCCCTGTTTGCCTCAGTTTCCCTATCTATAAAATAAGTTGGGAAAGGAAATGGCAAACTACTCCAAAATCTTTGCCAAAAAACCCCAAATGGGGTCACAAAAATTCAGTTAAACAATGATATATAATTCACCAGTGTCTGCCCTTTCTAGACTCCCCTCTTTCAGTGTATAACCCCCTTACATTCACTAGATTCAGAGAATCTATATATTATAATAATATAACCTATTTTACAGCATATAAAGTATAATGGGAAAAGATCAAATATTTCAATATGGAGTGCTTCACTTTTCTTTCTTTTAGTTACACTCTCAGATCTTTGGATACAGCTAATGGAACTCTTGATCATGCATCAACAACTCATGGAAAGGAAAAAGAGGAAGGGGATATCCACACACAGTCTCAGCACCATATACTAGAAATAAATGAAAGCAGGAAGACATAGGGGGAAATGAGTCATCGAAGACACACACACATACACTCACAGTCTCCACTTCGGGGGGAAGGAGGCTGAAGAAGGAAATTGGGGTTAAATGACTTACTTAGGATCACACAGCTAGCAAGTATCAAACATCCAAGGTCAAATTTGAACTCAGATCCTGCTCACTCCAAGGTGAGTTTCCGTCCAACCTAACAACTACCAAACTGCCCTCACTCAGTCCAAAGAGATTTACAATAGTTGGCAACATTGATAATTCTGGATCTTTTTTCCTTGTGATTCCTAGTCCTAGTGTCCACTCTAACTATAAGGGCTCTCCCAAAGCTTCAGGACACTTTTCTCCCAGGTCTCAGACAACTATAGAAATAGAGTCTACCCTGTGCAACATTGGAAAGAATTACTAGATTTAGAATTAGCAGACCTTGATTCAAATTCTGCTTCTTGCTTGCCACTGGTGTGACCTTGGACAAATGAATTCACCAAATCTGAGGCTCAGTTTCCTGATTGTCCTAGATGACTCTAAGTCTCTGATCCTATGACCTGAAAATTCTTTTTCTTTATCTTCACCCAGAATCCATCACGTTACAGAACATGATGATATAGACAAACTCAGTTAAAAAGAACAGGTGAGGAATAACATCTCTGTCTGAAGATTGATCTCAGTACAGTCAAAAAGTCTTTCCTCTTATCTGAGTCACATTTCTTACTGAGATTCCCGCTGACATTCCAGACTTTTAAAAATGTCTATAGTAACTGATTCAGGGCTTCAGTGATGACTGGCCTCTTCACTCCTTCTGTACTTTTTATTCCAGGTCCTACTCTTTCCCAACATTGCTTGAATTTCTCAGGACAAGCAAATTGGTAGAGAAAGCTATACTTTTTCCTGGCTCTAGACCTAGAGAAGGGGTTTAACTAAAGCCTATAACTATTGATACTTTGAGACCCTGTTATATCCTAGTCACTGGTTTTAGAAATAAGAGAGATTTTAGAGATTATCTAATTCAAATATACCATTTTATAGGTGGAAAAATGAATAATAAGTAACAGCATCAGCATTAAACCAGATCATTCAATTCAAGTATTCTTTCTATTATTAATATGGTCTCCTTTGCTCCAGCCCTAGAAATTGGCAGTTTTAAGTACTAAGGAAAGGAATTCAGGGCTGAGGTCCCCTGATATGAGACCTCAGAATAGAGACCTCCTATTAACAGACTCTCTGAATTCAAAATGACTTTAGGGGCCATCTAATACAACCATTGGGAAAAGAATCCTTTCCCCAAGAAACCTGAGAAAAATTCATCGAGAATTTGCTTGCACTATTTCCCAAGGCAGCCCATTCTCCCAATCATCCAGACTCAGTCTGAACTTGAAGTCACTCTACATATCTAATCTGTTGCAAGATTTGTCAGTTCTGCCTTTATCTCATCTCTAACGTATGTCCCATTCTCTCCTCTGACACAATTACCACCATGACATATTCCCTCATGATTGGATCATTGCAATAGCTTCCATTTTAATCTCCATATCTTTTCTCTCCTCTCTTCAGTTCATCTCATCTGCCAATATGATGTTCCTAAAATACCAGTCTAACTACCTAATCCTCCCTTTACTAAACTCCTGTAACTCTCTATTATGTCCAAAACCAAATATAAGATGCTCTGTTTGCCATCTAAAGCTCTTTATAATCTTCTTACTTTTCCAGTCTTCTTAATCGTACTCCCCAACATGTTCTGTAGGATCTAGTAACCATAGTCTCCTGCTATCTCTTAAACACAACACTCTATCTCCCAACTGTCCCTCATATTTCCAACATGAGCAGCCTGCCGCCTGCACCCAGAATGCTCTTCCTCCTCATATCTATGTCTAGGCTTCCCTCAACTCTTAAAGAAAAGGAATCTCAACCTCTACAAAAGGCTTTTCCAGTCCCCCTCAACTCATCAAACCCACTCCTATAGTCTCCAGTTACTGATAACTTTCCATTCCATTTACATGCACATTATGCATACATATAATTGTTTGCATACTTTCTACCTTATCAGAATGTGGGTTTCTTGAGGGCAGGAACTGTGGTTTTACTTTTCAAAGCATTCCCAGAATTTGGCATGGTGCCTGACCGATGGTAAGTGCTCTATAATTGTTTGTTGACTGACTGAGTACCACATGCAATGAAACATTTATCACATTCAAATCAATAAAGAGGTAACATAAACCTATATAATGGGCCTCTCAACAGAGAACTATTATTTCCTACTTTAATGAAAAAATAGAAGCCATCCATGCACGCTTCCTTTTCTTCTCTACACACTCAGAACCTTTCTTCATCATCCCTTAGTCCTTATTTGCTCTAGTCTCTGAAAAAGAGGTTACCCTTCTGGTCAAGATTAATCCCTTCACTTGAGGTCTCTATCTCTTTTTCTTTTGTATTGTCTTAAGAAGTTGCTTTCTTCTTTTTCTTCACCTTTAATCTCTCCTTTTCTCTTGCTTACAAAGTCTTCTGCCATCCTTAAAAGAAGCATTTATTTATTTGACCTTGCCATCCCCAAAACAATCATTATATATCTCCTTTTCCTTTCACAACCAAAATCCTAGAAAATATTCTCTCATTATTGCTTCTTTTTCTCACATTCCAATCACTTCTTAATCATTTCTTACTATGAGATCTGCCTTCTGATCCCACTACTCCATTGAAAGTGATCTCTCCAAAATTACCAATGATCCCTTAATTGCTACAATCAATGTAAAATGCACAAAGGACAACCACCTTTTTCCTGAACACTCTCATCTCTTCGTTTCCGTGTTACTGCTCTTTCTTGGTTCTTGTCCTTCCTATAGGGCCATTCTTTTTCTTTTTTTTTTTTTTTTTTTTTTTTTTTTTTTGCTAATTCCTCCTCCTCCTCCTCCTCCCTCTAAGGGAGCATGAGAATCCCTCAAGGCTCAGTCATGTGTTCACTCTCTTTGTTTTCCTCTAGGTGACTTTATCCACCTTCATTAACCTCTCCTTTATCATCTCTGTGCAGATGACTCCCAGTTTTTTACAAATCTTAATCTCTCTTCAAAAATCTCGTTAGTTCCCCATCTCTGCCTGAATTATTCATCAGCATCTCAATATCGATTTTTTTATTATTTATTATATATTTTTTATAATATTATCCCTTGTATTCATTTTTCCAAATTATCTCCCCCTCCCAATGCTCTCTCCCCCCATGACAGGCAATCCCATACATTTTACATGTGTTACAATATAACCTAGATACAATATATGTGTGTAAATACCATTTTCTTGTTGCTCATTAAGTATTAGCTTCTGAAGGTATAAGTAACCTGGGTAGATAGACAGTAGTGCTAACAATTTACATTCGCTTCCCAGTGTTCCTTCTCTGGGTGTAGCTACCTCTGTATATCATTGATCAACTGGAAGTGAGTTGGCTCTTCTTTATGTTGAAGATTTCCACTTCCATCAGAATACATCCTCATACAGTTCAATATCGATTTTTTAAAATTCAACATGTTCAACAAAAAACTTATAACATCTCCTTCTCTTATCTCCCAAAAAACCTACCCATCCTCCAAGCATTCCTATTTCAGTTCCAGTCACCTAGGCTTGAAACCTTGGAGTTATCCTTGTCAATGTGATCTGCTGACCACCCCCTTCCCCACCCCATCCTTATCCATCTCATCAGTTCCCAATTATTAATGATTCTGCCTCTGCAAAATCTCTCTTTTTTCCTCTTTTCTCTACTCCCAAAACTTCTTCTCTGGTTCATATCATTATCATCCTTTTCCTAGACTATTTGCAATAATTTCTGAATTGATACCCACACTTCCAGTTTTTTCTGTCTTCTTTCCTATCAACATTATCAAACTGATATTGCTAAAACACAAATCTGATCATATCATCTTTCTAAAATCTCCAACGATTCTCAAATGTCTTTAAACTACTATATTCTTAGGTTCATTTTAAGGTCCTTTATGATCTGACAATTTCCACCAATATTGTTTCATGTCACTCTCCACCATATACTTGGCATTCCAGTCAAACTGACCCATTAGCTTTTCTTTTTACATAACTTTACCCTGCCTTGGCAAAAGGTTCTCCTTCCTCTAGACTGCACTCCCTTCTCATAGCTGCTTTAAACTTCTCCTAGCTTATTCATAAAATAGCTCAAGTGCTTTTTCTCTTCAATTTCTTTGTATAACTTGTAATTTCTCATTTCTGTAGAAATTACAATATTCTTTTCCCCTTTCCCCAACCTGATCATCACTCTGAATTTAAACTCCAAAAAGGCAAGAAACAACTTTATTTTGATCTTCCTATCCCCAGAAAATAGCACAGTACCTTAAGAACAATGACTAACTCCCTAAGTTGTTGTGAGTAGCAAATGAGATAAAAATTTGTAAAGTAGCTAACCCTTAATAAATGCTTGTTTTACCACCAACACCACTCCTAGGTTGTCCAAGTGTTTTCATGATAAACACAGTTTTGAGAATGTTGGAATATTGAAAAATAAAAGAAAGTCAACAAGACTCTGATCAACTCTAAAGCTTAACAAGAGACAAAGTATAAATGTATTATAGTGAATATGATTGGACATGAAGTCAAAAAGACCTGAATCTGAATCCTAACACAGATATTTACTAGCTTGATACTGTCTGCCTCAGTTTCCTCATCTGTAAACTGAATGGAGCCAAATTTTCTCTAAGGCCCGTACCAGATCAAAATAAATCTATGACTCTATGAGAGATTATCTTCTGATGGTCTGTACCAGAGAAATAGTTTAGGATCACCAGTTCCATTCTATGCCCCATCCCAAGGGGCAAACATTTTTATTACTCATTTTTGGGCCAACTTTCACTTCTCTTCTGGTAGGAGTATTATGTGATTCCTCAACTGAACTTCTTTACATACACTATAAGGAATTCCTATAGGCATTCATGATATTTGATCATCCATCCATTCCATTCATCAAGCAAATCTTTATTGAGCATTACTGTGTGCCAGGCCCTGCTCCTGCTCACATTCATTAGGGATGATGACTGGCACAAAACCAACCAGAGACCAAGGCGACTGTGTTGAGGACCTCAAAAAGACATTGGTTTGGGTCTAAGTCTGCAATTCTAGGACATCATTAAGATAATTAAAAATGGTAAATCCTGGGCCTGGTCCAGGTACAATGAACTAACTAGCTATGTAACATGGACAAGGCAAGACACTCCTCTGATCCTCAGTTTCCTCATCTCTCAAATACATGGATTAGACAACATCATTTCTAAAATCTATCCATAAATTTCAAGGTCATTTATATGTAGACCATGGCAGAGATCCTCCCAAAGCACTATGAATTCACATATTCTAGTCTGATCCTGGAGGCTAGCCCCTTTACCACCATCCCCCACTCCAAAAATAATTATTTTCTCTCTGACTTATTATGCTCCAGCTCAAAGTTTATCACAGGGCAATCTCCCAATTGTATTGCTTAGAAAAGTTTGTGTCAAGTTTTTCTCAAGGGCAGTTAGGTAATGCAGTAAATAGATGCCAACCCTGGAGTCAGGAAGACTTATCTTCCTGAGTTCAAATCTGGACTCACATACTTAATAGCTAACTGTGTGAGCTTGTCAAGTCACTTAATTAACTCAGTTTGCCTCATTTTCCTCATCTGTAAAATCAGTTAGAGAAGGAAATGGCAAACCACTCCAGTAATGCCAAGAAAACACTGAACAGTGTCGTGAAGAGTTGGATGCAACTAAACAACAAAAGTTCCTAAATACTATCTGCAACTATATAAGCACTCATGGTAACAGGGCTATTAGATACCGAGAAGCTTTAATTCACCTCACTAAAATGAAATAGAAAGTATTCACAGGAGTCTATCAACAAATGCAAAAAACACAGAAAGCACTGACAGAAGTTCATAAATTCATACAAAAAGCACATGAAACAAATAAAGAGCCCATAAACTCCCTCAAGAGACAATCATAATTTAGGATAATATAGTGAGCAATACCCCTTCCCAGCAGACCTGCACTATCCAAATTATTCATTGTGATTATTGATATAGATGGGGAGAGGTAGAAATGGCAAGATAAGATACAAATCCCTTACTTTTCTAAGTCATATATACTCTTAACTATTTCTCCAATCTAGGGGTCATATTGAGAATCCTGGTTTTTTTCTGTAAACATAATGTTCAGGAAATTACATCCTAATCATGGGTGTGTGTGTGTGTGTGTGTGTGTGTGTGTGTGTGTGCATGCATACATTCCGTACTACATCATAGTTCCTGGCACAAGGATTTACTTAGTAAATGCTTGCTGACTTATTTCAGACTAGAAAGTTAGCTCTAAAGTCTCAAACTTAGAGTCACCCAAAAGGTCAACAAGGAAAACTCCCTTCTCCAGCTAAAAGGTTATATTCTGGTTGCTTCCTAGGAAATAGGAATCCTACTTTTCTACACAGGTCTTTAGAATTCATGAACATTATTCATAAGCTCCCCTCTTAGGTCAAGTAGGCAAGGATATGCATGTCTTTGCCAATAGGAAGATATCCACCATTGCCCTGGTTGCTAACATCCACTCTCCACTCCCAAGAACTCTCCTTTTAGTCCAAATGTATGTCTATATTTGTCTCTGCCATGTGCTTCCTCGGTAAATTGCTATCATCTTCTGAGAGAAAAGAAAGGAAAAAATCCTTTCTTTCCAGTCTCCTCTGTAAGACTCCATGAGAAAAGTAAAACTAAGGAAACTGATGCTCTCCTTGTAAGGCAAAGGATGAAAGGGAAGATTCTACAATAAGGGGCAGTGTCTTGAGGCTCAACTAGCCAACCAATCAGCTTAGTAACAATTCCAGTCATTGGTAGCAACCAGATATTGGCACTTGCCTTCTTAACAAGGTGCCACATCGTGTCCTTCCTCTATAATCTATGACCTTGAGATAAATCAATGAGGGAATCCCCTTCCCCCACCAAATTACAAGAGGGAAGTGGGCAGCCTTTTTCTATTACCCCCATGTATTGTAGTTTCTCCATTGAATGTTATATGCATGTAAAGGGCTTTGCCAACTTTAAAACACCATATAAATGCAATTTATAATTAGTTGTGCTGTTCTCTGGAAATACAGCAGTACTTTTCACAATTCTATGGACTTTGTACTTGGCAAAGTACATTTCTTTCAAATCATCAGCTTCTTGGTTGTTTTACAAAAGCATTAATTATGGCAGGGAGAGAGGAAGGGGGAGAAAAATTTAATAGCTCTTTAATGACTCTTTTAATACCACTGCTAGGTCTATTTTCAAAGATGATTAGAGGAAAAGGAAAAAGAACTTATGTGCTCTAAAATGTTTGTAGCAGCTTTCTTTGTGGTGGCAAAGAACTGGCACCCATCAACTGGGGAATGGCTGAACAAGCTGTATTATATGATTGTGATGGAATACTATTGTGCTATAAGAAATGATAAACTAAATGATCTTATAAAAATAATGAAAGATTTGCATGAAATCATGAAGTGTGAAATGAGAATAACCAAGAGAACATTATATAAAGTAACAGCAATATAGTTGGGGTTTTTATTATTATTATAGCTTTTTATTTACAAAGCATATGCATGGGTAATTTTTCAAGATTGACTCTTGCAAAACTTTCTGTTCCAATTTTTCCCCTCCTTCCTTTCACCCCCTCCCCTAAATGGCAGGTAGTCCAATACATGTTAAATATGTTAAATGCAATATATGTCTACATATTTATATAGATCTTGATGCACAAGAAAAATCGGATCTAGAAAGAAGGTAGAAAAACCTGAGGAGGAAAACAAAAATGCAAGCAAACAATAACAGAAAGAGTGGAAATGCTATGTGTTTCACATTCATTTCCCATAGTTCTCTCTTTGGGTGTAGCTGATTCTCTTCATTACTGAACAAATGGAACTGGTTTGAATCATCTCATTGTTGAAGAGAGCCACGTCTATCAGAATTGATCATCATATAGTATTGTTGAAGTATATAATGATCTCCTGGTTCTGCTCATTTCCCTCAGCATCAGTTCATGTAAGTCTCTCCAGGCCTTTCTGAAATCATCCTCCTGGTCGTTTCTTACAGAAAAATAATATTCCGTAATATTCATATAACATAACTTACTCAGCCATTCTCTAATTGATGGGCATCCACTCAGTTTCCAGTTTCTGGCCACTACAAAGAAGGCTGCCACAAACATTTTGGCACACAGGTCCCTTCTTTAGTATTTCTTTGTGATATAAGCCCAGTAGTCAGTTTAGGAGAATCTACTGTTAAATTTAGTGTGAGCTTTCACACTTCAGAAATCAGCAAATTCCAAATCAGGGTTTAATTTATTGTTTCATGAATGTCTAGTGATGGAGTGATGGAGGAAATGTTCGTGATACATATTAATACTTTAAAATGTCAGAAAGTCACTGGTTAAAAATTTACCAGCAAAAAAGTTTCCCCCTACCTTGAAATGGTCTCCAAAGGAAATCAGTGTACAGGACAGCTATCACTTTAGAAAGAAGTCCCAGAAAGGATAAAAGAAGTCAAAAAACCTAGAAATGACAAAATTGGATATGAGGATAGATTGGGAACTATAGAGCAGAGGCTCTGCCAGGGGTCTGAAATGATGTCCCCACTATTGGCTACAGTGCCCCTTATCCATGCTAATTAATTCTAGCTCTGAATCAGAGGCTGGAATCCAAGACTTCTGACCCTTCTCCAGAACACTTTCTACATAGTACTATATTTCCTCTCTCTAGAAGTATCCCAAACTTCCTGGTTTAGGGGTAAAGTCCCCATTTTAAATAAAAAAATTGCCAAGAGCAACTCACACAGAGGCTGAAAGAGAATGAGAGACAGAGACAGAGAGACAGACAAAAAAGAGGCAGAGAGTGAGAAAGAGAGAGATTATTTAACCCCATTTCATAGGGGAAAACAAAGGTGTCCTGAAGAAAAGAACCCTTGACCTGGTAGTTTGGAGACCTAGATTCTTTCATTGACAATGACAATGAAAAGCTAACCTCAGGAAATCACTTAAGCTTTCTGAACATGTTCTTTCATCTATAAAATGGAAGATTATAATCTCCGCCCTTGTCTCAGAGATTTGTTGAGAAAGTTAGTTGAGGAAATGGAATTGAAAGTGTATTATAGGCTAAAGAGAAATAGCATGAACAGCAACATTACCATCATAATTTTTTTCTTATTATCACCCTTGGGCTGAGAGAAATTGAGAGTAGAAAAAAAATACTCTCTTCCACAAAGAAGGCCTGACTTTGATCTCAAGCAGACCTGAGTCCATCCTGAGGAAGCCTGACTCCATTGACAGGTGATCAAGCCTTCCTCCCCATGCATATATTCTTTCGATCATTTTGCTTGAACCAGAGAGGTGGAGAAGGGGGAAAAAAGCTGAGATATAACTCATGTCTAAGGTATCCCCAAAACTACCATTTCCAAAGTTACCAATTATGTCTTAATTGTCCAATGTAATGACCTTTTCCCAATCCTGCCCCTCCTTGAACTTCCTTTTGCATTTCTCCTGATCTGTATCTTGCCATTGGACTCACATCTCTGAAGAAGAATGTGGCTGGTAATTTTACACAGCTCTTTCAAACTTAAATCCAAAGTAATGGCTTTCTGATGACATGGTCCTCTTTGAGAATATAGGACATACAATGAATAGCAGTAGCTGTCCCTCTAGAAACCCAGCTGGACAGTTCCAGTTGAGCAACATAACCCTTCCTCCCTCCCTCCCTTCCTTCCATCGTTATCTTCCTCCCTTCCTTCCTTCCTTCCCCTCTCTCACTTCTTTCCCTTTGTCCACATAGGGTATCATACCCTTATCTGTGGATGCTCTACCCAAAGGAATATAAAATTTGTTCATCACCACCTGGCAAAATATCTAAATAATAAATAAGTTTATGAGATAGATTTCTTTCTTAAAGACAATTCCTTAAACCCACATCATTCTGGCTTTCATTGGTTGGCCAACAATAGGCCTCATTTGATTATTGTTTGGGCCCTGAAGATTCAGAGTGAGTATAAATAGCACTTGTTTCTTTCTCTCTCTCTCTCTCTCTCTCTTTTTTACTGAGTCCATTGGGGTTAAATGACTCACCCAGAGGCACACAACTAGGAAGCGTTAAGTGTCTGAGACCAGATTTGAACTCAGGTCCTCCTGACGTCAGGGCTGGTGCTCTCCCACTGTACCAACTAGCTGTTCCATTTGTTTCTCTTTTGACCAGAAACACTGAGAAACTTCCCCTCCCAAATTGATTTTTTTTTTTGATTGGGTAAAAGAGGCCATTCTTAACCTTATTTTTAAAAAATCTAACCTTAACCACTGAATGGGGGTTGCTTCAGCCAAACTGAGGCCTAGGAAAGACCTCAGCTTAAAAAGGCTAAGCCAGAGCCATCTAGTCATCCTGATCTAGATTCTGGTCCACTGGACCCAAATGGCTCTGGAAGAGAAAATAAGGCTGGTGACTTTGCACAACCCTCTCTCACTTAAATCCAGTTCCCTTGCAAGTCATGGTATCACCTCCCGGTCTTGGTGTCCTCTTTAAAAAGGAAGGAAAACAACAACCACAAACTGCATTTGACACACCCATTATTTTCTCTTAGACACTCCCTTCTCTAGGTTTCTGTGACCTGCCTAGGGTTCTTCCTAGCTGTCTAACTGCTCCTTCTCCATCTCCTTTTGCTGGGTCTTCATCCTTTCATCATAGGTGTCCCCCAAGACATTATGCTGGACTCTCTTTTCTTTTCATTCTACTATTTCACAGAAGTTGGATCCATAGATACAGAAAATTGTCAGATTTTTTTTTTCAAAGTGTTGATTGGTTTTGCTAAATCATCTTCTCTTCCTCTTTTGAAAAAAATTCCTATTATAATTCTCAAGGAGGGGGGGAGGAAAGAATAAAGAGAGAAATCTAAATGATGTAAAACCAAAATATATTAATCAAGGTTTTTTGGTTGTTTTTTTTTTCATAAAACAAGATTCATCCTAGAAAAGTTTTTCAATCTACTTAGTAGTAGATTCAGGTATAGAACAGCTATTTACTTCCTCTACTACAAAAGAAATGCTTAAGGCAAAAAAATTCATAAACAAGTGTAAGAGGAATGTACCATACCATTCAACCTTAATTATTGTAACAAATTAAATTCTCTGGGCCTGATAGATAAGAATATTTCTTTGCTTGAGGTCATCAATAAATTAATCAAAAGTATACTGGGTAAACAATTCCTAAGACCCAAGTATTGAATCACTCAATCTAAAATATACACTAAGTACAGATTGAACAAAAGCAGATGATGCCATATGGTGAGTATCTCATGGTTGATTGAAAAGAATTAGCTGTATGAGGCAGAGTTAGCTCTTACTACTTAGAAACATCAGGACTATGAAGGGATGTTGGAGATTATGTAGTCCAATTCCTTTATTTTATAGTTGGGGAATCAGTAGGAATCTGGAGTTAAAGACCAGGTGAGCTGTCTATCCTTCTCTTTATGTCTTTCACTAGAATCCTCCAGGGCAATTTGGTGGCAGTGGATAGAGTACCAGAGCCTGTACTCTTCCAGTCATCTTCCTGAGTTGAATTAAGATATGTACTAGCTGTGTGACCCTGGGCAAACCATAGATCCCTCTGTGCCTCAGTTTCCTCATTTGTCAAAGAAGCTAAAAAAAATTACAAACCATTCCAACATCTTTGCCAAGAAAACCCCAAATGGAATCCCAGAGAGTTGAATATGACTGAGCAATAACAAAGCTCCCTTTTTGCACCCAAACAACCCTGGGCTTCTTTTTTTTTTTTTTTTTAATTTTATTTTATAATTATAACTTTTTTTTTTTTTGACAGTACATATGCATGGGTAATTTTTTACAACATTATCCCTTGCACTTACTTCTGTTCAGATTTTTTCCCTTCCTCCCCCAACCCCCTCCTCCAGATGGCAGGCAGTCTTATACATGTTAAATATATTACAATATATTCTAGATACAATATATGTGTGTAGAACCGAATTTCTTGTTGCACAGGAAGAATTGGATTCAGAAGGCAAAAATAACAGTTTACACTCATTTCCCAGTGTTCCTTTTCTGGATGTAGCTGATTCTGTCCATCATTAATCAATTGGAATTGGATTAGCTCTTCTCTATGTTGAAGATATCCACTTCCATCAGCATACATCCTCATACAGTATCATTGTTGAAGTGTATAATGATCTGGTTCTGCTCGTTTCACTTAGCATCAGTTGATGTAAGTCTCTCCAAGCCTCTCTGTATTTCTCCTGTTGGTCATTTCTTATAGAACAATAATATTCCATAACCTTCATATACCATAGTTTACCCAACCATTCTCCAATTGATGGACATCCATTCATCTTCCAGCTTCTAGCCACTATGAAAAGGGCTGCCACAAACATTTGGCACATACAGGTCTCTTTCCCTTCTTTAGTAGTTCCTTGGGATATAAGCCCAGTAATAGTATGGCTGGGTCAAAGGGTATGCACATTTTGATAACTTTTTGGGCATAATTCCAGATTGCTCTCCAGAATGGTTGGATTCTTTCACAACTCCACCAACAATGCATCAGTGTCCCAGTTTTCCCACAGCCCCTCCAACATTCATCGTTATTTGTTCCTGTCATCTTAGCCAATCTGACAGGTGTGTAGTGGTATCTCAGAGTGGTCTTAATTTGCATTTCTCTGATCAATAGTGATTTGAGACACTCTTTCATATGAGCGGAAATAGTTTTAATTTCATCATCTGAAAATTGTCTGTTCATATCCTTTGACCATTTATCAATTGGAGAATGGCTTGATTTCTTATAAAGTCAATTCTCTGTATATTTTGGAGATGAGGCCTTTATCAGAACCTTTAACTGTAAAAATGTTTTCCCAATTTGTTACTTCCCTTCTAATCTTGTTTGCATTAGTTTTGTTTGTGCAGAAACTTTTTAATTTGGTGTAATCAAAATTTTCTATTTTGTGATCAATAATGGTCTCTAGTTCTCCCTTGGACACAAACTCCTTCCTCCTCCACAAGTCTGAGAGGTAAACCATCCCATGTTCCTCCAATTTATTTATGATTTCGTTCTTTATGCCTAAATCTTGGACCCATTTTGATCTAATCTTAGTATGTGGTGTTAAATGTGGGTCCATGCCTAGTTTCTGCCATACTAATTTCCAGTTTTCCCAGCAGTTTTTGTCAAATAATGAATTCTTATCCCAAAATTTGGGATCTTTGGGTTTGTCAAACACTAGATTGCTATTTTTATTCACTATCTTGCCCTGTGAAACTAACCTATGCCACTGATCAACTAGTCTATTTCTTAGCCAATACCAAATGGTTTTGGTGACTGTTGCTTTATAATATAGTTCTAGATCAGGTACAGCTAGACCATCTTCATTTAATTTTTTTTTCATTATTTCCCTTGAAAATCTCGACCTTTTGTTGTTCCATATGAATTCTGTTGTTATTTTTTCTAGGTCATTAAAATAGTTTCTTGGGAGTCTGATTGGTATAGCACTAAATAAATAGATTAGTTTAGGGAGTATTGTCATCTTAATTATATTCGCTCGGCCTATCCAAGAGCACTGAATGTCTTTCCAATTATTTAAATCTGACTTTATTTTTGTGGCAAGTGTTTTGTAATTTTGCTCATATAATTCCTGACTCTCCTTTGGTAGATATATTCCCAAATATTTTATACTATCGACCGTTACTTTGAATGGAATTCCTCTTTGTATCTCTTGCTGTTGGATTGTGTTGGTAATATATAAAAATGCTGAGGATTTATATGGATTTATTTTGTATCCTGCAACTTTGCTAAAATTCTGAATTATTTCTAATAGCTTTTTAGCAGAGTCTTTGGGGTTCTCTAAGTATACCATCATGTCATCTGCGAAAAGTGATAATTTGATTTCCTCATTTCCTACTCTAATTCCTTGAATCTCTTTCTCGGCTCTTATTGCCGAGGCTAGCATTTCTAGTACTATATTGAATAGTAATGGTGATAGTGGGCAACCTTGTTTCACTCCTGATCTTATAGAGAAACAACCCTGGGCTTCTTTATCAATCCAGAAGTCTCTCTCTCAGGATAAGGTCCAGACCTCAAGGGAGCTGACTTGGACCTGGACCAAGAATTTTTTGAGACACTACAGTCAGTCTCAATAGTCTCCAAGCCCTCAGTGTCCGTCCTCTACTCACAGTTTTCCAGCCCCCACTCTGCCACTCACATGTACACCCACTAGTTCAATTTCACAATTCAACATATATTTATAGAAGGCTACCTTGCACAAGCCACAGTGGTAACTAACTGGTTGTATGATCTGGGCCAAAAAATTCTTCTTTGGGGGACATCCGTCTCCCCACCTAGAAAATGAGAATAAGCAAGCTCTACCCAGAGTCTCAAACTACTGAAAAGATCAAAGAACAATAATGCAATTATATTCCACAAATATTTATTAAGTACTTTATGTGAAATACTTTCTTGGAATTGATCTTGGGGGGGGGGGGAGAGTGGGCCGATGTTGAGCCAGAATTTGTGTTTGCAATTCTCAGGTTGGTTCTATCCTACCTCCCAATCCCCAGTCTACTAAATGGAGTGCAGTACTAAATGGAGTGCAGGTTCTAAGGGTAGAATGCTGGGAAATAGAGCAAAGCTGACTCTAAAAGGCTTTTTTTTTTGGGGGGGGGGCGGAAACTTGATGGGAAGGAAGGAGGGAGGGAGTGAGAAAGGAAAGGAGAGAAGAGAACGAATGTCAGACAGAAGGAAGGACTCCCATTTCTAGAGGGTTGCACTGTAACATAGGGAACAGGTTGTTCCTGAAATTTAACTAGCTGCCCCAGGGAAGGGCCTGGAAAAGGAAGGATCAAGATAATCCAGGAGAGCTGAATAGAATACCAACCCTGGATAGAATACCAACCCTGGAGTCCAGAGGATGGATCTGAATGCAAATCCAACCTCAGACACTTAACACTTCTTAGCTGTGTGACCTTCAGTAAATTATTTAACCCCAAACCAAATACCCATACAAAAAAAAAAAAAAAAAGTTAGAAAAAAAAAATGCTCTTCTTTCCTGCGCACCCTCCTCTGTCTGTTTAGTTCTGCTTTTCCTAAGTCTATCTTGTTAGGGTGGAGCCCCCTTAAAGGCCACAGTCCTCCAGAAGACCCTTCTCAAAGTGTCAAGCCCAAAAAATGGGAGCCTGGGAGAGGAAGATGAGAGATGGATATAGACAAGCTCAAAAACAGAGGATGTGACTACTTGAAGAAAATACTAGATTTACTCTTTAGGGGTTGGAAGCACAATTTGGTAAAAAAAAGTTATTAGGTATGAATTGTGTGCAAGGAACGTTGTTCAATCATAATTCCAATTCTTTATGACTTCATTTGGGGTTTTCTTGGCAAAGAAATTGAAGTGGTTTGCAATTTCCTTCTCCAGCTCATTTTACAGAAGAGGAAACAGAGGCAAACAGGGTAAAGTGACTTGTCCAAGGTCATAACAATTAGTGTCTGAGACCGGATTTGAACTCATGATGTTGTCTTGTAGTCTATCCTAAACTGCCTTAAACTGCCCAAAATAGATTACACTATATTAGGGATTACAAAGATTACGTGAACTATTATACAAAGAATAGAGAGGGATTGAGTAAAGGAATAAATCAAGTTCACAAACATTTAAGTCCTTACTATGAATAAGGCTTGTTTATGCTTTTTCAAAGAGGACCTGTGATATCACAAAGAGATATCTTGACTCAACATGAATTGGATTTAGATGAGGCAGAGCTGCCTCACTCTCTCTTCCAATCATCAAAATCCAGTAGTAAGACAAGTCAATATGGCTGAAAGACACAGATTACTAGGACATCTTCAATGTCTGACCACCTGACCCCACAGAATCTACTTTAACTTTCATCATGGCCATTGGAATAAATTGTTCTCTGCCCATTCTACCCAGGCAGTCTTTAAATGTTTGGGGTAGACACCCCACTCACTGACAGATTTGGAGCCTGTCAATTATCCATCATTCTGTTTTAGTCCCTCTGCTGAGGTTTTACCAGAGTGTTGCAACTGTGCACACTATAACTTCTTAGAGGTACAGATGAGAATTGGGTGAAAATGGACACCAAAGCTGAATAAGCAGCCCAGAAAAGTGTGCAAGGCACTGGGGGTACAAAGATAGGAATAACACATCCCATACCCTAAGAGAGCTTACATTTTCTTGTTTGAGGTAGCCAGGTGGCTCAGTGGATAGAGTGCTGGGCTTGGAGTCAATCAAATCTGGTCTTAGTCATTAACTAGTTTCATAGTGCTGGACAAGGAGAATTCTCCTCCTGGAGAAGGAAATGGCAAATTACTCAATACCCTTGCTAAGAAAACCCCATGGACAGTATGGTCCCTTGAGTCATAAAGAATTGAACACAACTAAACAATAATGCGACTGTCTTCTGGGACCTTACATTCTAGAGGAAGTAGTAGAGACACTTTTCTAGAAATAAATACAATAAAAGGTATAGATTATAAAAGGTATAGATAACTGGGGACAGCTCTACCACTGTACTACAAATCCATCTCTCCTCTCTGAATCTCAGCTTCCTCCATGTTTCAGTAAGAAACTTGGACTGAATGATCTACTGGATTCACAGAAGGTCCTTTAGCTCTTGAACTAAGCTAAATGAAGTATCTTAAAAAACATCATGGTAGGGGCCAGCTAGGTGGTGCATTGGATAGAACAGCAGCCCTGAAGTCAAGAGGACCTGAGTTCAAATCTGAGACCCTGGGCAAATCACTTAATCCCAATTGCCTTAGCAAAAAAACAAAAACAAAAAAACTGCATGGTGGAGGAGAAAGTACACACTAGTTCTGGAGTCAGAGGAATAGGTTTTATGTCCTTGCTTTGAATGTTCAGCCTGAAGGTCATATAAGGCCTCAAAATCATTTGCTAAGGCAACTGTAGGTAATCATGAGTTGAAAGAAGTTAGGTACGACAAGCTCTCACTGCTTAAGTTGTACTAGTTCATGATTTTGTATGGCCTTTGAATGCTGATATAAATATTCAAATGGCCTTTGGCAGAAAAACATTTCTCCAATCCCAGGGCAGAGGGTCTTTAAGGTACTTACCAAGTTGAAATCTATAACTCTATTATCTCTAAAGTTCTTCTCATCCTGACATTCTCTGTTCTATGGCTAATGCAGAAATGTTTTGTATCTCATAATGTGGTTAATGGATATTGTATTTCCAGGCTTCAGGTTGGGGAGGCAGAGGACTTAGAACTGAAAAGAAAAATTAAATTAAAAAATAATCATATGTTCTAAGGGTCCTTCTATCTCTAATATTCTGTGTTCTGAGATTATTCTCAGCTCTAACCTCCTATGTTCCAGGGAACCTCCCCATCCCAGCACTAGCATAATGTCTGGCACACGGTAGATGCTTAATGTTTATTGATTGACATTCTGTGTTCAGATAGCCCTCCCAAATGTGTTCTAAGGGCCCTCTCAGCTCTGACATTCCATGCTCTAAAGCAAAAATGTCAAACAAGCAGTCCTCAGTTTAACCCCCAACATTCTCAGGGGCTGCCCAGACCAGATTAAAATGTAATTGGGAAATAATTAACAAAAACAAGTAAAAACATACTAAAATATGGAAATCACATTTTAAAGCTAAGCCAATTTGTGGCCCCCAAGGATATTTACATCCAGATTAGTGGATTAGATGGATCCCATTGCTATATACTTGACTCCACTGATCTAAGGGCCATCATGATCTGAAATTCTGAGATCTAAGGTATCCTCATTTCTGACATCCCGGGTTCTAAGGGCCCTCCCAGCTCTGACCTCCTGGGTTCTAAGGGCCCTCCCAGCTCTGACCTTCTAGGTTCTAAGGGCCCTCCCAGCTCTGACCTCCTGGGTTCTAAGGGCCCTCCCAGCTCTGACCTCCTGGGTTCTAAGGACCCTCCCAGCTCTGACCTCCTGGGTTCTAAGGGCCCTCCCAGCTCTGACCTTCTAGGTTCTAAGGGCCCTCCCAGCTCTGACCTCCTGGGTTCTAAGGGCCCTCCCAGCTCTGACCTCCTGGGTTCTAAGGACCCTCCCAGCTCTGACATTTTAGGTTCTAAAAGTCCTCTCAACTAATATTCTAGGTTCTAAGCTCTGACAGCCCCAGCTCTACAAATACCACTGTGGAGCCAAATCATCCCTTTCATTTCCTGCCAGTCCTGAGGTAGAAATTTTAACTCAGAAAGAAAATAACTTTCTCCCAGACTATACAGCCTCAGTGGCCAAACCAAGTTAAAACCTCCGGCCTCCTAGTTAAGGGTTCATTCTCCCTTCCACTGCCACTATCTCTGAGTGAGTTAAATAAACAATCAGAAGGTCAGAAATAGATTAAGCCAGTGCCAGTGGCCTCTCTGGTCTCCAGGGACAACAGCGACTGACTGGTCAGAACGGTGGCCTCCTCTCTGATCTCTGGCCTCTGGCCTTCATAGATGGGACAGTCTAAAGTGCCAGACACTGACCTTTGCCCTCACAACGTGGGATCTGCCTAAATATGGTAAAGCTGGAGGGAAGAAAGTGGAGTGACAATGGGATAGAGAATGAGAATCAAAAGGTGAGATCCATGTCCCCCATAGAAACACTGACCTTCTCCCAGTCCTTTTCCCCATTAACTCTAAAGAGCATTAGGATTTAGGGCTGGGAAGGACTTTAGGATTGAATCCTAATTGAATATTCAAGGGAAAAACTGAGAAGGGGGGGAGGAAATGAGAGGAAATTTAGAATTCTGAATGGCAATCCCCTCCTCTTTTCCACTACCCTAAATCGGCACCTCCTCCGCCCAGAGGTAGATGGGAAGCGTTTTGTCCAAAAAATAGCATAACTGCAACTCAGACTCAGATCTCATTTTAATTCAGATGTTCTTTTCACTAATGAATGCCCACCCTTCTCTCTCCATCTGATCCTACTGCGAAAAGATCCAAATTCCCCACGGAGCCTAGAATCTGAAACCTCCAGCGCCTCTCCAAACTGAACCCATTAGCTACGTAATGTGCTCGCTCTCTCCCGGCTCCCAGAACTGACCTCGACCCTGCCCTGGAGGTGTACAGGCCACGTGCATTCCTGCCTGGGGCATGTTCCTTCAGTGCAGGCCACGCCTCTCAGTTTGCCCAAGTCCCAGCTCTTCCAGGGAGCCCCAGGCTTTGGACACTCCTCCGTTCTCTATAACGATCTGTATAGTCTAGAAGACTTATCTCTGAAATCTGCCAGACTCGGATTTATTGAAAGTCAGGTGGCAGAAGACATCAGAGTCCCTCCTCTCCCGGGACCGAGGAAATGATCCTTTTAAAGATCCTTTTATCTCCACCTGTTGGACCGTATTTCAATGAGATCTACAAGTCGGGGACAGAGATCCTTCAGCCCTGCCTTTCCCCTGCCTGTCTGGAAGCCCAGCACATAGTAGGGCTGCACCAGAGACCGGCTCTTTTCAATCCAATTTAACACAACTTTTCTTTTATACCTGCTACGGTGTGCTGTGTTATAGGACCGAGGCCGGCAGAGACCTGGGATCCGGGCGGGAACCAGCCAAATGTCAGGATCACGCACCTGCCAAAAATGGGGACGCGGTGGGGGTGGGGAGAGCGATTGACACACAGACCAAGCAGCGGTTCTGCGTCGGGTTTGTAAACATCGGAGGCAGACAGCAATTTGCTGGCTTCAGACACTCATTCCAAAGTTCAAAGAACGATAAGAAAGGAAAAGATAGGAGAGATCGGGCCTGCGCCAAACGGGCTGTCATTGTGAGGGTGTGCGCGCGGAGGCACCTAGCCGAGTGCGTGTGTGGGCAGGAGCGGGCCAGCTCCAGAGGGGCCGGGAGCCGGGTCGGGAGAGACAGGTGGGAGGGCGATGTGGCTTGTTGCGTTGTGTCTGCGGACCGGGACTCAAGAGCAGAGGGGCGCGCCGCGCGCCCCCGTTATTTCTTTGGGTGTATGTAGGGATGGAGGAGAGGGGACCCCTTGGGGAGGGTAAGGGGATAGAGGTGGCTAGGGGAGGCCGGGTAGGTGGAGGAGGGGTGAGGCTGGCTCCAGGCTCCCGGAAGCTGCGGGAGGAGCCCTGGAAGCCGGAGAGGGCGGGCAAAGAATGGGGGGCCTCCGGGCAAGGCTCTCCGCCAGCATCCCGCCCAGCGATGTGAGTGGAGGCGGCCCCGGGGCCGGGCCGGACGGGGAGGGACTGGGCGGGACGGGGAGGGGCCGAGGCTAGTCGACAGCGAAGCTCCGGCCCCGAGCTCCCGGAGGCTCGAGCGCCACCTCCTACGGACCCCGGGCCGGCTCCCCCTCCCTTTCCCCCGGCCCCCCTTCCTCCTCCAGCACCTGCTCCCGCTGCCTCAGCTTCGCGTGCCTCCCCCGCTCCCAGCCACCGCCCGAGCCTCGCAGGGCTCTCCGAGGGGCCATCCCCTATTACCATTCCAACCCCCCATTCCAAGCTCCATCACACCCTGAACCCCATCTAGGTTCTTCCTTACCCCATAGGCCCCTCGAGACCCTCCACCCCCATCCCGCTCCCAGCATCCTACCCAATCCCGGCGCCCCCGCCCGCTCCCGGCGCCCCCGCCTTCCCCGACTACCCCGCTCCCAGCTCCTCTGAGCCTCCTCCTCTGTCATCCAGGGCCCTGCCACCTCCAGAGTCCCCTCTAGGTCTCCCTCTTCCTCACTGGGTCCAAGATTCGGTTACCCAGAACCCCCAGCCCTTCGCGAGTTCCAGCCCTTCCCCCTGCCTTCCAGTAACACCGATTCTCCCTCCCTCCCCTCTCTTTTTTCCAAGCTCCCCCCCTCCTCAGGCCAGGTCCCGCCCTAGCCCCTCCTTCCCGGTCTTGGAACTGAGTCCTGACTGCCGGGGGCGGGAGGGGAGGGGAGGCGCGTGTCCGATGACCCGTCCCGTCGCTGCCTAGGCTAGGGAGCATCCAGGGCAGCCACGTCTGCCTCGGCTGTAGGGACTTGGAAACCACCACCTAAACCCGGCTGCCTTAGGGAGCGTCTGTCCTAACAGCTGTCTGTCTGTCTGTGCCGCAGCTGCAGGTAAGCACTGCCTCCCCACTCCCTCTACCCCCGCCGCCGGGATTACCAACCCCCATCCTTCGGGGGCTGTTCCATCTCCCACCCACCCAGTCGGACCTTTCCCTCTCCAGCCCCAGCCCCACGTGCCTCCAGTAGGCCCTTGCTGCCTAGCCACAGAGGGTCTCAAAGGGCCCTAACGGTCTCTCCTCACTATGGCAAAACACACACCGTGTTCGCCCTTCTTGTAGCTCCCAGATGACCCTCATTCCCATCCTATAACCCTCATCCTGAGCCTCGTACACACTCCCAGACACCCCCATACACACACATTTCCCCTATCACTGCGCCGATATCACCCCCACGTAGATTGTACACACGCTTCCCTCTCACCCTTGCACACATGTCAGGTATCCCACAGAACTCCAGTATCCTCAGCTTTTACACACACACACACACACACACTTCCCATGTCACCGCTATGTGCTTCTCAAGTACACACACTCCCCGGAATAATAATTGACCTGAGCTTGATCCCAGTTCACAAACCTAACCTGAATCTGGCAAAATTCCTGGAGAATTTCCCACTTGTAGAAGGAATCAGGGAGGGGCATGGGACTCAGCTCCCCACCTAGCCTCGGAGGTTTGTTCATTTGGAGAGGAAATAGGACAGACGATGCCGGTGTATGCCGGCCAGGTGGGAGCTGCTGCCGCTTTGGGGGAAGGGGTTTGAGGAGGCCTGGGGAAAGCACCAGGCTGGACCAGTTCCTGTACCCTTTTTGTAGGATATACTTATGTAAATTTAAAGGGGGGGGTGGCTACACTTAGGGTTGCTAGAGCTCTCCTTGCACCAGGCCTGGGCTTGAGTTCCTGGCAGGAGAAATCTCAGGCAGCCCTGGGCTGTGACTCATCTTACATCTCATTCAGGCCCATAGAAGTGAGTCTAGTCAGTTGGTGCCTTCAAGTCCATCCAGAATCCCTCCTCCCACCTCAACCTCTCTATCCCCAGTGACTCAGGCAAGACTTTCTTGGGTACTCCCATTCCTTTACATGATAATTATAACCAGCCTGATTTCTCTAAGGATTACAAAGCACTTTTCTCTCAACAACCCTAAGAGACAGGTCATACAAGTATTCCTATTTTATAGATGATGTAACCAAGGCTCAGAAACTGATATTTCCTGGGTCATACCGCTATCAAGTGAATGGCAGAGCCAGAATTTAGCACCGGACTCCCATAGTTCCAATGAGCTGTCCATCTCCATAATTAAATGTGAAGATGAAACCCAGTACAGCTGCTGGAATCTCCCATCTTAGACCCCTAGGCTTCTTCCTTGACCTCAGAGAGGAACCTTCTCAAATTTCCTAAAACACTTTGTCCCCATCTCTTCTTCATTCCCATCACACTCTATAGAATCATAGATTCACAGCTTTAGTTGTCATCTTCATTCTACAGTGAGGAAACTGGCCCAGAGAGGTCAGTTAGCTTGCCCAAAGTCACAAGAACCAGGATTTGAACCCAGGCCTTCTGACTATAAAGCCAATACTTCTCCCTGTACTGAAATCACAAGATTCTAAGAGGTATTTCAGAATGTTATGGAATGCAGTGATTAGCGAAAGCTAGCAAACCTGGAGATAGATATACAACAAAAATTCGTCAACAGCACAATTAAGAAGGGCTATTCGTTAGAAAAGAGTCAAAAATTGTATCTCCTTCAAATTGCTAGAATAGATATCTTGCAAAAAGGGTCTGGAAGCATATGGTTTATCAGGATGTAAAAACAAAGATAGTCCAATCCTTAAAGAATAGGTCAGATATGCCCTTTTGGAATTGTCTGGAATTCTTTTTCTGACTGAGCCCACAATTTATCCAGTGCTTCTGGGGAGTGAGATTCATCCATCACTGAAGTTCTAAACTTGAAAGAAAATCAGTTTATTATTTTTGGAAGAAGTTGCTGACAAAGAGAAAAAAGGCAGCACATTTGGTACTAAGAATCAGAAAAACTGGCTAGGCAAGTGACCTGGAAGCTCTCTGCTTCAGTCCTTTTCTCCAAATACAGCCCAGACTGGTAGAGATTTTAGCAATTAAGTCTGTACCATCCAGTCACCATTCTTTGTGGTGAGACAAAGACCAAACTGAAACTATGCAGTCCCTGTCCTTTGGGAGTTCCTATTCCACGTGAAATGAATTTTTAAAACTCCCTAATTTAATTTATGAATGACTTGTTGCTGCTAGGCTACCTCTTTGGGTGAGCTACTTTCTTATTTGGGGATTATAACTGAATGGATATTGGAGACTATACCACCAATTTCATAGTTCATTTGGCTGAACCCCACCGAGGGCCCTAACCAGGACTGATCAATGACATCTTTTGAACTCCAAATCCAGAGCTTTTTTTTCCTTGCATGTTAGGATACCAGACAACCTCAGTTCTCACTTAGTAATCCTAACACTTGCAGAATATATCCTCTAAGCAAATAAGTTCCCAAATAGAAATCACCTCTATAAACAACCAATCATCTAGCTTTTGCATGAAAACCATTGAGGCAAGTGGGTAGCTAGACAACCGGACTAGAATTCAGAAAGTTCTAATTTGGAACCCTTAGTCACCCATGTGGGATCCTGGGCAAGTGACATTACCTTTCTCAGCCTTCGTTTCCCCTCAGTGTGTGAGCATAATCATAGGTTCCTCTCAGAATTAATGTGAGGATAATTTGAAAAAAGTGCTTTGCAAACCTTAAAGCATTACATAAATGTGATCTTTTATCATTTTATTATATAAATATTATTGTTGTTATCATTAAATATTTTATACATAGAATATATATGTATATTTATATTATTAAATATGTATTTATATTATTAAAGATAGGGAGATGACACACTCTCTCCCAAGACTGCCCATTTCACTTTGGACAGCTCTGATATTAAGTTGAAGCCATTCAGAACAAGGCTGATCCATCTTCCATATGACAGCCTTTCAAACATTCTTTGCTGGTGGCCCTGGTGCTCTTTCTGGGCTATTATCTAATGTCAGATAACTTCCATTCTATTCCAGATTCCAACAACATTCTCTCCTTTCTGAATTCTTTGAATTCTATTCTTCTATAGATGAGTCATCCTCCTGGGTATGCCATTCTCCCCACCCCAAGCAACTCCATCCCCCCCATGGAATATAAGCTCTTTGAAGGCAGAGCTACATTACTGTTTTTAATTCACTTCATATTTCTAGCTGGCACTTAATAATTAATGTTAAATGAATGGAGACTGGGTAAAATTGGTGGGGATTAATAATGACATATCCTGATTCTTTACATTTCAAAAAATTACCTTGTGAGACCAGTAGTATAATTATGTTCCCTTAATAGTTTGGGGGATATGGAACCAAGAGAGCAAGAACGGTTGGTTATCTTGTTTAGCTGAGCCAAAATTGGAACCCAAGGCTTTTTGCACTCTACATGCCCTCTTGGGGAAGGAAGTGATTCCTCATAGTCACATCTAGGTGGGGGTTCTCCAGTAACTCTTAAATCAAAGCCTTGCCCCTCTTGATATCTCCTTTCCCACCCCTTGAGCCAAGGAAGGTCTCCCAGGGTTCAGTGGTTAGAGTAATGCTGGGTCAGCTCTCTGATTCCTCGTGGCTTCCCCTGGGAGCTTAGGGTAAAAGATAAATCACTCTTCTTGGGGAGAGATAGAGGATAAAAGCAGGAAACTTCTGGGTTCTTAGGGCACTAAAAAGAACTAGATGCTGGTTGCCAAGCCACAGCAAACTGGTATTTGAAAGAGGAAAATGGGAGCTCTGCCACCCACCAGGCTGGGAAAAGGCAAATGACCTGATTTTTTAAAAGAAAAAAAAAAAAGAAGAAAAGAAAGAGAGAGCCTGCAAATTATATGTCACTGAGTTAGATTTCCATTCCTGGGAAAATTCTAGAATGGATCATTAAAGAGATGGTTAGTAAGCGTCTAAAGAAAGGAAACTGTGATTAGAGCTGGGAAGACCTACCTTCAAATCTTCCCTCAGAAGTATATTAGCTGTGTCACCCTAGGCAAGTCACTCACTTTCACTCTCTCTCAAAGCCTGGGTATCCTCACCTATATAATGAATGGATTAGACTTAATGACCTTCAAGTTCCTTCTAGCTTTAAATCAGTAATCCTATCATACTAAATCACTTAATCTCTAAATGCCCAGACAACTCTTAGATTTTAAATTACAGACTAATTGCCAGTTCTGACTTACTATGGGGGCGTAGGAAAGGAGTAAAGTCTATACCAGGGCTTCTCCTGTACCAGAGATCTGTTATTAGTGACTTGTATAAAAGAAATCAAGTCTTTTCATCAAATCTTCAGATGGCATAAAATCAGGGAGGGATAACTTAACACACCAGATGACATCTTTAGGATTCATCAAGATTGTGAGAAGTGAGATTATTCAGCAATATTAATAAAATGACATTCAAGATGGCTAATTGCAAAATCTTACTCGTGATATCAAAAAAGGGAACTTCACAAGTACAAGATGAGAGAGGAATGGCTGTTTAGACAGCAGCTTTTGTGGGAAATACCTGGCAGTTTTAGTGAATTTGGGAAGACCCAAGTTCAAATTACTAGCAGATCAAGTCTCTTAACCTCTGGCTACTTCAGTTTCTTCAGCTCTAAAATGAGAGGCACTGTGAGGATCAAATTAGATTATATTTGCAAAGTACTTACATAAATAAATGCTAGCCATTGGCTCTAGTTATTATATGATCTCAGACTTCATTAAGATAGGCACACTTCCAAAAATCTGGGTGTTTTGGTCTTTCTTCTACTCACTTCATAACTCATCTGGAGTTGGTTTTGGGGGCCAGGATGGTAAAGGGCCTTGAGTCCATGTCATAGAATGATGGATTGAAGAGACTGGGAATATTTAGCCCAGAGAAGACAAGGCTCTAGGAGAGGTGCCAAAGGTATTTAAAATGTAAAAAAGGGATCCACCTTTTCTATTTAGTTCCAGGGGGCAAAACTAGGAATAACAGTGATATATTTAGGTATATATAGTTTTGATATCAGGAACACTTGATTACTCATGAGATTTTCTGTTAAGTGGAGTCAACTCAGATTTTCCCCTGCAGGTTCCCCTAATATTTGACATATCCTAGATGCATATTTGTAGTGTGAGCTTTGGACTACCTGACCTCTGAGGTTCCCTCTACCTTGAAAGTTCTGGGATTCCTTGAGACTAGTTGGAGGCATATCTGCAATAGCTGAAAAGTTGGAGCTTTGAGGAAGGGAGGAAACCAGCCCCAGTCAGGTGACTAAAACTGAATATAATTGGGTCTAAAACATCTATGAATGCTGTCTTCATGAATTGGTGCCTCTCTCCCCACAATGCTCCTCTATAAAAATGACCTAGCCATAAGGAGCAGCCTAGCGTAAATTGAGGCCATAAATAATCATAATTATAACTGAAGCATTTTTCTGAAGGTTTGC
Organism: Sminthopsis crassicaudata; assembly: GCF_048593235.1. NCBI lineage: Eukaryota > Metazoa > Chordata > Mammalia > Dasyuromorphia > Dasyuridae > Sminthopsis > Sminthopsis crassicaudata. The sequence continues at coordinate 47,441,057 of NC_133617.1, read as the reverse complement.
AAATTGTATTCTCCACCGTTATCTCCTTTGATATTTGAAACTATCCTAACAGATAATTGCTAGTTATTCTTCCCTGTTTTATAGATGAAGAAATTGTAGGTGATGGAGGATATAAAGCCCCTATTTAAAAGGCACTATGCTAGGGCTTGGGGATATGGAGACAAAAGTGAAATAATTCCTGCCTTTAAGGAGTTTATATTCTGTTGGGAGAGACAATACATACAAATTGGGGTCCATATGTTTGCCACTGGGATGTAACAGAGTTTGGTCTCTTTGCTTCAAAGATAGGTTTTCTGAAGCCAGATCTGGTTCTCTTTTCCTAGTAGCAAGGAGAAAACTAAAGGGTGCAGAAGGAGGTTGGAAGATGAAAAATCTGAGCTGATGCTAATTAGGCACTGGGAAGAATGTGGTTTCCAGTTGCTTCTGAAAAGCAGTGTGGTATGGTAAAAATGGGACTGGAAATGAAACCTGGAGCCTTGGATCTAATTCTTTCCCAATCATTTGCTAGCTTTGTGCTTGGGGAAGTTAAGGCAGTTGACTGTTAGAAGCATCTTGATATTGGAATGACAGAGCTCTGGATCTAGAGTCAGGAAGATTTGTACAAATCTGACCTCAGATACTTCTTAGCCGTGAGATTCTGGGCATATATATCTACTTCTGTTTCTTCAGCTGTGAAATGGGTATATTAATAGCACCTACCTCCCAGGGTTGTGATTGTGAGAATCGAATGAGGTATTTGTAAAGTATTTATAAACCCATAAATGCTGGCTATATAAAGTCATTTTCCTTCCCCAGAACTGTTGTTTGTTTGTTTATTTGTTTTAACCTGTAAAAATGGAGAGAGAAATTGAGGCAAGAAAGGAGTAGTAGATTTAAAGCTAGGTGAAACTGAAAAATTCACTTAAACACAGCGGTTGAGCATCAATTTCTCCCATTTGTAAAGTGTTTTCCTGCACTTAACTCCCATAATACTGTTATAATCTTTGCCTAGCTCCTATACTGTGGGAAATGTGGCTGTTGTTTTGTTGTTTGGCTGTCCCTAACAAGAAAGGCCCAGAGGTATTTTGAGATATACCCTGAGTTGGGGGGTAAGAGCCATCCAGAGCTGAGATAACGGGTGGCCCTGGAGTTTTCCTGTATAGTGAGGACAGACAGAAATGCTAGGCAGCCAGCCTTCCCTTCTTTGCCTATGTGGGCCCCACAGGCCTGTTTCCAAGTTCCAGTCTGATCTCCTGAACTCCTGATCAGAATACTCTATAGTTTCTAAGCTCCCACGCTAGGCCCAAATAGAGAGGCAGAAGGGACATCAGAGGGGATGCTGATATACAGAGTCTCCCGATTCCTAGGTCTTCCTTAGTTCTTTGGGGAATAACAGCTGAAGAACCCTGATTTGCCACTGGCCTCTCTCCCCTCTTCCCCTTCTCCCAACTGTGTTCCACCTCCCCTTCCTTATCCCATCACTCAGCAAATGCCTGCTGGGGGCCAACTGTTGGTAGAGGAAATAGGAGTTCACATTCATCTATAAGACTCAGTCCAGTTCAACAACCTGTGATGTATAAAATGATGCAAGATCATGCTAGACTGGAAAAAGTCAAATTAAAAAGACATTGAGTTCTGAGGGAGCTAGTGTGTTATTGAGGTATACAACACAGGAATAGTTAAGTAAGATAATTTAAGAAGGGAGAGAGCACAAATAACCAGGGGCCTCTGCCTTCCTGGTGTACCTGATTTGAGCTTTGGAGAATGGTCTTAGAGGCCAAAAACTCTTTACCTGGCTGACCAGCCCCAGAGCAAGGTGGTCCTTGATCTCCAAGGTATTGAAACACACACCTCCTTCCCCAACACAGGAGAGTGACTATGTGCCCACCTTCCAGGACTGACCAATGAAGCACAGGATCAAACCTCACTTTCTCTGACCTAGAATAATCCATTAGATATTTGAAGGCATCTCTGAGCCTTCTTTTCTCTAGGCTAAACATCTCAAGTTCTTCCAATTGATTTTTGTGTACCTCCATCTCCAGGCTTCCCTCATCAACTGAGTCACCTTCCTCTGGATACATTGGCCTTTCTTAAATGTGTTTTGGTTGCTTTGATCTGCATAAATTCATTCAAGATCTCCCACTATAATACCCACATACATACACATATATCTTAATCCAAATTATTGATAAGAATGTTGGCTCAGAGATAAGGAGAAATCTCAAGAAACCCCACCCTCCTGGGTGATGTCAGTTCATTCATTATCACTCTTTGGGGCTGGCTGATCATTGAAACAGTTCCAAATCTATATAATATGTTTTTTTTCTAACCCATATTTCTCTATATTGTCCACGAGATATAACATTTTTCCAATTCCTTTCTAGAAATCCAGGCATCCTAATAAGGACTTTTATTTATTATTTAAGCAGTGATGTAGGGCAGATAGTATAAACATTATTATCCTTCCTATGAAAAACAAAAACAAAAACAAAACAGATTCTAGTGAAGTCCATAGTATTTTCCAGAATAGCAAAGTTATACTGAAAAGAAATAGTGGTTGAACATCTCCATTTCTATTTTTCACAGAATTTCAGAGTTTGGATTTGAAAGGCTAGCTATGTAATAACACAGGTTCTTGAAATGGAAATTTTTTTGTTATGTATTGAATTTTTTTTATGTTTTATATGTAGAAATGTCCTTTTTTTCTTTTTTTCCTTTTCTCATTTTGTATTTAAGTTTAAAATGAATGAAAAATTTACACACAGAGACACAAGGAAAACCCATAGGTTTCTAGGTCAACCCATGCACGCAACAACAAATCCTCTGTGTGACATACTTGTCCAGTGCTCATTCAGGCCTTTCCTTGAATTGGAAGAACTCTATTTCCCAGAGCAATCCATTCCACTTTTCCAAACCTAATTACCGGGAGAGTTTTTCCCCAAGCCCTATTGACAAAAGGTTTTCACCCTTTATCCCTAAAATCTACCCTTGGAGATATGTAGAATCTACTCTCCCATCTGATTTTCAAAGATCTCAATCGTCCTCACTCCCTCTCCACCCCCTCCATTTTCATCAGCTCCTTGTCATGTGGCTTAGACGGGAGGCCCTCCTCTCCCCAGTGCTCTCCTTTTGTCGCTCACCAGCCTATAAATGGTTTTCCTAAAATTTAGTGCCCAGCAAGGAACACAGTACTTCACTTGTTTCTCCCTATAGTCAGAAATTTTCCTTTTATATTCCCAAACCGTGGGCTAGATCTGACTTTGCTCTACTGACTCCCTACACAGCTTTAAAAAAGGGACCTTTTTGTCCTCCTGAGCATTTGTTACAGGCCTGAATTCTTTCCTAACACAATCAAGCAGACTAGCCTTTGTTGAGTTCCTACTAAGAGCAAGCACTGTGTTAGCCTCTGGGGATAGGAAGACAAAAAAGGGGGAAATCATCCCAGACTTCCATTACAATAGGAGAGTTGGATGCTGTACTGATTATACAGGTGAGCTTAGGTGTGGCTACAATTTTCACATTCTCTCTTGGCTTTTTCCCTCCCCAGGTTGGGGAAGAATTACTCATTTCAGCTACAAGTTTTGTTGTATTTAAAAATATAAAAATCATTCTTTGTTTGTAGGTTAGTAGACCCTGCCCACTGGCCTGGAATTACTAATGACTGTCTTAGGAGGGGACTAGTATTCCCATTTAGTTAGTTATCATAAAGCCCTGGAGAACATAATTACCTGTCTGTAAGATCTGGATCACTTCTGCTTTGCTCAGCAGCCATCCTTGTTGGAGAAGCTGCCTCAGTTTCCTTCCCCAATCCTCTACCTTCTGTAGGTGCAGCAGTAGGTAAAGATGGGGACTGCTTGCAGATTGGTCCTTAGGATCTTTTCATCTAAAGAGGTTTTTTTTTTTTTTCTTTTTTCTTTTTACTTGAATCCCCAGCAATCCAGAGATGTTCACTGATTCCTCGGAGTTGCATTATTGATTATTCTCAATCTCAGACAATCCTTACCCCAGTCTAGGTTTCCTTGTCTGGCTTCTCTGCCTCCCTCCTCCTGGATATCTTGCATGATCTACTAGGTTCCTAAAATCCAAATGTGATCATCTTTATTTCCTTAATTTAACCTAGTTTTCAAGACTGACTCCCAATCCATTGCTCTTATCTCATCTCCTGCAACCCTCCTTCATGTAGCTCACTGTTTCATTCCCTCAAGACCCAGACTCCCAAAGCTAGATGAGAACTGAGAATTCATGTCATCCATGTGTAGACCTCTCTTCTGTAATATCCCAACAGACAGATCATCTGGCTTTTTTCCCCCTATTTTTGGGAGATTTTTGGCAAGGCAGGAATAAGTCACTTGCTTAGAATCACACAACTAGTAAGATTCAGAAGCTGAATTTGAACTCTGGTCCTCTTGGTTCCAGCTCTGGCACTGTATACTCTGCCCAAATATTCCATAAGGATCTGAAGTTTCTTTCTCTCAGAATCTGAACTATTTCTGGAGACTTTCAATTTAGGGAAAACACTTAACCAACCTCAGGCTCTTTTTTCTCATTAATAAAATGAGGATATTCATCTTAGCCCTTCCAACAATTTAATCCAATCACAATTCATTAGGCACCCACTATGTGCAAGGCACTAAGCCCAGGGGATACAATTAATAAAAAGGCAGCCCTTGCTATCAAAAAGCTTCCAATCTAATGGAGAGAGACATAAAAGAAAAAGAAGGCAGGAGATCAAGTAGGGAATGGAGGGCATTTGTTCTGTGGAATTAAAACCAAAAACAGCAGAAACAGAGTGGAGTGAGCCAAAAAGTCTAACTTCGGCCCTCTATAAAGGAAGGTGCTGGGAGGAGTTTGATATTTCCTCCCGCAGGCAAAGGGCAGAGAAGCCTGAAGAAGGGTGTCAAGGCATGAGTTGGAACCGTGTTGATGGGTTTAGGGGCAGGTCAGTGGTTCATTGAATAGAGTGCCTGGCCTGGAATTCAGAAAAATGGATTTGTAAAATTTCAAATCTGGCCTCAGACACTAAGAAGTTCCCATATGGATGAATCTCTCCATTCTACAGCTGAAGATTTGGAGGCCCAGAGTTGTTATGACTTGCCTACAGACACATAAATGGTAAGTGTGTAATGTTAGGCAAGTCACCTAACCCTGTTTCCCTCAGTTTCCTCATCTCTAAAATGATCTGGAGAAGGAAACAGCAATCTCCTCCAGTATCTTTGCCAAGAAAATGCCCAGATGGGATCATGAAGAATTAAACATGGCTGAAATGACTAAATCTTAATTCATTTATTTTTCATTTAATGACAATTTTAAAATGTGATGATTTATATCACAGGTACAGTGGATAAAAATTCACCCTCAGCTTCTAGTTTTATGACTCTGGGCAAGTCATTTATTCCTATTTCAGTTTCTTTAATCTGTAAAATGAATTGGAAAAAGGGATATCTAGGTGATATAGTGGATTGGAGCACCAGTTCTGGAGTCAGTAGGACTTGAGTTCAAATTCAGCCTTAGATACTTACTAGCTGTGTGACCTTGGGCAAAACTCTTAACCAAAGCTGCCCCCCCCCACACTTAAAAAAATAAATAAATAAATTGGAGAAGGAAATGGCAAATCATTCCAGTGTCTTTGCCAAGAAAAGCCCAAATGAGGTCACAAAGAGCTGGACATGCTAATCGACTAAACAACAATGATGAGCTGGGGAGGGGGAAGGGGTCAGAGATCTTGTTCCCTAGGCAGAACCACAGATGCATGGTGGGTGAGCCAACCTTTCAGTTTCAGTGAGAGGATTATGTCCTGTATGGGTTAGATGGGGAAAATCTTTGTATAGCACAATCATACAATGTGAGGGCTCAGTGAAAAACTTTATGAGGCACCTCTTCCAATCTATTCATTGTTCTGTTGTTTTTTTTCCAATTGTTTAAATCTTCATTGACCTCAAAGACCATACTGTCTGTGGAGTTTTCTTGGCAAAGATGCTAGAGTGGTTTGCCATTTCCTTCTCCAGTGGTTTAAAGCAAACAGGTAAAATGGGGGCACGTAGCTAGTTAGTGTCTGAGGTTGGATTTAAGCTGGAGTCCTCCTGACTTCTATTAAGGACTCTTTTTGGTATGCCACCTGGATGCCTCCAAGGAGGAACCTTCTTAACAGCATTTCTGACAAATGACAATCCACTTGAAGACTTCTGGTGTCAGGGAGTTCACTGCCTAGCAAGAAAGCTAATTCCAATGTGGGATAGTTCCATTTGTTAGGATGTTTTCCCTAATTTAGAGCTGAAGTGAACTACAGGTTCCCTCCATTCAGAGAGAAAGATTTCTCGCTTACAGAAAGCACAGATCAACTCAGAAGGACCCTCCTAGGAGAGGACATTCCTGAAGTAACCATAGTGTATGTATATATATATGTCCCTCATCCAGTCCTCTATCCTTAGAATCTAAAGAACTTTTGAGAGAGGCCATCTAAGACCCAGAGATCCCTTTGAACTGTTCAGAAATGGAATGGGCTATCTCTGGAGATTGAAGAGGAATCTGGTACAATTTGGAGATCTTCAGTGAGATTCCCTGTGTCCTTTTAGCAGTAGAGAGAATGAGATAATGTTTGTAAAGTGCTTTGCTATATAAATAATTAGAGTTTGCACAGGCATATTAGGTCTCTGCCTTTGTGGCCCAGAACAGGTTTGACTTACCCCAATATTGATATTATAATCTAAAACAAAAAGCCCAGGATTTTGAGTCTGAGGCTCTAGATTCCAAATTTTTTTGTTGTTGTTGTTGGCTGAAGCAATTGAAGTCAAGTGACTTGCCCAGGGTCACACAGCTAGGAAGTGTTAAATGTCTGAGATCAGATTTGAACTCAGGTCCTCCTGACTTCAGGGCTGGTGCTCTATCCACTGCGCCACCTCGGTGCCCCTCTAGATTCCAATTTTGACTTTGTGTTCATAATGTCACATCACTCTTCCTGTCCAAACCTCAGTTTCTCTATTGGTAAGGTTAGGGTTAATTAATATCTTAAACATGTATTTAGTACCCACTTTAGAGGAATAAAATCCTCAGCTGGATCCTGGAGACACCAAGATAAAAGAAAAATGTTTCCTTCCTTCCTTCAAGGAGCTAACAATCTACTGAATGATGCAGGCAGGGAATTAACAATAGGTCTACAGATAATACATTTTTAAAAAAGATAATTTGAGGGAGAAGAGATCATTAGTGACTACAAAAATCAAAGAAGTCTTCACAAGGGGTATATAATGCCTGAGCCTTCCAGGAAGAAAAGGATCCTGAGAGGAAGAGATTATAAGTGAATGTATTCTGGGTGTGAGGGGTCAATTGTACAGAGGTGGTCAATGGAATGCTGACTTCGGGGAATAGCAGCAGTTCTGAGTCCTGTTTGACTGGAATTTAGAGTACAGGAAGAAGTATAATATGATTTACAGGTAGAAAGGCAAGCTGGAGTCAGATTATAGATAGACTTCATATCAGGATGATTCTATCTTTTGTAGAGCCATAGGAAGCTATGGAGAGTTTCAGAGCAGGAGCATGAAATAGCCAAATAAGTTCCTAAGAACAAGCTTAAGCCCCTTCCAAATCTATAGTCTTTTGGGCTAATATGGCAACAACCTTCCTGACATAGTTTTGTTCAATTATTTTAGACTCCTTGTGACCCCATTTGGGAATTTCTTAGCAAAAAAATACTAAAGTGATTTGCTATTTCCTTCCCCAGCTCAATTTATAGATGAGGAAACTGAGGCAAACAGAATGAAATAACTTATGCAACTAGCAAGTATTTGAGGTGAGATTTGAACTTGGGGAAATGAGTCTTTCTGGTTCCAAGATCTCTACCATCTAGTTGCCTTCATGAGATAGTCCCAAGAGGAATCTTGGGTTGTTCTGAGATAGGGCTAGCAGGGAGACAAAGAGATGAATAGCAGTTGATCCCCACCCTCACATAGTTTATAAGAAAGGATGCACCAGTTATGTCAATACAAGGTAGAATATGATAGGCAATAGGATAAAGTAGTATAAACACTTTGAAATTGGGAGAACTAGATTCGCTCTTACAATAAGTATTTTTATGACTTGACTTTCTTCATTCTGAATCTCAATTTTCCCACCTGTAAAATGAGGAAAGTTCCACCAAGGTTGATGTGATTAAACTTGAAAGCACTATAGATACACAAATTGAATGTCATCATTGTTTCGGTCTTTCCTGTGGTAGGCAAGCTAATCAGGTGGTTGAGTCTCATTTCTTAAGTGAATGATTTCTCTCATTCCTGGACCTTGGAAAAGGAAAGGATCTAAAAAAGGGAAGATGGAAGGGCACACAGTCTAGTTAAGGGAATAGAAGAAGCAAAGGCAAGGTGTCAGGGGCAGATGAAGAATAATATAACAAAGAAGGCTGAGGTCCAAGTCAGAGGGACTGGTTTCAAATCCTGGCATTGATATTTCTTAAGTTTATATCCTCTAACGATTTGGTGAACTTTTCTGGGCCTTAGCTTCCTTATTTGCAAAATGAGGATTAGACTAGAACATAGTCCAGTAGAAGGTTACTATGAATATCGGATGAGGTAATACATCTGATTATCTTGCAAATAATAAAACCTTAAAATGCTCTGTAAATGCCAGCAATGATCATAATTATATTATTATAACGGGAATGAGCATTTGGACTTCTGTCCCTGGTGCTAAAATTTAGGTGATGCTGACAACACTTGTACTGTAGAAATGAATTTGAAGCTCTGATCACAGAAGTTCAATTCTATCAATGAAAATGGGACTGAGGGACCCAGAACTTATGTAATTTAGTCATATATATCTCTGTGTGTGTGTGTGTGTGTGTGTGTGTGTGTGTGTGTGTGTGTGTGTTATTATTTTTGCAGGTGAAGAAACTAAGGTAGATTGTATTTCTATGATTACACAGATAGTAATAAGTAGTAGATACAATTAGTTTTAGCACCTAGTCAACAAAAATAATTAGTTAAAATAGAAAGCTTACCACTTTCCTCCCAAATCCTTAGTAGCTTCACCACAAATGAATCTTTCCTTCCAGTATCCTCCAGCAATGGGCCTTTAGCATATTATGCCCTCTTGGAGGCTAGTGGCTCAAGATCTCTCCCATCTGCAACTAAATTTATCTTTTAAAATTGTTTGAAGGATACCTTTCATATTGCTCACCTTCAAGTGCCACAATTCTAGTTATGACTCTGATCTACATAACCTCTAAAGTCCTCCCTTCCATGATAGTAATCAGAGAGGATTGTAGAGGAAAATTATTGTCAGAGAAAATATGAGCTCCTTTAGAGCACATATTGTTTCATTTTTTGTATCTCCAGACCCAGACACTGTCAGACTTATAGTGTTCACTTTAAAAAATGCTTGTTGATTGATTAATTCAAACAAGAAAGGGAGATTGAGGAAAAAGAACTCTGGGTTTAGAGTATAAGATCTGGGTTAAAACCTCAGTTTTGAAACTGTATGATCTTGGGCAAGTCAAGTCCCTTCCCTGCTTTGGACTTCAGTTTTCTTCATTTCTAAAATTAAGGAGTTGAACTAGTTGATCTCCAAAGTCCAAGTTCTAAATGCTACCAACAAGTTCATGGTCTAAGAAGAGAGAAGGTATAGGCATCTAGCTACCATTATGACATGGTTCCACAGACAATTACTGACAAAGTGAGCACAGAGGAGAAAAATCATATCCAGTTTTGTGATTATAGAAAGCTTCCAGAAAGAGGTTGAATTAAAAGTTGGGACTTGAAGGATAGACTCCCATGATCTCAGAGGTGATCTAAAAGAGAAGTCTTTCTGCCAAGTTGTTAAATGGTTCTCCCTGAGTTACTCAGCTAGAAAGACCTCCAATGAGGTGGACCAACCAGAGTCAGCCTTTCCACTGCTGGACAGCTATCTTTGTTAATTAAGTTTCTCCTAATACCAAATCAATATTTACCTCTGGGTAACTTCCTATCTTATTCTTCTTTTTTTTTTTTCCTGAGGCTGGGGTTAAGTGACTTGCCCAGGGTCACACGGCTAGGAAGTGTTAAGTGTCTGAGACCAGATTTGAACTCGGGTCCTCCTGAATTCAGGTCTGGTGCTCTATCCACTGCGCCCCCTAGCTGCCCCCTCATCTTTTTTTTTCTATGTTATTGTTTAGTCATTTTCAGTTCTGATTGACTCTACATAGCCTCATTTGGGGTTTTCTTGTCAAAGATAGTGAGTAGTTTGCTATTTCCTTCTCTTATTCATTTTACAGTTGAGGAAACTGAAACAAACAGGTTTGGTGACATGTCTAATGTCTTTTCCATGACAGCCCTATAATTACTTGACTTATTTGCACCAAGTCTTCTCCAAGCTAATTGTTTGTAGTTCTGCAGTCTGTCTCCTGCAGCATGAGTTTCAGGTCTTTCATAATCCTAGTTATGTTGTGGCTCATCAGTATCTATAAAATTATCTGAGCTCAGAGTCTGACTAGCATAGGTTATAGGGACCCTGTCACTTCCCTCTTATTAAGAAATTTAATAAAGACACTATAAATGGGAGAAAGCAAATAATTTGCTCAAAGTCACACTTGACAAAATGAGGAGGCAGGATTTCTGAGTCATTGCTTCTCCTTAACACTTTTGTCACCTTGCAGCCTTGAAACACCTCTCTAAGTCAAGGGGTTACGGGTAGAAGGGTAAGAGACCTTATATTTCCCTACAACCCCACCTATGAGTCATGCAGTACACTAGATGTTCAACCCAAAGCCTAGCAAGGCAGGCAATAAAGCAGAGTTCAGTTTATTCTCCTTGATGAGGTGGTCCAGTATGTCAGCAGTTGAAAATCTAATGTATTTACTACTGCTTTAAAGGGAGTTAGCATGATGGATGATGATAACCTGGTAGGTACCCTGCTTTTCAAGGATTTTATTAAACAGAGATGGTAGAGAAGACATTCCAAAAAGAGATTAGGGCAGAGTATAGAAGAGGAGAAGTATGAGTCCTGCTGGGGTGAAAGCATTCATGTGGAGCAAAAATGATGAGTGATAAAGATACAAAGATAAATTGTTGCCAGATTGGGAGATAGAGGGAATTAATTGCCTTTTTAAATTGCCTCCTTCTTGAGGAGCTGTCCATGGTAGCTCTTAGAAAGATAAGGACTGAAAAGCTCATTTGCCCTAAGCAGAACATAATCTACAGTGACTTCATATTGCTTTTATTTCTGCCACAGCCTTCTGCCAATGACTTCTGTCAGTATTAAAAGTATAAACCAGGGGCAGCTAGGTGGCGCAATGGATAGAGCACCAGCCCTGAAGTCAGCAGGACTTGAGTTCAAATCTTGTCTCAGACATTTAACACTTCCTAGCTGTATGATCCTGGGCAAGTCACTTAACCCCCATTGCCTCAGCAAAAAAAAAAAAAAAAAAATATATATATATATATATATATATATATATATATATATATATATATAAACCAATCTCCCTCCTAGAAAAGAAAGTGTGTGGCTAAGATCAGAGACTTGAGTAGAAATCAAATCATATTTGTTTCCCCAGTTCCTGGCATACTATAAGAACTTCCGCAAGTAAGCTAACAATCTCCCCACATCTAAGTATCATGATCTATCATCAGGGGAAATTGTAGTAGATATCTATGAGGTCCCTTACAGTTCTAAGTCCATGATCTTACAAAGTAGTAGGGCTAGAAGAATGTTTTTCCGTTTTTCTAGACCATCCAGAAAGGAAATAATTCCTTTTATTTGAAGAGGGGGGGGGGGAAATGAACAGGGGCTTCAGTGTGAGAACTAATCTGAGAAGGTAGAGGAAAATCCTGACTGAGGTTAGAAGGTTGGAGCATAGAAGAATATCACAAAATAGAGAGAGGGAAGAAATACAGCTGAACAGTTACAGCTAAAAAACTGAGAGTTAATTGGGAGCTAAAAACTGAGATTCTTCTTGAGGAGGAAGTAGCTGCTTATACTCCAAGAGGTCCTGTCAGGTGTGAGATCATCCAGTGGAAGGGTGAGAGGAAAAAGAGATGAGTGGTAGTGGTTGCCAACCCCCTGATGAGAGATACAGAGGTAACTATTTGTCAGCTGACTTTCCTGGGAATGTAGCTAATACATGAGAGAACAACTCTCAAGCCTTAATCAAGCAGCATGACTACCACCTATTTCAGATGCTTTGTGTGGGCACAAATTCCTTGCCAGAAGGAATTTAGAAAGCATTGCCAAAGATGATGAAGTCTTGAGCAAGAAGCTGTAGCTATCTTAGGCAGTGTTTTCATCACTGCTGTCCATTGACAGCAAAGGCTTTGGAAATGAAATGCATATTTATAGCTGATGAAAAACATGGTTTCTGAGAATGGCGTTCGTCTCGGTTTCCTCATCTGTAAAATGAAAGAGTTGGTCTTAGTGACCTCTTAGGGCCCTTTCAACTCTAGAACTATTATCGTATGACTATCACTTAAAATATAAAGCTGATAAGAGCAAGTATGAAATGTACCCAAAGAGGACTAGTAAAAGTAAATTTGTCTGGAGCTTTGCAAATCTAATCAAAGGAGGTTTCAGCTGAAAAAAGGAAGGAAGAAACTATTGACTATGTCTATATGGCAGGCTAGATATCTTTTAGGGTGGTTATTATAAAGGAAGACTAGCAATTGCTTATAGGAGACAAACTCCAAAGATGGATTAGAGAGTCTGAGGCAAGGAAGCAAATTTAATCTCATAGAGAAAAAAGAGACATAGAGCTCTGAAAAGGTTATGCTTTATTAGGGGGGAAAAAATCTTGGGATGGGTGTCCCTCTACACCCAACCTTTAATTTTCCTCCTTCAGGATTTTATGAGGAAGAAAATGAGAGAGAGAGAGAGAATAAAGAGAATAAAACTTAATAAAATCAAAGGAATTTTGAATAGCTAGGTGACTTAAGTTCAATGAACCTCAGTTTCTCTAACTATTCCAAGAGTCTGTTAGTCTGTTGTGGGATTATTGGAAGATGGATCCTGTGTCCCCCCTATCACGTAGAACAAATCTGGTCAGAGGTTCTTGGTTCAATTCCTAATTCTGCTACTAGCTAATGGATTTGCAGGAAATACAGATTGCTGCAGGAACTCCAAAAGATCAGGAGAGACTATAATTAAAACATTGCCTGATCCTCAACAAGCCAGGAGAGGAGAGGGGCTGGCTTTGATATGTTGGATGGGAATGCGGAATCCAGATTCCTCCTGGCCTTTCTTCCTGGCATATTTGGGAGTCAGTGCAGGGCAGGGTAGATAGTTCTATTAGGCATGGGAGAAGAATCTGAGAAGCAAAAATCCCTGAAAGAAGCTATTGATTTCTACGTTGGTCTTCCAAGCTTCCTAGATTTTCTCTACTATTTGACTGCAAATGATCTGTAGATAGGAGAATGAAGAGTTGAGCAGTGGAGAGTTGCAGGGGGTTGGAGGGAGAAAAGAATGAAATGAGGATAAATAGAGAAGGGATGAAGGTCTTCCTAAACATGACATGTCTTTGAAAGGATAATGATAGCCCACTAAAGACTAGTTTAAAAACTTACAACCAGATACAATCAGCTGGATTTTAGGAGGTTAGATAGAAAACTCAGGAAGTTTGAGGGATGAGGAGAGAATGGGACAGCCTAATCCCTTCATTTCCACCCTAAAATCATTCCAGATAAATAAAGGAATTTTTGATTAAGTATCCTGCCCCAAGATCACACAGGTTGTCAAAGGCAGAGCCAGGATTTTAGCCCCAGGTCATAAGATAATGGAATTAGAACCTGAAAGAACGAACCTTGGAAAGGTCTACCCAGCTTATTTTACAAATGAGAAAACAGGCATTTGGATTAAATAATTTGCCCAGCATCATTAAATTTATTTGTATAAAAATATTATTTTATTTTTTATTATATTATTTATAGTGAAATGTAGTATAATATGTGCTGTACTATAACATATTATCAAATAAAAATTCACTATTTCTCCCAATGTAAATACCTACAGTCTGCCTAGCATTGGGCTAAGTTGTGAGGACACCAAAAAAGGCATAGGAGAGTTCTTGCTCTCAAGATACTTAAAGTCTCAAGAGGAAGATGAGAAGCAAGGACAAATGTACAAAGCAATTATAAAAATTATAAATAGGAAATAAGGAAGGGAAGGCTCCGAATTATGAGGCTTCTAGAAGGTAAGATTTGAGCTAGAACTTGAAGGAAACCTAGATTCCAGATTTGGGGACAGCAAATAAAAATGCCCAAGAGGCGAGAGTGGAATATGTTGTGTGAGGAACAGTCAGAGGCCAGTGTCCCTACTTTAAAAGGTGTATGGAGAGAAGATAGGAATATATATAAGGTATACGAAAATTGGCAAGGGAGAAGGAACTATCCATGAAGGGCTTTGATCAACAAGCAAAGGATTCTGTATTTGATCCTTTAGACCAGTGGCCCTCAAACTTTTAAAATAGGGGGCCAGTTCACTGTCCCTCAGAATGTGGGAGGGCCAGACTATATTAAAAACAAAACCTCACATTCTGTCTCTGCCCCTCAGCCCATTTGCCATAACCCAGCATAGATGTCCTCAGCGGGTGCATCTGGCCCGCAGGCCGTAGTTTGAGAACCCCTGCTTTAGACATTAAGGAGCCACTGCAGTTAATAATCAGCATGGGGATGACTTAATCAGATTAGTGCTTTAGAAAAATTTACTGACAACTGGCTAGAATAGGCAGGCAGACCCACCAGAAGGCTCCTGAAGGCATGAGGTGATAAGGATGGACATCAGAGAGAAAGGCCTTCTAAAAACATGAAGAGTGCTGTCAGGGCTTCAAGATAGAAACAGACTTTGATAAACAAAGACTGCTGATTGAATATGAAGGAATTACGAGCATTAATTGGTTGGCTATCTTGCCACTTTCATCATCCTTTTGGAACTGATACAGAGGACATAAAAACTAGGAGAGTCATGGGAGGTCATAACCTCTAGCTCACTTATTTTTAAGAAGAATAAGCCTAAGGTCACTGGGGAAGGAATTCCTCAAAGGCCAAAAAGTCAGTTGAGTGAGGATTAGCACTACTTCCTACCTCCCTTGATTTCACCACCCCATTCTCTCCAGTTCTCCAATCTCTCTGATAGCTTTGTCTGTCTTCTATCTATCTGTTCTATCTCTGTCTCTTCTTGTTCCATCTCCTCCCTACTGATCCCATGATTTAGCAATTTCCTAGGGCTTTGTTCTCAGCCTTCTATGCTCTTTTCCCTCTCCCTCTCTCCACATTCTTGTAGTAGGAGGAATACTGCTTGACTCTAGAATCAGAAAATCTGCATTTGAATCCCACTGCTGGAGGTGATTACTTATGTTGCCTCACCATTCCAGCCTCAGTTTCCTCATCTATGGTATGAGGGAATTGGAGCAGCTGGGTGATGCAGTAGACTTGAGTACAAATCTGGCCTTAGACACCACAAGCTTTCTGACCCTGATAGCCTCCAAAAAATGAAATAAAATGAAATGAGGGGCTTGGGCCAGAGAGCCTCTGAGATCCTTCCTAGCTCTTGACCATGACCTTATGATCCACAGTGAGCTCATCACCTCCCACAGATCTACTTCTTCCCTCAGTGATAATAATGCCTCTTAAATCTGAAGGTCCATGGCATCCTCAAACTAAACATGTCTAAATCCAGATTCATCATCATCTGCTGAAACCTGTCCTCCCCCTCAACAAAGCTTCCCGTCTCTGTCAGTGGTCCCCATTATTCATCATGACTCTTAAAGAGTCATTCTCAACTCTTTCCCCTCCTAAAATGGTCACCAAGTCCTGCTCAGGCTAGTACTGTCAACTACCCCCAATCTACCCCTTTCCCTCCTTTATACAGACCTCCAGCCTACTTGAAGCCTCTCCACTGGACGATGGAGACCAACCTTTACACTGATCTCTCTCCCATCCCTCTATTCCCCAGTGCACAGAGACTCCAATCTGAACCCATGCCTGGTATCTTTGTGGGGTTTTGTTGTTTTTTTGGCGAGGCAATCGGGATTAAGTGACTTGTTCAGGTTCACACAGCTAGTGAGTGTTAAGTATCCAAGGCCAGATTTGTTCTCAGTTTCTCCTGATTCTAGGGCCAGTGCTCTATTCACTGTTCCATCTGTTTACTCCCTACTGTCTTTTTTTTTGACATTTGCCATTCTCTCTTCTCAGTCTTAATTCCTCTGGATAAGCTAATTAAGGCTGCCATTTTGCTCTCTTTTGCCCCCATGCCTGATCTTTCTTAGTCATGACTGGAAGAGAAAGCAATAAACTTTTTTCCCCTCCTCTCTTCTCCACCCCCTCTCCAAGATAGCAAGCCATTCCATGTAGATTAAACATGTAAATTCTTCTAAACATATTTCCATATTCTTCATGTTGTGCAAGAAAAATCAGATCAAAAGGGAAAAAAACAAGCCAACAACAACAACAAAAAGTGAAAATACTATTCTTTGATCCATACTCAGTCCCCGTAGTATTCTCTGTGGATGCAGAGGCTCTCTCCGGCACAAGCTTATTGGAACTGGCCTGAATCAGTTGAAATCATAGTTGATCATCACATAATCTTGTTGCTGTGTTTTCTTGGTTCTACTCATTTCACTCAACATGAGTTCATATAAGTCTCTCCAGGCCTTTTCTGAAATCAGCCTTTTCATCTTTTCCTATAGAACAATAATATTCCATTACCTTCATATAGCATGACTTATTCAGCCATTCCCCAACTGATGAGCACCCACTCAGTTTCTGGTTCCTTGTGACTGCTACATTTATAAAGTGCCTGTTGTGTGCCAGGCACAGTGCTAAGAGTTTTTTATACCTTATTGGGTATTCACAACAACCCTTGGAGGTAAGTGCCATTATTATTCCCATTTTACAGCTGAAGAAACTGAGGCAGACAAATTAAATGAGTTATCTAAGATTACAGTTTGTAAGGGTCTAATCCACTGGAACTCTGGTTTTCCTGGCATGGAGCCTAATTCTCTTTATCCCTTGCGCCACCTAGCTGCCGCTAGGGAAGATGGCAGGAGATGGTAGGGAGCAAAAACCTACCTGAAAGAAGAAATAAATGAATTCCCAGCTGGAGTGTTCCTGTTCTCAGGGAAGATCTAGAACTATCATGTAGAGATGTTAATGATTAGTCTTCTGGCAAAATGGAGTCTTTGATATCCATCCAAGATCCTTGCCTTGACATCATCCCAACTCTGACAGTCCATAGCCTATAAATAAGACTAGTTCAAAGCCTTATCCCTTCCCTGGGGACTTGGTACAACTCTAGTGGACAGAACTGTGGAAGTGCAGTCAGGTGTGATCTGGGGTTCAAATCCTGTGTCTGGTGCTTCCTCTTTGTACAACAAAGGATAAACCATTCAATCCTTTGAACCTCAGCTTCCTCATCTCTTAAATGGAGGTAATAATACCTGTGGCACTTGACTTATTGTGTTCATGTTGAGAATCCATTGAGATAATGTTGACTGGTAAATTTCAATTATTTGAAGAGAGGGGAAAGGGGGCCGAACCAGCCCTGTGACCATTAGGGGGGGACTCCCAAATAGAAGACTGCACTAATTCAGTAGTCAGAGTCTTGCCACAAATTGGCAGGGTCACCCTGGGCGAGCCATTTGACTCCTCAGCTACAGAATGAGTGCTGATCTGTGTGTAACTTGGTATTCTAAAGAGGATCAGTCACTTTTATGTTTTATAATGGTGGCTTTTTGGGCCCCACCTGGGGTGGGGGTGAGATGCTCCTCTGGCCCAGATTATTTCACTGGTAAACCACTCACTCCCTTTGCCTTATGAACTTGCCTCTAGACAAAAAGCTGAACCTCTTCTATTTCTGCTTCAGGGAAGACGGGTATCATCCTGAAAGTGGTGACATTTGAAGCTATTCCTTTCCATGAGCATGATATGGGGCCCCTGTGTCCTCCTTTTAGAAACCAGAGGCTCTTGAATACCCAAGGACTTGGGTCAAAATACTTGTTCCAATAAGCCCTGATCACTCTGGCTTTGAGTGGGGAAAGGAATCCTCTCTTCCCTCAGCTGGCACTCTCCCCTTCATGTCTGCCTTCCCCACTTTCTCTTCCTCCTCTACCTCTTGTTACCCTCTTCTGCCAATCCTTCTTGACAGTCACTACCCCACACAGGGAAAAGGGCTATGGACCAGACTATTTACTAGCTATCAGTGGTAAGCTGTGATGGTGTCCTGTGTTGATTGTACTGTCCAAGCTTCTTCCTCAGCTGACCCTTCCTTAGATCCAGGCTCAATCAATCTCCTTCCTTTCTTCCCTTCCATACTTGCCAAGACAATATAATGGCTATCCTAATGACATGCAGAAACTAACGGGATGAGTAACCCAGCGGTTCCATGGTCCTCTGGGGCTTGGGTACTAGTGGGGTGAGGGTATGAATTCAGTGCACTATCAATGATTAGGAGGTGATGACTTCTAGAAAATGCCTGGTCTATGGGGAAGAATAGCCTAATGGGGAATGGAGTCAACGAATTCAACGCTAATCTAATTCAGTCCCTTGAGTATTTATTGTGTTCCTGTGTATTAGGTACTATGTCAAGTGCTGATGGAGTTCTTTCCCTCAATGAGCTTATACTCTAAATTGGAAAGTTTCACAGGGATTCCCCCCATCGATGAGTCCCAACTCCATTTCTTCCAGCCCTTACACACATCCACATTGACTTTGCACCCATAGTAGGAAGTTACCTTTCCTCTCCTCAGACATTTTAAGCCATAAAGTCATTGAATGTCAAATGATACTTTGAAGGTTAAAAACCACTTAGTACAAACCATTTGTTTGCTGGTGGGAAATTTGAATCCCAGAGATACAGATTAAATGTCTAATGTCAAAGAGCTAAAGAGAAGCATTCTGTGATTTAGGTCTTTTTTTTTCCATCAGGCCTTCTTCAATGGCTACTTGGTCTAGCCCAGAGCTATAACTAAATCGAAGTAATCAGTACTTTGCCCTAGGGCACCAAAATTTAGTGTTTTGAAAAATAACTCCTCCTGCAGATGGAAACCATTGAGTTTGATATCAAATAATGTGAGTGTCCTCCCTCTATCCAATGATGAGCTCTTTTCTCCCTCCCCTGGTATTAATTCTCCTAGGCTGTGTGATCCACCAAAGGGCCGGAAGATCTAAAATGTCTCTTGTTTTTTTTTCTCTTCCTAGGCGAGAATTTGTCTTAAAAGTTGAACTGAAGGTGCCTTTTTCTTCTGCTTGCCCTAGATTGGTGCATTGGGTACTTGCAGTCATGTTTACAGTACAGCCACTTTATTTAGGAGAACCCAGTTGGCAATACCCAGGGGTTACTTTACAAAGGAACCCTATTCAAGAGGGTGGTGCCAGCATTTCTAAAGAAGGGGCTAAGCTCTCCATGGCAGCTGCCAACTCATCGTTGGAATTAGTTTTACCAGGCACAGCTTGCTAAACAGATGGCGAAAGGGAGGTGGGGAAAAATTGACACTTGAATCCATTGGACCTGGATGGAGAAGGGAGTCAACAGTAAAGAAGTTGTGGCTTGTTAAGTTACCTCTAAAGAAGACAAAGAGAATTTAGAAGGAGGCCTTCTGGGATGAGGCAATATTGGAAGAGTTCAAAGAGTTTAGGAGTGAGAGGATTTGGATTCAAATCCTCTTCTACTTACCCCTTTTGTGATCTTTAGTGAAGCCCTTGGTCTCTGTGAGCCCCATTTCCTCATCTGTCAAAAAGGATAGAGGCCCTAGATAACTGCCAAGGCTTCTTAATTAATGATCCTTTGGACCTCAGTTTCAAATAGAAAGAGTATTGGATATAGCATCAGAGGACCTGTGTTTAAGGCACAGCTCTTCTTAGTAATTGTGATGCTTTCTCCAGCCTCAGTTTCCTCATCTGTCAAGTGATAAGGAGATTTCTAAGATCTATTCCTAAATCCTAAGAATTCCTATGGGACAGATCTTCCCCAGGACAACCCAAAGCTGTTAGTGATCTTTACCCAGGGAATTTATCTGGAATCTTCCTGGTAGAATGGGTTTCTCTCTTTCCCTCCTTCCTCCAGGAATCCAGGATTCAGAGAATAAAAACCCTTCAGAGACTATTCTGATACAACCTGGAGCTTACCATGAGCCCCTTTCAAGCTGGTGCTCAAAGACCTCCAGAGGAATCCTTTCCTACTTTGGGCTTGGGCTAGCTCTCATCGGGATATTCATCCTTAGTCAAGCTTTAAGTCTGTCACTCTAAGATGTTCATCCCTTGTTCCTTCTTAGTTCTTCTCTCTTCCACCTAATGCTCCACTTACTTGAAGAGAGGAAGCCTCTTTGCACACTCACACACCTCCCCCCAAAGCTTTTTCTTTTCCAGTCTAAAAAAATCCCCATTTCACTCAATGTAGTCTCACATGGAATGAACTGCAAGCCATCCCTCCAGCCATATTGTTCTCAAAATGTGGCCACCTGGGAATGAACATAATGCTCTTGTGATTTGACTGTATCTGAAGGCTATGAAGGGTACTATCTGCTTCTTCCTGTAAGCTTCTCTTAATGTACCCTGAGATCCCCTTTGGATCACAGATCTAGAATTGGAAAGAGATACCAGAAGCCATCCAGTCCAACCTCCTCATTTTATATTTGAGGAGACCCCATAGAGAACTTGGACAATGATTTTTATGGCCACAAGTCTCCCCCATCTTGTATTTGATTTTTAAAAAAAATCCAAGTGTAAGACTACATTTGATACTATGATTTCTTAGAGTTTTCAGGTAGTTTTTCTCCATTAAGTCACCTTCCATTCAACTCAAGTTTGGAGAACTGTCTTGATCCTGCAAAAGGTAGTTACTTGCTTAGGGTAACACAGCCAGTATCTGTCAGAGGCAGGATTTAAACTATGGTCTTCCTAGCTCCAAAAGGAACTCTATCCACTACACTATACTGTCTGCCATTTACTTTAGTTATCCTTAAATCATCCCATCTAATTTGTCCAGCCTGGGGAGCCACAGCAGTCTCTAGGCTGTGAATAAGTGTTCTCCGAGCCCTTCCCCCAGCATTTCTGTTTATCAGTGGCTATCAGAAGCAAAGGACATGAATGTAAGAGGAAGGCTGCACCATTTCTGTACTTCCTCTTGGTGGTTGGCAGCAGACAGGACCAAGGATAGAGGAAGTGAAGATGGGGGTGGGGCTCTGTGTTTTACATGGTGAGTCTCACTCAATTTTAACAACTCACAGGCCATGAAAGCTGGAAGGATCCTTAAAGAAGGTCAAGTCCAGTCTTCTCATTTAACTGATGGGGAAACTGAGACCCAGAGTGGTAAAGGGACTTATCCAAGTTTGCATAATACTTAGCTAGGACCAAGTTTTCCCTTCTCCACTTTTCCCTTCTGCTCTGGACAGCTCTTTCTTTACCCGTAGTCTCCATTGTAGGCTTCCATTGTAAGAAGGAAAAGCAAAGAAAAAATGCTAATTCTGTCGTCCCCAAGCTCCTCTCATTTGTACCAGTGTTTCTCACTTCATCTTCTACCTTTTGCTCATTGATCCAATCAAACGTTTATTAAGTACCAACCACATGCCAGGTGCTGGGGTTGTAACAGCAAAAATGAAACAGTTTCTAGCCTCCAGATGTAGTCTGTGGGGTGGGAAGTGACCATTCCCTATTACTTAAGTGATATTGAGCAAGTAGCTTTGTTTCCATATCTCAATTTTCTTACCTACAAAATGAAATTAGACTCGATAGCCTCTGAATCCCCGTCCAGCCGTGCAGCTGTCATCTTAAGCTCTTAATATGTGTATTCTTAGAATCCATACTAAAATATGACATAGGAAAAAAAAATTGGAAAAGGACACAAGAAGAGTCACTTTGCTACTACTTTGTTAAAATTCCAGTTTTTAAAGCAATCTTCATTAATTTTTGGTATCTTAAGAGAAATGGTATGTGAGAAATGTTTGAATTTACAATAACAAAGGAAAAATGTAATTAAAAATAAAACATAAAAGGTAATTTGAAGAAGAGACATTAGCATCAAGGAGAACTTCAGAAAGATTTCATATAAAGTGGTTCTTGAGAAGAATTTTGAAAGAAACACAATTCTGAGAGGCAGAGATGAATTGAGAGGGGCACTTCAGACAGAAAAGAACAGCAAGGACATAGGCTGGAAATGAAAAATAGAGGATATTTGTGTGAGAACTATTGACAAGGCCAATTTGTTTGGTCTGTAAGAGTAATATGGACAGTTAGATGGCACAATGGGTAAAATGCCAAATCTGGAGTCAGGAAGAACTGAGTTCACATTCGACCTCAGAAACTTATTAATTGTGACCCTGGGCAAGTCACGTCACCTTGTTTGCCTCAGTTTCCTTATCTGTAAAATAAGCTAGAGAAGGAAATGGCAAACCACTCCAATATCTTACCCTGCCAAAAAAAAACCCAAATGGGATAATGAATGATGATTTAAATGACTAAACAATAACAAAAAGATATATGCAATAAGGTTGGAAAAGTAGGTGATTCGAGTCAGGTTATAAAGGCTTTCTATTTAATCCTAAAGACTGCTGACTGTTGCTGAAATTTCTTAAGAAGAGCAGGGATGTGGTATCACTTTGGCAATCTCTGGGGCTTGGATTGGAGAGCAGAGACTTAAAGCCCAAAGATTAGGAAAAAAGATGTTGGCAATAGTCATTCAGCCTTTGTTATATTTGTGGTATCTACACTGAGAGAAGTTGGGATAAAGGGAGGAAGAAAACAGGCAATTAAGCACACAGTATGTGTACAAGGCACTGCGCTAAGGACTATGCATTTGCATAAGGACTTTCTCATTTGATCTTCACAACAAACCTAGAAAATGGGTGCTATGTTCTTATCCCAATTTTATAGATAAGGAAACAGGTAGGGAGCAGTAAAATGACTAGCTAGTAAGGATGGATTTGAAGCTAGCTTCAAAATCCAGTGCCCTATCCACTATACCAAAGCTTCTAAAACTGCGGATCATGACCCCATATGGGGTCTCATAGGGGTTGTGAAATTATGACTTATTCAGTAAATGATTTGTATACCTAGTCTTGGGTCATGTAAAAATTTCTCAGATGAAAAGCAGTCAGGATGGAAAAAAGTTTAAGAAACTCTGCACCATACCACTAATTAGAGCCAGGAATCAATTAACAAGCATTTGTTAAACACCTACTCTCGGTCATATATTACGAAAATATCCTATTATGTGCCAGGCCCTATGGAAATATTCTCCAACACTGTGCCAGGGGGAACAAAAGGTAATAAATGTCCCTGCCCTCAAGATTACTCATATTCTAGAGGGAGAGACAAATTGTAAATAACTGTGTTCAAGATACACAGCCAGTACAAGTGAAAGAGGGAAGGTATTGACATGGAGGAACTGGGAAAGTGTCCCTCAGAAAGTTCACTTAAAGCTAAGTCTTGAAGGCAGCCAGAAATTCTGGGGTAAAGAAGGAGAGCATCCCAGGCCTGGCTAATAGTGCCAGAATGGAGTCGAGAGATAAAGTATCTTGTATGAAGAACAGCCAAGTAAACCATTGTGGCTGAATGAGATCATGTAGGGAAGGGGGAAAGGGTTCATGGACAGAGGCGTAAAAAATCAGAAAAGGGATGAAGGCCTGGGCAATATTGTTTCTTGACGGAGATTCAGAGGTCTTTGGGGAGGGAAGGAGGGTAGACAGTATAGTTAGCTAATGTATCAGAGTGAATGTGACTGGATTGGAAGAGACCCACTTTTATCCTCTTAACACTTAGGCTTGTCACAGATGGACCGAGTGCTCCAGTAAGATAGTTAGTTCCCTATAATCTTCTCTAATTGTATACACCCAAATAAGGCTTTAGCTTAGGCTACATGGGTTTACCAGCTAGCCCTTCCCCACCTAGACTTTCCCCATATTGGTCTCCATATATTGTGGCTTGGCATAAAAAATTAAATGGGAATTTGGGAGTTTTGCAGAAGTCAAGGACAACACTTGAAGGCTAGCAGATGATGCAAAAAAAAAAAGTTTAGAAAGTCAGAAATACATAAAATATATCTATAGTACTGTTTAATACCAATATGCTATTTTTTAATACTGTAAACATGTCATAAAAGAAAAATATCAGACTTCTTTTCTGGTATGAAAGGAGCTTTTTTGGTGTGGATTTTCCAGATCATGGAGGGGTACAGTATCCCTAACCCCCAAGATATGGTAGGGATAACTGTACTATGGACTGAGGAGAATGGAAAGGTAGGGAGGCCCAGGTTGTAAAAGGGCCTAAAAGCCAACCAGAGTGTTTTCATTTGATCCTAGAGGTAATAGGGAGTCACTGGATCTAATTTGAGGATGGGGAGGAACACACAGTGATGTTAGGGATGACATGGACAGAACTTCACTTTTAAAAAAATCACAGACAGCTGAGTTCAAAATGGATAGGAAGGGAAAGAAAAATGAGGCAGAAAACCAATCAGAAAGCTGTTGATCTAGGCAAGAGGTGAGGAGGGCTGGTGCTAAGATAGTGACTGTTTGAATGAAAGGAACTAAAATTACAACCAAATCACCTACTCAGCAAAGCTCAGTATAATCTTTTATGGGGGGAGGGGGCAGATAGGGAGGGTTGGGATATTCCATGAAATAAAGGACTTTCAAGTCTTCATGATGAAAAGACCAGAGCTTAAATTCTTAAATTTTCAAATACCAGACTCAAGGGAAGTATTAAAAGATAAACAGGGAAAAAAAATCATAAGGGACTTAATAAGGTTAAATTGTTTACAAACTATTTATATTCCTACTTGGGAAGGTGATACTTGTTAACTGCTAACTACTTCAGCATTATTAGGGCCAGTTTGAGTATTCATAGAGAGCATAGGTATGGACTGAACCTTTTGGGATGGTATAAAAAAAAGGGGGGAATAAGAAAGAGGAAGGAGGAAAGAAGAGCTAGAAAGGAGTAAATTATATCACATAAAAGAGGTGGGGAAAGACATTTGACAGGGAGAGGAAGAGGGGGGAGAAGGAGGGTAAAGAACTTGACTCTTACTCTTATTAAGAATAGGTTCAAACAGTAATAACACACTCCGTTGGGTATAGAAATCTATCTTATCCTACAGGAAAATAGAAAAGGGGAAAGAAGAGAAGGGATTGATATTTGGAAGGGTGAATTGAGGGAAGTGGCCATCAGGGTGAGTCTGGCTTGATGGGAGAATATGGGGGAGCTTCAGAAGGCCTTTCTGAGGCTAAGTAGGATGGAAGGAGAGAGACTAGGATGAATGGGGAAATACACAATAATCGTAACTGCTAAAAATTTTACATTAGGTTTCTCTGTTACTGGTCTCATTTCTCAAATATGCAAAAAACTGAGTCAAATTTATAAGCATATGTTGTCCTCCAATTAATGAATGGTCAAAGAATTTGAACAGGTAGTTTTCAGTTATGAAAAAGAAATGTTCTAAATCAGTATTGATTAGAGAAATGCAAATTAAAACAACTCTGTGGTACCAACTCACATCTATCACATTGACTGATAGAAAAAGAAAATACAAATGTTGGAGAGGATGTGAGAAAATTTAAACACTATTGTGTTATTGATGATTTCCATTTTGCTCTCCATTTTACAGAACAATTTAGAATTAAGGCCAAAGGGGTATAAAACATACATGGCCTTTGACCCAGCAATAAGTCTCTATCCCAAAGATTAAAAAAAGCAATATATACAAAAATATTTTGTGATAGCAAAGAATTGGAGATTGCAGGGATGCCTATCAATTGAGCTGATCTTCATGCTATGTGTATTATCATGTTATAGTATTTGAATGTGATGAATACTACCCTGCCATTAGAAATGATGAGCAGGATGCTCAGAAAAACCCAGAAAGACTTGAACTGATGCCGATCGAAGGGAGCAGAACCAGAACGGGGTACACAGTAACAGCAATATTGTACAATGATCAACTGTGAATGACAGCTATTCTCAGCAATACGGTGATCTGAGGCAATTCCAAAAGAATCACGATGAAAAATGCTATCCATCTCCAGAGAAAGAGCTGATAGAGTGAATGCAGATTAAAGCACACTAATTTTTTTTATGGGTTTTTTTTTTTTTTTGGCCTGTGTTTCCATTCACAACATGACTAATATGAAAATATTTTTCACATGACTGCACATGTATAACTAAATTGCTTGCCTTCTCAAGAAGGGAGAAAGAGAGAATTTGGGACCCAAAATTTTGAATTAATCCCAAAAAGTGTTTTCATTCAGTTGGGAAAAATAAAATACTAAATTTCCGAAGTTTGGAAAAAGCAGTTTTTGTTGACTGGTGAGGGCTGAGGCCGGACTATGGAGAGATTCAGTTAGAGACTGTGTGGTTGGCTTTGTCTAGGAGTTTAGCCTCATTTTTGCCCCCCACCCCCATCTCAGTTCCTCCAGCTTGGTGGAAATAGTGGCAAGTGAGAAAGCCTAAGAAAATTGGAGGGTGTGAACTGAGCACAAAGCTCCTCCCCAAGGGAATGGTCTGAGCCCCTCCTGCTGGGTGAAGGCCCTGCTTCACTGGAGGAAACCCGGGTTGCCCCGTGTGGCAGAGCCGCAGCTGCCTGCCAGCCCGGACCTTCAGCTGGGCCCGGGGCCTTGATTTGTGAATTCCGGTAGCCTTGGGGATGAGGGCCGGGGCAGGCCCGGGGCCAGCTGGGCTGGACTGAGGGAGCTAGGGGCTGGGACTGGGCGGGGCCAGGGCGGGCTGAGCAGGGAGGGAGCTCTTGTGGAGCCCAGCCCTCCCTGCTCTGAGCCTCTTTAGAGGAAGGATCGCCCGGGTGAGTCCGGCTGCCCCGTCTCTCCGGAGGGTGAGGGTACCTCCACTCGCCGCCGCCGCCGCTGCCTCATCTGGACCCAGGTGATCCTCCCATTCCATTCCCCTAGGCAGACACTTATTGTGGGCCTACTGTGTGTGAGGAAGGGCAACATTGCCTTCCCACTGTTCTGTTCTAAGGCCGTTAGAGAGGAGATGGGGAAGATTTCTGTGGCCCAGGAGAATTCAGGAAGACTTCCGAGAAGAGGCGGCACCTGAACTGGTCTTTGATGGGAGGGTATGGGGGAGTTTTGGAGAAGGGCATTCCAGAAGGCTCAAAAGGCTTCAAGTGGGGTCCCTCAGTGGTGGGGAGACCTGATCTGGCTAAGGCTTAGATGGCCAAGGGGCCTTCAGGCTGGCAGGGGAAGGTTTGAATGCCAGGCTTGGAAAACGGGACTTTTCCTGAAGGTTCTCAAAGAGCTATGGAGAGTGGTTTAGTTAATGGAGGAACTGGAAAAACTAGGGAGAGTAGTTTAGCCAAAGAAGGACCCGTCTGAGCGGGGCCGTGGTAATAACTGTCAATCTGTTTAAGAAGAGTTCAGCGTAAGCAGGGGGCTGGGATAAAAGGTCAAGCTTGAATGGGGGGGAGGGTAGATTGGATGGGAGGCACATCCTCAGGACTCGGTTCCCGAACAAAACGTGGGGAGAAGGGAGTCTGAACCTGGGCTCCTGGCTTGCTGTGGCCCGCCCTCCGGCTTCTCTGGGCCTGTTTATGTAGAAATGGGATCGGAGATTTAGAGGTCTAATGCATTCATCTTACAGATGAGGAGACTGAGGTAGAGAGTAAATGATTTGTCCGAAATCACACAGGTAGTAAGAATTGGAAATCAGCTCCAAAGCCTGGGCCTGGTTGAGCTTGATAGACTTAAAACTGCTTGGAGGAGTCCAGGAGGGCCCCGTGTGCTTAGGTCAGGGAAAGCTGTGAGCTGTCCAGGAGAGAAGACCAGCTAGTGAAGGGAAGGGGGAAGCTTGGCTGGGGACAGACTTCACATCTCCATCTCTGGGTGACTTTTTCAGCGCACTTCCTCTGGCTCCCTTCAGGGAAGCCCCACCGGGCAGAACCTGAGACGGTTGCTCCCCTGTTACCACTCAACATCCCCTTACCTCCCCCTCCTTGATCTGAAGGCCTTTGCTCAGAGTTGGCCTGGACTGGGGAGCATCACTCAAGCCCTAAGCCCCTTCTCCTAGACAGCCGAGCTAATTTTAGCCCGGGCCACCAAGAGGATTATCCCCCATCTGGGAAACTTGGAGGGATCAGCCTTTTGTCTTTTCCAAGGACCCTCTGCCTAGCAGAAATTGAGCCTCCTTGGGGAGGGAGAAAGCCAGTGGTGACACCGGCCTCCCGGACCAACCAATCCCCAGGAGCCAGGCCGGAGCTATGGCTCTAAATGATTGTAACTGTGCTCTGTCACTAATGTACGATTTTGAACCCTCCTCAGGACACTGTGCCAACTCCCTTCTAAATTTCTTCCCAGCTCTGATATTCTAGGTTGTAAAATCTCTTCTCTGGCTCTGACATTCTGTCTTTTAAGGACTCCCCTATATCTGTGGTTTTAGGGTCTCTTTCCCTTTATGGGAGCAGCCCTCCCCAACCCATGTGACCTCCCCAATCAGTGTTCAAATCACAGCTGGACTGAGCCAGGGGCTGGCAGCTGGCTGGACAAAGTCTGGGACACCTGGGTCTCTTGTGCCAAGGAAGATTAGACAGCAACCAGTGTCTTAGATAAGGCTCACCCACACAGTGCCCCTCTGGTGGCCTTGAGGTGGCAGTGACAGGGACTCAGATTTGAGCACCTGATTCACTATGCGACTGGACAAATTCCTTCCTCTCTTAGGGCCTCAATTTTACCACTTGTAAAATAAGAGCGTCGGACTTACAGGTCCCTGATATCTATGACATTCTCTGTTTCCAAAATCAATGATCCGTGTACATTGACTCTCAGTTAACCAGAGTTTTTGATTAACCCACACTTGTTCTCCTTTGCCAATGCAGTGTCCTCTCCCTCTCAGGATGTTTCCAGTAAAATTCTTGGCTTTTTGCCTCCAGGATGCTGACCAGCCTGTATGAGTGGTTTTGGAAGGATGAGTACTGGTTCCCTCCTGGGTACTCATGGGCTGACACAGAAGATTCAGATGGGGTCACCTACCCTCATCCCAGGGACCTGCTGGCATCCATTCCCATAGCCTTGGTTCTAATGGTCATCAGATTTGGCTTTGAGAGGTAAGTCAACTGTGGGCTTCCTTCCTTATTGGTCCTGGGATGTGGGAACCTATGGGCAAATGCTAAGAATCAAAAAAATCAAACCAACTTATTTATAAGTCATGTCTCTCCTTGGGCTAGTCATTGGAGGCTCAGTTTCTCATCTGTCAAATGGGAATATTCTTACACACTTTGCTGACTTACTGGGCAAGTAATAGTAGCAACATTGAAACAAGAGCAATACTCCATAGAAAGCAATACTGAAGCAGGCTTTTTACTCTGATGGTTCCTGTCTTCATCACAGCCTCTGGCTGGACCAAAAGAGAGATGATCATCTTTAAACACTAAAGAGTGGCAGTTTGTCACTTTTCAATAAATCCTTCACCTGAGCTAACAGTTCCTCCCCTGCAGCTCAGGACAGCGAGCCAGCCTGGGATAGCCATGGTACCCACAGCAAAGAAATCAATGCAGTCTAGCAGGGAACGTCAAAGAAAACTTTCATAAAAAAAGATCCTATTTTCTCATTGACTTCCAATATAGAAATGGACAAAGGTTTGCCATGTAAACAAAGAAGCCCTTGATATAAGGAAAGGATAAATACTTTCCAAGAAAAGGTTAATGATTGTCCACAAGGGCTCTGTGTTGTGTTCAGGTCCTTCTCTGGTGATTCACTGTAGTGTGATAGTGGCCCTTAGTTTTTATAGATTGCCCCAGTGGGTAGGCAAGCTCTGGCTTGCTTCCTGAGCCAGAATGGCCTTTGAGCACAAGCTGAAATGCTGTCCATGAGAAGGTCGAAGAAGTTCATCACCAAAGAGCTGGCCCTCAGAATAGATTTGTCTTTCAGGTCTTGCCAACCTATTCAAAAAACAACCAGAGCCTGCTGTCTGTCAGTCACTGTGATGCACATTCCCTGACCCAGTCAAACATTTGTTGAGTTGAATTATTATAGAAAACTAAGTCATAGAAGGATTCTGAAGGAATCATTTGGGCAATTGCTGGGTGCCTGTTGGGACAGAACTTGGAGTCAGAAAGACTCATCATCCCTCAGATAATTACCAGCTGTTAAATTACTTAAACTCTATACCTCAGTGTCCCCATCCATAAAATAAGGGGTTGATAATTACATCTACTTCTTAAGTGGTTGTGAAAATCAAGTGAATGAACACAAATCACATTGTATTCATGAAAGCCTTATGTTAATGCTAGCTAATATGATTATTGTTATCGCCATTATTATTAATATTTATTTGAGAGGATGGG
The DNA here is from genome assembly GCF_048593235.1 of Sminthopsis crassicaudata. Taxonomy (NCBI): domain Eukaryota; kingdom Metazoa; phylum Chordata; class Mammalia; order Dasyuromorphia; family Dasyuridae; genus Sminthopsis; species Sminthopsis crassicaudata. Next base: position 47,410,847 of record NC_133617.1, on the reverse strand, counting down.
ATAGACTAAATAACCTCAGATTTTTTCCAGCCTATAAGAATTTGAGAGTATACATATCCTAGATTGAAGCAAGTGAAGAGAATTAGTACATATTTCTATGGCTTTGGTTCATTAAATTAGAGCTGGGAGAAATCTTATAAACTTATAAGTATCTGAAGTCACATTTCAACTCGGGTCCTCCTGACTTTGGGGCTGGTACTTGGAAACCAGCTATTTTGGAATCGAAGCGTATTTCTTTGTTATCTCAGTTCTCAGACTTAAAATTTGTCCAAGGCCTCCTTGAGGGTCTGTGGAGACCAGATTAAAGACACTTGAACTAGACCATGATTGTCCAACTCCAAACATTTTTCAGATGAGGAAACTAAATCCTAGAAAAATGAGGTGACTTCCCCTAACATCACACAGCCTCTAAGTAGCCAAGCTGAGATTAAAATCTAATCCCTTCTGTCTCCCAAGCCAATAGTCTTTCCCATATACCATGCCTTGTGAATACAAAATGTTTTTTCTCCTAGTAATTCCATAAGATTGCAATATAATTATGTGGAATGTTATTGGGCCACAAAAAACAAGTGGGGAGGGTCTTCCTGCCCAGGAGATTCCAGTTAAACTTGGCCAACAGCTTCTTCTACTCCCACATCTACCCACAGCTTTATTCTTGGAATATCATGCTCGCCTTTTAATTGCCTGTTAAATTCATCTCCAACCCTCACAGACTAACTCCAGCGGCTCCTCCTCTTGAAAGTGTACCCTGATTTGACCCTCACTGCTGGTTCCCTTTTGGAAGATTCCTTTACCATGCACTTAACCCTGTGATATCGCATATTATATATAGCTGGGTTGGTATCTTACACCTCTATTAATCTGGGGTTTTAAAAGATGTAACACTACTCCCAGACTAAAACTTTACCCTATAGGCACTGAATAAATACTTGCTGAAATTGAGTTTGCTCATTGGCTCTGGCTAGTATTTCAGGGGGCTTTTCTGATCAGGAACCCACAAGGAACATCCCAGAGTCCTGCTGAGATTTACATTTATCACCTTATATTTGCCCTTGCTGAGAGCTCCCTTTCTCTCCCCCCTGCACCTCATCTCCTGCAGGCTATATGAGCTAGCTGGGGCAGGCCAGCTTGGATTTGGCAAAAATCTCCCAAAGACCATGGAGGAGAGGGAGGGGTTCCTGGATATTCACATCCTCCCGTCTCTTGTTTTAGGACCATCGCGATGCCGCTGAGCAGGGCTTTGGGTGTGCGTGACCGCCTGAGGGTCAAGGCTGCCCCTAACCCTGTCCTAGAGAACTTTTTCCGGACCCACAATAAGGATCCAAAAGAGGTGAGGAGGTCCCTGGACTGGATGACATTAAGAAACCCTGGATGCCTAAACTTCTCCAGGTCCCTTCAGGAGTTGATCTTGCCCTGTGGGAAATCCCTCTGTCCATCCGTTTATTAGGGATTATGTGCCCAGTATAGATTCAGCCTCAGGTTGAACCAAGAGCTAACACTTCAACATGGTAGAGAGGGCCAGGAGCCCAGGAGACTTCCCAGGGTATAATTTGGGCAGTGCTTTCTTGGGGGGACTTTTCCCTGGCAATGGAAGAGGCAGCTCCGTTAACCTTATCCCCAAAGACCAGCCCCCGTCCCTCAAGCCCTCTGATGGAGAGTTCACCAGGTCCGGGAAGTTCCAGGTTTCTGGGTCAGAGTGGCAGCTTGGTGAGGTGGACAGTGGCCTGAATAAACTTGAGGAGAGGCCATCTTTCCCATTGTCACTGAGAGCTTAGGCTTTACTTTCTCCCCCATCGCCTTTTCCTGTCCTTCTGTCTCCAGGCGCAGCTGAGTCACCTGGCCAGCCAGTGCGGCCTGTCCGTGAGGCAGGCTCAGCGCTGGTTTCGGCGCCGGAGAAATCAGGATCGACCGTTACTGAGCAAGAAATTCTGTGAAGCCTGGTGAGCCTAGGGGAGTGCCGTCCATAAAAGGGAGCCTGGCCAAGATCTGGGGTGGGGGACAGGCTTAATTAGGGATCTGGGGTCCTAGTTTTTGAGTCTGTCTAACCTGCCCCTGGCAATAGCCCTTTCTATCCATCCCCTCCTTCTCTCCCACCCCTGGACTGGGGCTCCCTAAACTTAGTCCATATTCTGTTCTGTATTTTCAGTTGGAGATTTTTATTTTACTTCTCTTCTTTCTTTGGAGGCTTCCTCGTGCTCTACAATGTGAGTATGTCCTTTCCCATCCTCAACACAGAGTCCTCTGTCCCCTTCTTTCTTATCCCTTCTTCTACTTTTTGCTGTGCTCATCCTCCTCTTCATTTCCAGACTTTTTATCCCTCCCCTGTCCTCTTCCATCCCTCTCCCTTTAACTTCTCATCTTCTCTATCCATCTCTTGCTTTCTTGCTCCTTCCTGTTCCCATATTATTCATCCCTCTTTTATCTAGTCATCCCCATTCTTTCTAGTCCACCATCCTGTCTATCCACATATTCTTTTCTTTTTTTTCCTGAGGCAATTGGGGTTAAGTGACTTGCCCAGGGTCACACCGCTGGGAAGTGTTAAGTGTCTGAGGTTCTCCTGACTTCATCTATCCATTGCACCAACTAGCTGCTCCTATCCACATATTCTTTTCCCTTTATTTTTATTCCAGTCTCCTCTTCTCTCATCCCTTCCCTTCCCATCCTGTCTCTTCCCAATCTCTCAATTCATTTATAACCCCATAGTCTTCATTCCTCTATTTCCATTCTCTTGTACTGTCTTATTGTCTCAATCCTTATCTTCATCCTTTTCTTTGATCCTCCCTTTCCATCCCTTTCTGCCCTTTTTATCCATCTCTCTCTGTCCCCTATCCTAAACAAGGTCTTCTTCCCACCTTGGCCATTATATTGTTGCCTCTTCCCCTCTTCCTGTTCACCATTCTCCCATCCCTTTCCCCTGAGTCTCAGAGAGTCAGGATTGTGTCAGCCTGCCCACAGCCTCTCTAAGCCTGTAGCTTAAGTGGCCCACATGATCAAAAAGGATTAGAAACTCTTAAGTCAGGGATCCATACGCAAGATTGAGTCCCGTACGACAGGGAACAAGACCATACTGGTTACAGAAAAAGGTAGAAGGGGGCAGCTAAGGGGTGCTCTGGTTAGAGCATCAGCTTTGAGTCAGGAGGACCTGGGTTTAAATCTGCTCTTAGACATTTAACACGTCCTAGCTGTGTGACTCTGGGCAAGTCACTTAACCCCAATTGCCTCAGCCAAAAAAAGAAAGAAAGAAAGAGGTAGAGACTCAGGCAGATCAGGTGGTCAATTTAAATTGGGGATGCAAAATACAAGCAGAAAGGACAGGTATTACCTTCAAAGAATTTATATTCTAATGAAAGAAGAAATATAAAAGCTAAAAAGCTGACTGGGGAATGAACAAAAGAGGGAGGAAGGGAATCATTAAAGGCCTGGGAAGGCCAGGAGGAGAATAAAAATTGCCCAGCCATCAGCTGTTGCTAGAATCAACAGATGACCCAGAGGCAGTGAACAAGCTTTTGTTAAGGGCTTCCTTTGTACCCATCTGAGAACTGGAGATTCAAAGAAAGATAAAACCAGTTCTACCCATTAGGAGCTCCCATTCTCATGAAGGAGGGACTACATGCAAATAACTAGATGTAAGCCAGATAAATCCAGGGTAAATTGGAGGTGTCTCAGATAGAAGGGATTGGGATGAAGAGGGAAAGAATCCTAGACTTGGTAGAACCAGTGAATTCATATTGAGTTAGGAAATAGTGTGTTTTATTAAAAGAAGAGCAAGAAGTCAGTATCAATGTCAAGGATCATAGAATATTTGGCAGGAAGTAAAGGTAGAGAAAATGTAGACTGGAAAGATAGGAAGGGGTCAGATTTTTGAAAGGCTTTAGAAGCCAAAAAGAGGACTTTATACTTGATTCAAGAGGTAATAGGGAACCACTGGGATTTATTGAGTGCTTTGGGGGGGGGGGGAAGGGTGGCAAGAGTCAGACCCTTCTCTCAGATCTGTTGTTGCCCAACAGGTTAAATCCTGACCTTGTCTCGGAGGGGGAGAATGAAGTAGGGGGAGGCCCAGATAATGGCAGAACCTGCTGTTAAGTGGGGATAAGATTATGTATGTTGAGTGCTTGGAATTCCCTGAGGGCACCTCAAAGTTACAGGTCAAAGCTATTACCTGTGGAGCTGGCAATGCTGAGGGCAATTTCCTGAAACCCATCCCTTGTTCATCTTCCAGGAAACCTGGCTGTGGGAGCTCAAGACATGCTGGGATAAATACCCCTTCCAGGTAAGTAACTCAAAATAAAGGATGTATGGCAGACATGTCCGGTAAAACAGGCCTTGGAGCTAAAGCAGATGTCATCGTAGAATCTGAGAATCTCAGAGTTGGAAGGGATCTCAGGAGCCATTTAATCCAATCCATACCTGGAGCTGAATCCCTTCTGTCAAGAGAAATCCATTACCTCCTCTGGCCTACCATTCTACTTTGGGACATCTCTGATTGTTATTAAGTCTCTCTGAAGCCTTAATCTGCCCTAAAGCCTCCAAGTTCCACCCATTACTTTTTCATCTTCCCTCTGGAGGCCCAGGGGACCAAGGCTAGTGCCTTCTGCATATAGTGCCCTTCAAAAACCTAACTACAGTTATGGCTTCCAGTTCAGTAAAGATCTTAAGTCTCTCTCCGATGATTTTGCTATCCAACCATCCCGTCCCTGATTTGTGAACCAAAGACTCTACAATATTTCTATTAAATTTGCCCAAGAAACTTTTAAAATCCTGACCATCATTCCAAATGTTAGCTCTCTTTCCCTTCTTTTTGCCATTGGTGTGCAATCTGTGACTTTATCAAAATTAGTGATTTAAATTTATTTCAGTGGCATAGGGCAAAGCACAGACCTTTTGGGTTTCTCATTGGAGCCTTCTGTACAAATTAGTATTGAATTATTCTTTGGTCCAGCTATTCACCTTTCCAACTGTATTATCAACTGGTCTACATTTTGTGTTCTCCCACAAGAATTAAATGAGAGATTTCTTGACAAATGCTGGCTAGAATCTGAGTAGAACCCCTTCTGTAGCATTCCCCAATTTTCTAGTCTTGTTACCCTTCCACTAAAAGAAGTGAGGTGCGTGTATCATGGCCTGACTCGGGTGGGGACAGGTGGCATTCTTGGACTCATGAAACAGTTCTGTCTTTTCTCACTGTGTACCCAGTCCACGCCATCTAACCATGTCATGTCTTTGACCTTCAGCCTCTGCAGCCTGCCATGTACTGGTGGTACCTCCTTGAACTTGGCTTCTACATCTCTCTGCTGCTGACTCTCCCCTTTGATGTTAAGAGAAAGGTGAGTTAAGGAGACCCCAGACAGAGGGGAAAGGTCCCATTCCTTGAGTCTGATGGAGGCCCGTGATTCATAACTGCCTCCCTTGGGAAAGTACCAAGCTTGACTTTGGCTCTGAAGGCCATGCATGGGATTTGGCCCACCAGACCTGGTCAGTGTGCTCTGCCTGAAGCTGGGCAAGGCATTCCTGGAAATCAGGTACCCTCCATCTGGACCTCAGGGAAGCCTAGCCTGCCAACCTCTCACCAAATCTGCACTTTGCCCTGCCTCCAACTCCCTCCCTATTCCTACCATGTTGTCTCCTCTCCTTCTCTTGGTCTCCTCTTCCCACCTGTCCTTTTTGGGTCTCATCTGGATGACCCTTAGCAGACCTGGGCCTCTTGTTGGTGGGTGTTCCTTAGCATCCGAGTGGGAGGGTCTGACCCTGGTATAGACTGGAATCCCGTGATCCTGGCGTGACAGCTGCCTTCCTCTCCCCAGGACTTAAAGGAGCAGGTCATCCACCACTTTGTCACTATCATCTTGATTGGATTCTCTTACTCTGCTAACCTCCTGCGCATTGGGACCTTGGTGTTACTGCTTCACGACATATCTGACATTCTCATGGAGGTGAGTGAGCAAGGCGTCAGTCTCTTGTCTGATCTTCCAGGCCCTTTGCCAAGCATCCGTATTAACATATGGAGGTCCATGACTTAAAGAAGGGCGTGTTAGAGCCAACTCACGAGAATTCGTTACCAAATTTTCAGGGTGAGCATTTACACATCAGAAATCGGCAAACACTCCAAATCAGGGTTCGGTTTATTGTTCTATTGAGTGTTCCAGACCTGGGGAAGTCATGGATTTTTCTATAGCATTATTATTGTTACTATTTTTAAAAAGAAGAAGAAAGAAAAAAGGAAAAATAAGCAAGTGAAAAAAAAATTTAATAATGTAGATTAGGGGCAGCTAGGTGGTGCAGTGGATAAAGCACCAGCCCTGAAGTCAGGAGGATCTGAGTTCAAATCTGGTCTCAGTCACTTAACACTTCCTAGCTGTTGACCCTGGGCAAGTCACTTAACCCCAATTGCCTCAGCAAAAAAAAAAAAAAAAAAAAAATAGATTAAACTTACATATGTTGTGTGTATACTTTTCTCCCCTACCAAAGAGCTGATCTTTAAACATTGACCAGCATATCCCCAGTTATGGGAAAATAAGGTCTCTTTCCCTTGAAATTCCATAAGCCCAGATAGGATTCAAAGCCTCCAATCTAAAAAAAAAAAAAAAGCAGGAACATTCATTAACCAACTGTGTGACCATGGGCAACTCACCCGATACCCTTCCTTCTGTTTTTTTTTCATAGGGAATTCTAGTACCGGGGAAATATTAGTCCCACTGAACTCTCCCCTGGTCAGAATATATCTGGAGCTTATAGTAAGTTCTTCCTACTTCATTGTAGGAAGAATATTGGTAAATCGCAGCATCCATTGCCAGGATAATAAAAGGACTCTAGATTAAGTGTTGTTTAAAAGAAATGGGAATCTTTAACTGAAGAAGAAAAGACTTAAGGGAACTTGATAATGACCTGAAAGTGTCTGAAAGGCTATCGTGTGTGAGAAAGATTGGATTTGTGTGTGGTGGAACTAGGAGATCCAGGGGGAAGTTATAAAGAGATTTAGGTTTAAAGACAGGGAAAACTTCCTAATAAGAGCTGTCCAACAAGTGGAATAGATGGAATGGCTTGGTAAGTGAAGAGTTTCTCCCTCTTGGGAAGTCTTCAAGCCAAAACTGGGTAGCCCCTAGTGGAGGATGTCGGAGGAGTTCTGGTCAGAGATAGATGAGATTCGATGATCACTGATGTCCCTTAAATTCTATCAAATATTATGGTACTGTGGGAAAAAGATGTGAAGTCAGAAAACCTGGGCTGTAGTAGCAGGGCAAGGAAGAGGAGGTGAAGATCAAATGAGATAATAGATGTAAAATACTTTGCAAACCTTTAAAGTACTGTATAATTGTAGAGAGAAGTGGGAATGTATTAATGGACAAATGTATTAATGGGAAAGTATGGATGTCCCAGTGGAATGTTCCCAAGGTTTGTGTTTGAGGAAATAGAACTTCAGCCCAAAGAAGGCTACAAAATCATCTCCAACTCTCCCACCCAGATGGCAATCCATTAATTAGTCTTCCTGCTCAACTTTCCTATACTCATAGCCTACATTTCTATTTTTCTCTTTTGTACTTATCAATATGAAAAAATTCTATATTGACATCTTTTGTTGTCATCTGCATGACAATACAGGATATGTATTGTTCTGTGCTCCCACCCCTCCACTACCACCCAGAAGGGAAGGAGATCCATTTTCTCATCTCTTCTCTTTATTATCACATAGTGTTTAGTTCTGATTTCTTATTCTTTCCATTTAATATTGTGGAAGTCACAGTGTATGGTTTTTGGTTTTTTTTTTTTTTCCTGATTCTGCTTATCAATTTATATAATTTTTTTTTTGTTTCTCTGAATTTTTCATATTCATCATTAATTATGGCACAATAATAGGCCTTTATGTACTGCAGTTTGTTTAGCCGGTCCCCAGTCAGTGAGAATATATTTTGTTTCTACTTTGCTCCCACAAAAAAAAAATTAATAATAAGTATTTTGATGTTTATGAGATTTTCCTCCTATCCCTACTATCTCTGGGATAGTTGCATAGTAGTAAGATCATAGATTTCAAACTGAAAAGAATCTAGTCAAACATTATTTTACAAATGAGGAAACTAAGGCACACAGAGGTTAATATGCTTAAAGTCATATAGGTAGGAGAGAGAAGAAACAAGATAGCAGTGAAGATTTGAATCCAGGTCATCTGGCTCCAAAGTCATTGCTTTTTCCACCAATCAATACACCTTCTCTGGGTCAATGAGTAGATATTTTGTTAATTTCTAAAAAATAACTCTAAAGTTCTTTCCAGCTTACTGTTTGACCAAAAGTGTGCCTGTTTTTCTGAAGCCCTTCCAGCACTTACTTTTTACTAATTTTTTTGTCATCTTTGATAATTTTACAGGTGTGAAGTTAAACCTTTGAAATTTTGATTTGAATTTTTCTTTTTTTAATGGAGGAAGAGATTCATCCAGTGTGTATACACACACATGCACAGAGTTTGGGAAGGAAAATATGAGCAGCAGTCCCTACTGGGTTCACTAAAATTTGTGGTACACAACCTTAACAAGGCCCTCACTCCTATAAGGAAAAATTCTACCATACCTCCCTTATCAACTCACCATCCCACTCACCACAGTGCTATTGAATTTTTCTTCACTAATTTAGGATAATCTTTTAGACAGTTATTAATAGTTTGAAATTCCTCTCAGAACAATTTGTTCACAGTCCACTTATTCGATAGAGAATAGTTTTTTATCTTAAATATTTGTATTAATTCCCTATACATCTTAGATATTAGAGATACTTGTTGGAATGACTTTTTTTCCCAATAATTCCCTTCTTATCTTACTGGCATTGATTTTTGTTAGTGTAAAAGTTTTGTACAAATTTATTTATCTTTTATGATTACTTCTGCCCCTTTTTTGCTTAAGAATTTCTGAACCATAGCTATGAAGGGTACTTGATCTGGTTCTCTTCTCATTTTTTACAGTGTGAACTTTACTCAAGTACATATCCGTATTGAACTTACTTGTAGTAAATGGTATAAAAGACTGGCCCAAACCTAATTCCTGCCATATTCTTTTGCAGTTTTCTGAGTCATTGTTGTCAAATAAGAATTCTTCCATAAGTAATTTGGATTTTTCCAGTCAGTGACTAGGTTATTGTGTTTGGTTGTTTTTGATTCTTGACTAATTTATTTCACCAATCCTTTTCCTTTTTCCTTTTTTTAAGCCGTACCAGATAGCTTTTGTGATTACTCTTTCTTGTGTAATTTGAGGTCTGGAAACATTTTGCCCCCTTCATTTCCGTCTTTCTCCAATATTTTCCTTGATTGTTTTTCCAAAATAAATTTTTTGTTATTATAGCTAATTCCATAAAGTAATAGTGCTAACTACATCTCCTGTAGATTGATTTTGTACCAAATGAGATTTTTGTTAAGTATTTGGTACGTAGTGGACACTTAATAAATGCTTCCTCCTTTGTCGTTTTCATTATATTGTTGCAGTCAATTTTTAAATTTTTTAAAGTCCCTTCAAAGTGCTTAGCACTGTGCCTTGCACATAGTAGGTGCTTAATAAATGTTCCTTCCTTTCTCCCATCCTATGACCATCACGATAATTCGAGTCCTCGCTGTCTCTAGCTTTGACTGTGGACTATCACGGTAGTGTCCTGATGGGTGGTTGTGGTGGTGGCGATTATTGTTCACTTGTTTCACTCATGACCAATTTTTTATGACCCCATTTGGGGTTTTTCTTGGCAGAGATACTACAGTGACTTGCCATTTCCTTCTCCAGCTCATTTTAGAGATGAGGTTAGGTGTCTTGCCCTGAGTCACACAGTAAATGTTTGAGACACATCTGACTGACCCTGTCTCTGCTGTAACTCTTAACCAGCAAGCCCTGAATGGTCTCCCTAGGAGCCTTCAAATCGCTCTCCACTTCAATTCATTTTTCCATCCTATATAATATTCCTAAAATGGTCCGTTTCACTTACCTACTGAAAAAGCTTCAGGGTTTTCCTGGGGCCCCTCAGATTAAATAGAGACTTCATTTCGGCTCCTCTGTTTGGCATTTAAAGCCCTTTCTTCACAGCCTGTCTCAGGCCTACCTCTCTAAGTTGATCACATGTTCCTTCCTTTCACATACTCTCCAGTCCAGCCAAACAGGCATTTTCACTATTCCTCACATGTGGTAATCTCTCTTTCATCTCTTTGTTTTTTACACAGATCATCTCCTGTGCTCTTATTTCTCTCTTATTTCCACATCTTAGAATATTGAGTTCCCTTGAATGTTATCTCAAAGGTTACCCCCCACATGAGGTCTTTATTAATTCCTCCCAACTGTTATTTAAATATAATTTATGTATTTATGTGTACCAGTTATCTTCTCCTTGAACAAGTAAACTTTAAAGTCTGGAACTATTTCTTTTTTTTTTTTTTCTTTGTATTCCCTAGAACAAAACATATAGTAGGCATTTAATAAAAGCTTAAGGATTAATTTAATAGAAGGTAAGGCTAGAAGAAGGGGAACAAGACAGGGTAGGTAGATTTCGAAAAAGTAGCTTAGAAAACCTGCAGAAGACAATTTGCTGGATCAGTTTTAACAAACTAGATGACAGTCAGGGGTCCCTCAAAATCTTAAGCAGCATGCAGTACTTCTGTCAATTTTACAAGCACAAGCTGGGGAAGGTGTGGTTAGGCTCTGAAAATACCCAGGGGGTTTTGGTGGATGGCGAGCCCAGAATGAATCAGCCGTGGGATACGCTGGCCCCAGAAAGGGTAGCAGGATGTTGGGCTGCATCTGGAAAATCCCAGTGCCCAGAAGGAGAGAGTTAAGTCACTCTGGGCTCTGCCTTGCTCAAACTCTTGTTCAAGTGTGATGGGAAGAGACACTTGTGGAAGGGAGAGTGACAAGAACGAAGCCGGAAAGAACTGGAGATTTTCTAGCCAAGGAGGACCGGGATGTCAAATGGAATGTGGCAAACATGATCGAATGAAGGAATTAGAAGGCTTGATAAAAGGTGGTCACTTGTTCAGGATGGGCTAAGAATGGAACAATAAGGGAGAGGCAGGTGTTGGCTGGGGATAAAGAAAAACTTCCCAAGCATCTATCGAGCTCTCTGAAAGTAGAATGGGCTGTCCCCAAGGAAGCAGTAAGTTTGCATCATCTGAAATCTTCACGTGAATTCTGGGTGATCACTTGTCGAGCCCTAAAGGGGATCCCTGTTCCAATATGGGTGGAACTAGGTGCCCTCTCAGCTCCCTCCCAGATCTTGAGATTAGTTGATTCTAAAATTCTTTCTTTCTCTTTTTCTTTCTCTTCCTTTCCCTCCCAGGCCTGTAAAATGTTTAATTATGCACAGCGGAGGCATATCTGTGACACACTCTTCATCATCTTTGCCCTGGTGTTCATCGTTACCCGGCTCATTATCTTCCCAACCAAGTGAGCCTGGTCTCAAGAGATGGGGTGGGGGGGCAGAGGGGGACTTAGTGTGATCCATGGGAGAGACCTGGGGTCCCAAGCCCTCCTCATTGAGGACCACCTGCTTCCCAGAGTTGTCCCTCCAATGACAAGTATGGCCTTCCTAGTGATGGGCCCTGGCCAGTCCAGACGGAGCTAGGGGTCTTTCAGGATGCTATTCTTGGGGTTCCTGTTCCATCCCCTCCCATTTCTGGTGACCAAGATTTGTCTAGATTCCAAGCCCTCCCCATAAGTGGGACAGATTTCTGGGAGCCTGGCCCCACAGTGACCCAAGTTCCTCTTTCTCCTGCAGAATTCTCTACACTACCTACTATGATTCCATGATCAAATTCCAGCCCTTCTTTGGATACTATTTCTTCAATGCCCTCCTCATGATCCTTCAGGTTCTCCATGTCTTCTGGTCCGGTCTCATCCTCCGTATGGTCTACAAGTTTGTTTTAGCTGGCAGGGTATGTACAGATCTGGGGCTGGGCCCTGGCCCCTGATGCTCTTAAGGCCCAGTGAACCTGTCCTAGGCCCATTTCAGACAGAGCAGGGGCAAGTGAACAGGAAGCCTGGTCCTTGGGGCGCAGGGGAGTCTGGGTGGTGGAAAGATGGGGACCCAGGCCTGGCATCCCAGTGCCAATAGGCACCCAAGGGGTTCCGGCAGGGAGTCTGATCCCAAGCCCGTGACAATCTCCATTTCCCAATTCTCCCTTTATCTCTGCTATCATCTCTTTCCTCATATGTGTATATTTCCCCTATTTCTTTGCTTCTCTCCTGATTCTTTTCTCCTTCTTTGCCTTTGCTCTCTGACTGTGTCTCATTTATTCCTCGTCATCACTTTTACACTATTTTATTCCTCTTGTCTCAACTCTCCCCTTTCTTACTGTTTTATTCCCCTCATCTCCACTCTCCCCTTCTTTCTTACTCTTGTTCTATTCCCCTCGTCTCCACTCTCCCCTTCTTTCTTACTCTTGTTCTATTCCCCTTGTCTCCTCTCCCCTTCTTTCTTACTCTTGTTCTATTCCCCTTGTCTCCACTCTCCCCTTCTTTCTTACTCTTGTTCTATTCCCCTCGTCTCCACTCTCCCCTTCTTTCTTACTCTTGTTCTATTCCCCTTGTCTCCACTCTCCCCTTCTTTCTTACTCTTGTTCTATTCCCCTCGTCTCCACTCTCCCCTTCTTTCTTACTCTTGTTCTATTCCCCTTGTCTCCACTCTCCCCTTCTTTCTTACTCTTGTTCTATTCCCCTTGTCTCCACTCTCCCCTTCTTTCTTACTCTTGTTCTATTCCCCTCGTCTCCACTCTCCCCTTCTTTCTTACTCTTGTTCTATTCCCCTCGTCTCCACTCTCCCCTTCTTTCTTACTCTTGTTCTATTCCCCTCGTCTCCACTCTCCCCTTCTTTCTTACTCTTGTTCTATTCCCCTCGTCTCCACTCTCCCCTTCTTTCTTACTCTTGTTCTATTCCCCTCGTCTCCACTCTCCCCTTCTTTCTTACTCTTGTTCTATTCCCCTCGTCTCCTCTCCCCTTCTTTCTTACTCTTGTTCTATTCCCCTTGTCTCCACTCTCCCCTTCTTTCTTACTCTTGTTCTATTCCCCTTGTCTCCACTCTCCCCTTCTTTCTTACTCTTGTTCTATTCCCCTTGTCTCCTCTCCCCTTCTTTCTTACTCTTGTTCTATTCCCCTTGTCTCCACTCTCCCCTTCTTTCTTACTCTTGTTCTATTCCCCTTGTCTCCTCTCCCCTTCTTTCTTACTCTTGTTCTATTCCCCTCGTCTCCACTCTCCCCTTCTTTCTTACTCTGTTCTCCTTTCCCATCTCTGTCTCTTCATTTCTCTCATCCCTTTGCTCTTGGTGCTTCCCCTCTTGGCCTCTGGTTTTCAGATGCAGAATGACATAAGGAGTGACTTGGAAGAACAGAATACAAGTGATGAGCAGTCCGAGGCACTCCGACAGAAGAATGGGAGGCTTCAGTCCAATGACAAAACAGACACTTGTACCCTTCCCCGGGCCAGGGTTGCTCGGGGGGCTGGGCCCAGCCAGCTGGCCAATGGCCACGTCCCAGCAACATAGCCTGGTCCGGCTCAGGGCTACCAGATGGTCTGGCTCAGGGATGAAACCTGGATGACTGGTCTGCAGACTGTCTGAGGATTCGGTTGTCGTGGGAAATTTCCCAGAATCTGATGGAGCACGGACTCCATAGGCCTGGACTAGGACCCTTTACTTATTTCTCCATCTCATTTCTGTCCCCACCTCTGCTGGACCTGAGGGAGGAGGAAGAAAGATAGAATCTCGATTGAAGACTTGGGGGTGGGCTTAATGATCTTTCTCCTGAACAGCCTTTATCCTGAGCCAGTATCCCTGGACTGGCTGCTAAGGCCTTAGAAAGCCAGGGTGATTGGGGATACTAGGGGAAGGCTTTGTTTCTGCTGTGCAGGTACCCCTGAGGAGAGAGCTGAGGGACCCTAAGAGCCCCCTATCCCCTTACCCCCCCCCAGGATTACATTCCCATGAGGTTAAGAAGGAGCAGGCTTCTTCCTGAGCCAGTATGGGGGACACATGGGCTTGTAAGCCTGGGTCTGGATTGGGCTAACCAGCCTCAGACCCTTCTCCCTGTCCCAGCCTGAAGTCTCACCTCTGCAAACCCTAGGGTTCAGGGTAGCCCATTCAGGATAGGGATGGGGGGATGCATTCTGGGTTTCCCCAGACCCAGAGAGGGAACAATAAAACTTGAATGGAGTAGTTTTCACTGTCTCTGGGATGCCGGCCTCTTTCATTCACTGCTCATTCTTCTGGAAAGGACCTCAGAAGGTCTCTATTTGAAGCCCTGCTTCAGCAGCAACGTCCCAGTGTGCATATGATCATTCAGCTTTTGCTTGGATACCTGCCATGATGGGGAGCTCACTGTCTCTGGAAATAGTCCGTTCTTTTTATAGGACGGTTGTTATTGCTAAGAATTTAAATGTTTATTCCTCTATCAAGTCCAAATCTCTCTCACCCTTCTGAGTCCTCCTACCACTGCTACCTGCCCCAAATCTCACCCCTCCCTCAACTGGATGGCAGTGGGAGACTGGGGAAAAGACCGGAGAACTTCAGTTTGGAACGAGTTAATGTCTAGGACTCCTTGCTTGGTAGCAGAAGCCCCCCACTTTCCTTTAACTCCCCAATCCAGATGCTTAGACATCCTAAATTTAAAATTATGTAGAGAGGCAACATGGCAAAATCTCCCCCACGTCAGTGATTCCTCCAGCTCTCAGCTCTGTCACCTGAAGTAGGAGCAATGATGGGTAGGAAGTGAGTGTTTGACAGTATGAGGAGTGGAAAAGGAATTCCAGAGTGAGGATAAGGAACTGAAGAGATATCCCCCTGGGAGTCTAAGCCCCCGGTAGAACTCCACCAGACCCTCAGCATCTGGCTCTGAAAAGGGACCTGAGATTTCATCTAGTCCAACCCTTCATTTTACAGATGGGAAAAATGAGAGAGGGAGAGAGGAAGGAAGCTCATCTCCCGTTACACACTGGTAAACAGCCAAGCCAGTATTCAGATTCCCTCTATAATACCCCACCTTAATCACCTCATCTCCTTTCTTCTGTCTGTGGCTGGGGCTACTGGCTGCCTCCACTCTCCTACCTGTTCTCTGCTAACCAGGAGGGAAGGCCTTTCCAGGTGGTCTCTACTCAAGACCCAGAAGGGAAAGAATTTGGCTCCCAACCCTCACATCTTTTCACTCAGTAACCATCAGGGAGAGACCGATGTAGGGGTGCTACTGGAACATGTGTGTGCGAACAAAAGAAATCAGGTTTAGCTATTTATTGGGTCAAACAGAGCGGCCCAATCTAGTCCTTCCAGAGTGAGGAGAGCCCGAGAGCCCTTTCTCCCATGAAGCAAACAGACCAGAGGAACAGTTTAAAGCTGGAGTCCTAGGGAGGGGCTGAGGGCAATCAGCCTCCAGATATCATCTTAAAAGGGTCCTTCCCCCAGCTACACTTGCCTCCCTCTGCTTTCCTCTACCGCTTTGGACAAGCTGCCCCTGCCAGGACTGACAGCCCCCTTTCATCTTCCTATATAACACCACCAGAGACTAAAAGCTTCCAGCCTCTTCCTCTTTCATATACTTGTGATTCCTATAGAAATGGGCTGTCCAGAGTGGCAGCATGATAAAGTTTCTTGAAATTCAAAATAAGTGTTTGAACCCTCTTTTGTTAAAATAATTGCTTCTCCACAAGTCTTGGGTAAGGAGAAAAGAGGAAGGGATGAGGTCCAGGTACTTGCCAGAAGAGCATCCATGAGAGGATGTGTCCCCACAAAGCTGCACACCTGTGGAGTGCTAAACTGTTTCCCCTTCTTTCTCCACCATCAGCCCAATCTACGCTGGACATATCTTTAGCCTCTTAGTTCCTCCTCTGGTTATATCTGCTCCATCCTAAGGATAATCCCCAAAACAAGGCAGAGTCAAAATTTAAAGAGGAAGCAGGAGATACGCCTCCCCCATCCCCAAGTTTACTTCCATCTACTCTGTCTTGTCCATATTTGCATATATTTTCTCCCCCGTTAAAATGTGAGCTCTTTGAGAGCAGGGACTATCTTGCCTTTCTTCATATTCACAGCTTTTAGTGTTAGTGCCTGCCACATAGTATTCACTTATTAAATGTTGATTGAATATCAGGGAACTTCCTATAAAGGACTCCCTATGAATGTGATCTCTATCCCCAAAGCTGGAGCCCAAATCTAGAGTTGAGAGAGAAGCGACTACAGCAAAAGCTTGCTGGCTGATCTTCCTGCCCAAAATCTCCCCCTGCCTTTAATCCGCTTTATCTTCCACTCTGCTGTCATCTTCCTAAAGCGCTGGCCAAGCCACTGTCCTATCCATAAACTCATTGGCTCCTTATCACCTCCAGGATCAAGAAAATCCTCCATTTAGCTTTTAAAACCCTTCGTGACTTCACCTGTTCCTACTCTTCCATTCTCTCTGCAACATTAGCTTTCTTGCTCTCACATAGGGTGCTCCCTCTCCTTTTGAGTGACTGTCCCCTGTTCTTGGAATGCTCTTGTCCCTCTTGTCCTTTCCCTCTGAGATAACCCCCCCCCACTTTGTGTATGTTTTCTATTACATAGCTATTTGCATGTTGTCTATCCCGTAGGTAGGTGTCCTCTCAGAAAGCAGGGATTTTTGCCTTTCTTTGTATCTCCAGTGCTTAGCACAGTACCTAGTACACAGTAAGCACTTGCGTTATGGGGACAGCTACATGGTGCAGTGGATAGAGCACTGGCCCTGGAGTCAGAGGACCAGAGTTCAAATCTGTCATCAGACAACACTTCCTAGCTGTGTGACCTCGAGCAAGTCACTTAATACCAATTGTCTCATCAAAAAAAAAAAAAAAAAAAATGCAGGATGATGGTGGTTGTGGGAGTTTCCCATCTTGGGTTCCATGAGAACCAGGAGATTCTCACCATATAGTTTAATCTTTAAATTAGAGGATTCCTCCCTTGAGACAGAATCAGTCTGACTCATCTTATTCCCAGTAAAACGAAGAATAAAATCTTGTCTGAGGACCTCATTGATACAATCCCATAACTCTGCTTCTTTGTCCTTGGAGCATCCTTTATCCGGGAAAATGTTTTACCAAAACTCACAGAATTCACAATTACTAAGGTGAGGATGACCTCAAAAGTCAGACCGTCCCACAGGAGATTTCATGAAATGGGAAAAGCCGAGATTTTGGAATTAAATGACCCAGATTTGAATCCTAACCTTGCTTATTTACTAAGCAATCTTGCCCTCTCTGGGATATAGTTGTATTTATGTGGTGTGTATCCTATTTCCTCATCTATAAAATGATCTCCATGGTCTTCTCCAGCTCCCAATGCCATGACTTAGGAGGGTCAGAAAGGGGTTGCCCCAAATGACCCATGACCCTCCTGGTTCCTTCCAGCTCCGAGATTGTATAATTCTAGAACTGTTGCTTCTCACAGGCCTTTAAAACCTTCTGCCCCCAGAGTAGTATCTTCTAAGAGCCTCTCCCTACAGGGGAGAGACCCCTTATTCCCCAGGAGTCCTCAGAAAGCATCTCAAGCTGAGGAGATGAATGACCAGTACACTCTCAGGGGATGAATCTTCTTCACACTGAAAGGAATAGGGAACACAATGGTAGAACTGAAAGGGACCACCTCTTTTTACACAGAGCAGTTCCAGAGAGGGGAAGGGTCTTTGCCATGTCCATGCGGCCAATCTAGTGAAGCCGAGGTCAGGAGATAGACTAGGATTCCTTCCTTCCATTCCAGAGTTTTATCAGGCCCAGGTACTGCTGCTTCTTCCTCCCTAGTGACCCTCACCTGGTCTTTCCCATGGGAAAGAGCCCACAGCCCCGTTGTTGCTCTGAGGTCAGCCCTGGCTCCTCCCTTTGTCCAAATCAGTTCCAGGACCTTAAGGACCTGCTCAGGACTTGCCTGCCCAGTGAGTCTGGGGAACCCAGAGCCCCATCTCCAGCTCTCCTCAGACTGTAGGCTGGAACAGAGCACCCAAGCAAGTCTGACCCCGATCCCCCAGCATCATCTCGGGGCCTGTGGGTACCCTCGTAGCCCTGATTCTAAGTGCTTGTTTTCTTGATATTCCCTCATTCTGGACTGGCCTTTGTTCCAGGGGAGACGAGAATCAGATCCATGCCGGGAACATGATTTGACAAACACTATATTTAGATGGAAATATATTTGATAACTACCTGAAACACCTGCACTTCATCATGTGCTTTCCTTCCAGCTGCCCCATGAGGGCAGTGGTGCACTAATGCTTATCCCCGATTCCAGCCTCATTTCTTAGCATTGGCCCATGGGTATTCTTTGTTCCAGGAAGGCCCAACTGCTTAACTGTCCCCTGAACATCACGTTCCATCTCCTACCTCCATGGTCTGGCACAAGCTGTTCCCTGCCCAGAACACACCACTCCCTCGGCCTCTCAGAACATTTCTCTTCCTTCAGGCCTCGGTCCAGGCTCAGCCCCTCCTTCCTATGTGACCCTCGGCCATTGTTGGGGCCCTTTCTTCTCCCGGTGCCCGTTTTACCTCATCCATCTCTCAGAGGCAGCTGTTGGCAGATCGGTTAGAGCTCTGGGGTCAGGAAAACAAATTCAAATCCTGCCTCAGACATTTACCAGTTGCCTCAGTTTACTCACCCGTGAGAAAGTATAATAACACCATCCACCTTGCAAGGTTGTTTGTGAGAATCTGTACAAGCAGTCAAGAGGACCTGAGTTCAAATCTAGTCTCAAACATTTAACTCTTCCCAGCTGTGTGACCCTGAGCAAGTCACTTAATCCCAACTGCCTCAGGGGGAAAAAAAGTAGTTAGCTCAGTGTTTGGTATATAATAACCATTATATAAATGCTTTATATATATAATATATATTGTCATAATTTATATATAAATATCATTATTATAATTTATGTATAAATGCTTTCCCTTCCTTTTTCCTAATCTCCCACCAATCACCACCAAAGTAAATTTTTTGAAGGCTAATTTTTGTCTTTGTAAGCCTAGCATTTAAGGGATACTATAATAAATTGAGAATTTATCTGTTTTTTGAGGCAATCAGGGTTAAGTGACTTGCTCAGGGAATATATAGCTGAGGTAGAATTGGAACTCAGGTCCTCCTGACTGCAGGACTGGTGTGTTCTATCCATTATGCTTCCTAGCTGTCCCTGTTGAATTGAGTTTTACAGATGAGGAAATTCATTCGTATTCCCCCAGTTAAGCAGCAGGAGGGGGGCTCAGGAGCCCACCACAGTTGTCTCCTACACAAGGGGCTGAATTAGGGAAGAAAATATCTCAGGCAAAGCACAATACTCACCCTTTATTCCTAATAGACTAGAATCAAGAAAGCCTATCACTCAACCACTCACTGGCAGAGGATCTTGGTTCTGCTCTGATCTGTACCCTCCCACCTCCTGGCCAGAAACCAGCCACATAGTCAAAAAATGTTTATCATCACCTACTCTGTGCTAAGTGCCGGGGATACAAAAAGAGGCAAAAGGAGGTTCCTGCTCTCAAGGGGCTTACCATCCAATGACATGAACAGAACTTCTAACTTCCTTTTGTGCTAATGACTTCTCTCTGCTGATTCTATCCAATTTATTCGCATGTTGCTTGTCTGTACACAGCTGATTGCATATGACATTAGGCTGTGAGCGCTTAAGAGCAGAGATTTATCCCCACCACAGAGGACACCTGGTGCACATAATGGGCATCTAGAAAAACATCTATTGAGGGGTAGACAACCAAAACCAGAACTGGAGCGAGGGACATTTTTCCAAGCCTCTCTAATCTAGGCTGAGTACATCTAGGATCCAGCAGTTAAGGTAGTAAGGGAAAGAAACCTTCACATTCTCAAGAGCAAATTATTATAATGTCACATGTCACAGACCAGGAAAAAAAAAAAAAAAGCCATTTCCTTGTCTCTCCCTCTCAGTTTTTACCCAAGGGAAAAAACTGTCTTTTTTTTTTTTCTTTAAAAACACTGAGAGCCATCTCCAGTTGTTCTGATCTATATCTTGTCCTTGGAACCAGATGGCTCTGGAGGAGAGAGTTAAGTTGGTGACTCTGCACAGCCCTCACTAACTCCATTTCAATTCACTTTGCATGTCATTTTTTTTTTTTTAATTTTAACACTGACTTTAAGCCAAACTGTGAGCCCTGAAAAAGGTACAGGAGGAAGATAAGACTTACCAAATTTTACCTGGAAAGGGTCACCAAATGCCATTGCTGGAAATATCTAGAATGACAATTAAGAGCTGAATTCAATCTTTAGCTATAAATTGAGAGCATAATATTATGTTTAGATGAAAATGGGGGGAAATTGAGTAGCTTTAGGTTTGGGGGAATCGTGAAATTCAAAGATACAATCAGGAGAAATCAAAAGGAATTATCGAAGAGGGAGAGAGACAGAGATTTAGGTTTCTGAAAAGTAATTGGAGATAGAATTATAATAGCATTTATGTAGCTCTTTAAGATTATTTTCCCACAATCCTGTGAGTGAGATGCTGTCCTCATTATATGGATCAGGAATCTAACACTGAGCAAAGAGACACATGAGTTGCTAGAAATTGTCCATAGTAGAATTCAAGGTTAGATATTTCTAACTCAAAGTCCACTGCTCTATCCCTTCATTGCACCACCTTGCTAATTTAAATTTTATACATAGACGTCATAGTTCACAGGTACAAGTGAATGGGATTGCCAAGAAAAAGAGGGTAGAAATAAGAAAAAATAATTCTGAGGCCAGAACATGAGGAAATAAATACCCGCCTTAAATTCTGGGAAAGAAGAATAACCAACAACTGAGATATAGAAATAGACCTGAAAAGTAGGACAACAATCAGGAAATTGCAGTATCCTGGAAGAGAACAGAATGTACAAAGAAGGAACAATTCAAAAGCATTCATTTCTTCACGGAAATCAAGGAGGATGAGGAGTACAGAAAGTCAATTGGATTTGTCAATTCAGTCACTGGTAACTTTTGAGAGAATAGTTTTACTAGAGTGATGGGAGCAGAAGATAGATTGAAAGGGATTGAAAAAATGGGTAATGAAAAAGTGAAGGAAGCAATTAAAGAATACCTCTTTTAAAGATGATTGGTTAAGTTTGAAATGAATGTGATAAATTTATTACATGTTAATATATAATATGTTTATATATATGCACATACATGTACACACATATAAATGTGTATGTATGTAAATTAGAGGAGCAAGAAAGGCTGTATCTTCCACAACTATGACTGGATGATTCCTAAGGTTCATGTGGAGTCAAGAAGACCTAAATTCAAATCAAACCTCAGACACCTATCAGCTAGCTGTATGCCCTCTGGGTAAATAACTAAATTGCTGCTTGCCTCAGTTTCCTTATCTGTAGATGACAATAATAGTACCACTTACTTCCCAGAGTAAAATGGGATATTTGTAAAGTGCTTTATAAATATTAAAATGCTAGTTATTTATTTTTGCTTTGTTAATAATCGTTATTTATTTTCATTATCATTGTTAATAATGTTTATTGCCCATACATAAAATTTTTGAGTACGTAAAAAAGAAAAGTAATAATTTTAGCTACACAAGATAAAAAAAGGTCAGGGTTTTTATGCATAAAGTCAATGTATCTCAGATAAGGAAAGAAATTCTCAATTGGGAAGAAATCTGCAACAAATATTTTTATTTCTTAATAGCATTTTATCTTATGGAAATATGTTTAAAAGGATTGTACATGCTTAACTGATATCAGATTACTTGCTCTCTTGGGGAGTGGGGAGGAAAGGGAGAGAAAGAAAAGAATTTGGAATATAGTCTCACCTAAAAAAATTTTTTCCTCCTAAAAAAAAATAGTATTTTATTTTTCCAAATACATGTAAAGATAATCTTCAACATTCATTTTTGTAGATTTTGTATTCCAAATTTTTTCTCCCTCCTTCCCTTATCTCCACATTCCCCAAGACAGCAAGCAAACTGATATAGGTTATATATTTACCATCCTTTTAAACATTTCCTTATTTTTGCACATATAGATCCTTTCCCCTCTTTTATGACTTCTTTGGGATATAGACCCACTAGTGACACTATTGGATCAAAGGGTATGCACAGTTTTGTAGTCCTTTTGGCATAGTGTATAAATATTTCTAATAAATTTCAGATTTATAAGATACTTGAAACTAATATGAATATATGACCAAGAATTGTCCATCAATATATAAACATTAAAAAAATGAGTAACGGTTTTTAAAGAAGAATTTTCATACAGAAGTATGAAAAGCTGTTCTAAATCACTAATAAGATAAATGCAAATCAAAAGAAAGAACTCCAATAGGCCAAATAACAAAAGATAAAAATAGTCCATGCTAGAAGGCCATAGGAAAAACATTTATACAGTATCAGTAGAGGGATGAAATGATCAAACTATTCTATAGTTTACATGAGAAATCAATAAATTCTTTATATTCTTTGATTCTGATATTCTACTATTACACATAGAACTTATGAAATTCATTTAAAAAAAAGGTCTTATGTATTATAAAATGATTATAGTACTTCCTTTTGCAGAGGCAAAAATTAAGTCTTTATGACAAAATAAACAAAATGTATCATAAAAATAAAAACTATTTGGGGACAGCTGAGTGGTTTGGTAGACAGAGCAGCATCTCTGAAGTCAAGAGCACCTTAGCTCAAATTTGGCCTTAGATATTTGTTAGCTGTGTGATCCTGGGAATGATAATTGCCTTAAAAAAATTTCTTTTAAACTTCTCTATTTGTCAGAGCTAACATCATTTAACACTGGAAAGATTCTTAGAAATTATCTAGTTAAATTCCTTCATTTTAGGTTGAGAAAATTCAGGGTCAGAAAAAGGGGGAAAAGTCAAATAGCAAATGCCAAACGTAGGGTTCACACCTGCACTTAACTGAATGGCGGATGGATTGAAGTGGGGAAGAGACCTGGGGCAAGTCCAGCTCAGAGGCAATGAGGGCCTATACTAATCAGAGTGGTGGTTCTATTAACAGAGAAATGTGAGAGGTGAGGGAATAAGATTTGACAATAGGTTGGATAAGTTGAATGAGTCTGAGTAAGGAGAGCATAGGACTGAGGTGGCCAGGATGGATCAGGAGGATGTTGATACAGCAATAAGAAAAGTTGGGAAGCCGGCAAGGTTTGAAGAAAAAGATGAGTTGTTTTGGACACACTGAGTATGAGACTCTGGGATGAAGTGTCTGAGAGCTACTGGTAATAATATAGGACTAGAGTACAGGAGAGAGATTAAGGCTTGATGGCAATCATCTATCTTCCTAAAGAAATTATTGGAGCCCATGATATCAGCTGGCAAAATAATATGGAGAAAAAAGAGAAGATAGTCCAAATCCTTGAGGGATTTCAGTGGTTAAAAGGTGTGACATGGATAAAGAGCTGATAAAGGAGAAATAAAAGGAGTAATCAGCTGAATGTGAGAAAAAACAGGAAAGAACAATATTTATGAAAACCAGGGAGGAAGGAATATCCAGGAACTGGTAAATACAAAAAGCAAACAGTCCCTGTCATCAATGAGCTAACATTCTAATAGGGTTATAGGGGAGTGGTAGCCAGAGAAGTATAACTTGATCAGGAAAATTACTCTCATCCAATCTTCTTATCGAAGAGCTCTGATTGGGTCATTCCATTACTCCAAAATCATCGATAGTTTTTCATTGACTTCCAAATGAAAACCAAACCGTGGCTTGGTGTTCAGGCTAGTTTTTTTTACCTTTTATCTTTTATTTTTTTATCTTTCCAGTCTGATTTCCTACTCTTCAAAAATCTTGATCTCCAGCCAACTATTCTATTGACCAGTCCTTAAATATATCTTGTACTTTCTTCAGCTCTGTTTTAGCTAACATCTGTCCTCTGCTGGAAATACCCAGCAGCCTTTAGCCCCCCGTGCCATTATCTCTACCTTTTGATATTTTAGCCATCTTACAATGCACAGATTAATTCTCACCTCATTTATGAAGTTTTTCTGGATTGTATCCATTGAAATTAATCTTTCCTAAATACCTTTGGTGCTTAATATTATAACAATCATTTAGCCCTTGGTATATAAAATTACAGAACGTCATAGATAAAAGGGACTTTAAAAGAACATTTAGTTCAACAACATCATCCCATTTTCTATCACCTATTTCTGGAAAAATGTTCTCCCTGTTTCCCTCTAACCCTACCAAATATACTCATATTCTGAACCTTACCTTCTTCACATTCTGCATCAGTCCCCAAATCCTATTTTTTTTCCTTCCTCCAGTACAGATGGAAACTCTAAGCAACTCCCTCCTGGGAAGGGGGTAGTGGCTGGAAGGAGATGTTCTGTAATGGAAAAAATGGGGAAAAAGCCAAGAGAAAGATTTTTAAGAGATTTGTTGTTAACAAGATTAGATCTGAGAATCTTAACTGGAAAGGAGCTGACCTCCTCCTGGAATTTAGAAAAAGAAAAATCAAGAAAGGGAAAGAGGAGGAATAGTAACCTGCATTGCAACGACAAAATCTGAAATCTGTTTCTAGGGGGTGGTGACAGTCCCACTGTTCTCTGCCCTGGTCAGACCACACCTAGAATATTTTGTTCCATTCCTTCTAGATCCACAGGGAA
Organism: Sminthopsis crassicaudata; assembly: GCF_048593235.1. NCBI lineage: Eukaryota > Metazoa > Chordata > Mammalia > Dasyuromorphia > Dasyuridae > Sminthopsis > Sminthopsis crassicaudata. Next base: position 47,386,284 of record NC_133617.1, on the reverse strand, counting down.
GGAGGCTAGTATAATAAGGGATCTAAAAATTATGTCATATGAGGTTTGGTTGAAGAAACTTGGGATTAGTTAGCTTGAAGAAAATTAGATAATGATAAAATAATAACAATAACTAATATTTAAATGAGACTTTAAGGTTTGCAAAGTGCTTTACAATTATCATTTTATTTTATCCTCATTACAATTCTGAGAGGTAACTATTATTATTGCCCATTTTACAGATTTGGAAACTAAGGCAGAAAAAAAAAGTAACTTGCCCAGTCACACAGTTAAATATCGGAGGCCATATTTGAATTTAGTTCTTCTTGACTGAAGGGTCAATGATTTACTTTTTTTTTTTTTTTTTTTTTTTTTTTAACTGAGGTTAAGTAACTTGCCCAGGGTCACACAGCTAGGAAGTGTTAGTGTCTGAGACCAGATTTGAACTCAGGACCTCCTAATTTCAGGGCTGGTGCTCTATCCACTGCGCCACTTAGCTGCCCTAGATTTGCTTTGTTAAGTAGATGATTTTCATTCCGGTCTTTTGAATCTTGGTGGAGAAGGGAAGAGATGAGAAGTATCTATCATGGAACTGAGAGTACCCCAAGACAAAAGTAAGCTTAATTGTTGGTAAAAAAAAAAAAAAAAAAAAAAAAAAGTCTCAAGGAGGATAGATTTAGCTTGATCTAAGTTTCTATCAACTGAATCTCTCTATTAACCCCAGAGGACTGAGTCCAATGGGAGGAACCTGCTGCTTTTGCTAGGTACTGTTTTATTCATTGTTCTTGTATCCCTAACACACAGCCTACCAGGAGCCGTATTAATTATATTAATATTTATTGAGTGAACTGAATTGATCTAGTAACCAACAAAGGCCAGCAAAGTACAATGTTCTCTCATTTTATCCCCATAACCACCCTGTGGGGTAAGTATAACAGATTGTCATGGTCTCCATTTTTCAGATGAGGAAGCTGCGAATAAGACCAAAGAAGTGATTTGGCTATCATCATCCACTTGGGGACTGTCCCTCTTGCCTGGATCTGACTTTAAATACCTCCTACTTCTAAGTCAGGTTTTTTGGACACCATCCCATCCTGCATTGACAGCCTGGGTTTTGAGGACTCCCAGTGTCCAGAGACGACATGGCAGGTTCATAACTTTGTGCTCACCTGGCACTCAGGCCAATGGGTTTTCCCCCCTGCTTCTCTTCCATGTACCAGAAGTAACTCCCATTATGTCGAGGCTGTCGATTTTCCTGTTGCCCCAATAGGGCAGAAATTAAGTAGATGCAAAAGTGGTCACCAAAGACAATGGTAGGAAGTCATGGGAGAGCAATTACCAGAGGTGGAATTGTCCCTCGAGGTTGTGCTGACCAGGGCTTCTCAAACTCAAGTGGTGGGCCCCTCTGGCAAGCTTATGGAACTCTTCTCAGAAATGATGTTTTTAGATTTATGAAATGCATAAGATGACAATTTTATGCTGCTGGCAGCTTTGTGAGCTGGAAATACAGCTAGGAAAATACAAGAGCCCTTGATTTAGACCAGTCTGTTAATTTTACAGCAGAGGAAACAAGTACAATAAACCTGTCCTCCCGGTCTCTGTAAAACAATGGCTGTTTTAAGGTTCACAAAGCACTCCACATGTCCTGTCTTATTTAACCTTCATAACAAACAGTGGGGATTGCTATAATAATAAGAGCCGTGCGAATGTGAACAGGCTTCCTCTGGAGGGAAGCTTTCAGGCAGTGGCTGGATGCCCCTTCCAGGTGCTGAATAAGGGCATTCTTGGGCCAGTACCAGCTAACTTTCTGAAGGCCCTTCCAGTACAGAAGCGTGTGAAATGTTTTAGAGGATATGTTTTCTTATTTATTGCTAGAAATGTTCAAACTCTGGGTGATCACAGGATCATCTGTCTGGGTGATGTGCTCAGTTCCCAAAGGTTACCATATTTCTGTGAAGATGGATACAAGATGTATATATTTAATTCCAGTCCATCACAAAATTCCAGGACATCCCAACAGCATCTGAGGTTCAAGATGACCATGCTGAGCTTCATATAAGACACTCTATCATCTCTTGACTCGTGTATTTTTACTAGATGTCCCCTATACCTGGAATGCTTTCCTTCTTTACCCCAGTCATCTGATTTTCTACCAGTTCCAGCTGAAATCCCATCTTCTTCTGCAAGAAGATACTTTCCCAGTGTCTCAATTCTAGTACCCTTCTTCTTTTGATGATTCTTATTTATCCTATATAGAACTTGTTTGTGTATAATTGCTTGCATGTAATATCCCCCATTAGACTGTGAAAGCCTCAAAGGCAGGAACTATCTTCTACCTTTCTATGTCCAGAACTTAGTGCCCAGCATACAGCAAGTATTTAATAAATGTTTATTGACTGCCATGTGTACAACAGAACTCATTTTAATCAGAGAATCTCTAATCTGGGAGGCCTCTTAGAGGCCAACTTGTCCTATCTGGATTTCAACAAGGATCCCCTCAGTACACCTCACAACTGCTCATTGAGCTCTTTAAGATCTCCATTAAAGGGTAACTGAGTCCCGAGCAAACACCTTTTACTTTGGGATAACTAGTTTTTGCTTTCTTATAATTTCTACCCACTTCACCTGGGCCTGCTCTCTGAAACTAAGCAGAACAAGTGAAAAACCTTTCATAAATATGTCCTCGCTGAGTCTTTGCTTCTATACATTCTACAATATTCTCAAGTCCTTCAAGCCTCATCCTGACTGCCTACCTCTGGATTCTCCAGGCTATTGATGTCCTTCCTAAAATGGGGTACCCTGAACTGAAAACAAATGGTCAGACCAAGGCATAATACAGTGGGCTAACACTTCCCTGGTGCTGGAATTCTTTATGAAGCAACTGGGAATCAGAGAGGTCAAGTAGCCCAAGGTGACATGGTTAGTGACACAGCTCGCGAGTTGCCAGAGGCAGGATCCTTGAGTAAAAGGTTCCCTGGACACTCCAGCTACTTCTCCACCTCAGAGTCCCTGTCTAGGTTCAAGGAGACAGTGATATTCTCCAAGAATCTTTCCTTACCCCATGGCCCCAGTGACTACTCAAGACTTAATATGGGCCACGATTCTTCTCCTCACCCTTCCCCAAATGCCTATTTCTGCTAAGGGCATCATCATCCATCCACTTACCCGGGTTTGAAACCCAAGAATCATCCCTCATTTCCAGGTATTTTTCCAAATCATCTGATTCACCTTCACAAACATCCCTCCTTATCTCCATTCCCATTCCTCATTCAGACCTTTTTCACTGCCTATCTAGACTATTGCAGTGGCTTAGGACGGGTCTTTCTGCTTCCACTCTCTCCCCTTCCCAATCCATCTTCCCTATAGCTACCAAATTACTATGTCTTACACAGACGTCTATGTCACTCCCCTACTTTTAAAATCTCCAAAGATTCCCTATTGTCCCTAGGATAAAATACAAGGCTGGTAATTAAATTCTTCCTCAATCTAACCTACCTTTCTAAACTGATTTCAGATTATTTCCTGATCCCCAAATACAACATGCTACCTCCCATCTCTGTGCCTGTACATATGGAATTTTTATCTCTTTTCTTCCCCCTGACTCATGCTTGGGATACATTTCCATCGTTAAGAAGCCTTAGCTTCCTTCAAGCCCAGTTTGAGTGCCAAACTTTCCTAATGGACCCCAAGAAAGCCCTCTCCCTCCTGAAATTACACAAAATTGACTTCCCTGTGTCTTAGCTTACTCCACTGAAGTGCAGGCTCCTTGAGAGCAGGGGCTTCTCTCACTGGGAGCCTTTGAACAAAGATGTGATAACCATTTGTTGGGCACAGGGTGAGCTGGATGGTCTCTAAGGTCTCACCCAATTCTTGAGATTCAGTATTGTCTCTTCCAGATAGTAAATTCCTTATATTTCAATTTGGTCTTTGTATCCCCAAGCTTATTATATTATCTTATACATGGCAGGTGCCTAATCAATGCTGAATTGAATCTAATTCAACCCCTCATTTTACAGATAAGGAAACAGATTCAGAAAGGCTTACTTACTTTTAAAGGACAAAGTCCAGAAAGTCTGACAAGCCCCAAACCCAGACACCTTTGTCATCCACACACTATCTCCTTCTACTTAGTGAGGATGCTATCAAAGGGGATTACCATCTGGAATAAAAAGTTGAACTAGCTTCCTAAGATCTCTTTCAAGGAATTTCAATTCTATGGGAAGAAATACAGGATATATATTTGCAGTCAAGTGATCTGGGTTTCAAATCCCAGCTCTACACTGTGTGACTCCAACAAATAAATTATGTAATTTTTCTGGCCTCAGTTTTCCTGTTCAAAAAATGGGAATAACAACACTTGTACTACTGACCTGGTGGTATTTGTATTCCTTACAGTGCTATCAATATGGGAGTGATGCTACTTTAAAATTTATATTCCTCTATTTTTCTGTCTGCAGTAAAAGTTACTGCTGCCTTCAAAAAATGTTTGTCTTGACTGTACTGCACAGTAACTTCATATGATAAAGGAAGAGACTCCTAGGACCTTAGAGACCATCTAGTCCCGCTTCCCCTACTTGTGATACTCCGTTTGGCCAAAGAAGGTAAATTTCTCCAGAATGGGGGTCTTTTTTACCTACTTGCCCCCACTCCATGCCAAGTTCTAGGTCAGATTCTTCTTCCATGAGGAGATTCAGAAAAGAAATCAGAAGACAAACTGGAGGATAGGTTTTAAATTTTGGGAAATCATTTTAATCACTAAAATGTCAATCACCCTAGATGTTGGGCTATCCTCCTCCTCATCTGTAGCCCATGTGAGAGCTGAACGGAGTGTCTCACCCCAGAGCCACCAGCCCAGCCTCCTAGCTGATTCCAGCGACCCCAGCCTTGCCTAACAAAGAGTACTGGCCCTGAAACCAGCTGCATGGGGGTGTGATTGGGCGTGTGACTACCTCTGGAGCCTGCAGCCAATTCCCACTCCTACCCCCATAGGAGACAGGATGTTGCAAAGAATCAGGATCCACACCCATCCGGCCTCATCCAAGGGGTGCCGGATGCAAGGCCTCCCAGGGTGGTAGAAAAAGGCAACAAGGTCAGGACCTGTCGGCTGCCTTAAAGAGAGAGGTAGCTTGTGATGGAGGCCGATGGAAGAGAGTCCTCTGTAGCTAACGGCCTCTTTCCTCCTTTGGTTCTCCTCCTCCTGGAGGACTCGGTTTGACCCCAGGGTAGCCTGGGCCACTTTCACAAATGGACAAGCAATCCTGGAGGCCACGGGAGCTGGTCCTCAGATTGAGGACGATGGTGTCCTCTCAGGCATCAGCAGTGAATCCTTCATAACTTCCACCAGATGTGGTTGGGGGAGGAGGCGCCACCGGACTTGGGCCCAGGTCTGGCAACACACAAGCAGACAGGCAGCAGCCAGAATTCCACTTAGGGCAGCTGAAAGGAAAAAAAATCAGACTCAGAAAATGTTGGTGCTAGAAAGGACCTTATCCTCCCATTTTACAGAGCATTGAAATAAGGGTTGGAGAAAGATGTCACCTAGTGCCACAAGGCAGGTCAGAGGTTAAGTCTTGGATTTGAATTTATACATTTCAACTCCAGCTGTAGAACTCCCCATCTCTTTGCCCTGCACCTCTACCCCTGGGTCATCCAAAAGACCTCCACCAGAGGCCCAAGGCAAGGGCACCCTACCCCACAACCCCGGGCAGACTAGCAAAGGTCACTTTAGACTGCTAACAGACATTGCTCTGAAGTCTGGGAATTCCCAAAACTCTCAGGAAGAAGATGGAAGAGGGAGCTGTTCCAATGGGGCAGGGCAGCAAAGAGGGGCTTAGTCCAGATTTCAGGAACATGAAAGAACAAATACAAACATGGAGCCTGCATGAAAAGCACACTGGGCACTGACAGCAGAATGAGATATAGCTGGTAGGAAAACCAAGAAAATTTCCCTTTTTTTCTACTTCTGTTTTGTGTGTTTGTTTGTTTGTTTTTTTCAATAATAGCTTTTTATCTTTCAAAATACATACAAATTTTCAACATTCACCTTTGCAAAACCTTGTTTTCCAAATTTTTCTCCCTTCCTTCCCCCCATCCCCTCCAAACAGCAAGTAATCCAACATAGGTTAAACATGTGCAATGCTAAGAACATTTCCAACTCATCTTCTGAAACTCCCTTTATGTTGTATAAATTGACCTCAATTCCAAAATTACTCTGCTCAGGCATTTCTGCCTCTGACTCTCTCCCTCCGACATCAGGGAATCCCTCCCTGATCCTCCATAAAAGGAAACTTTGCAGCTTCTGCATGTTGGCTTCTTCCATTAGATTGCAAGCTCCTTGAGAACAGGGGCAGTCTTAGGCCTATTGCTGTGTCCCAGGCTTAGCCAAGCACAGTTCCCTGGCAGTAATGGGCACTCTGGCAGTGTTTACTGACTCTGACTGGAACAACCAAAAGGGATTTTTTAGCTATGCAGGAGAAAGGAGAAGAGTTAAAGAAGGACAAGGACTGGATCATGACTGAAAATAGAGCAGAAGTAGCTCAATCTTTAGCTGGCTTGTTTTCTCTGCCAAGAAGAATGAGCATCAGATTGGGAAGGAAATAGAAAAGAACAGGGAAGGTGCCGCCAGCCTGGAGAGGGGTACGTGTGGGCTTGATCATCACAGAGGGCCAGAGAACAGAATAAGCAAACTACAGGCCAACCAAGAGAACTCTGACTCCTCGTGAAAGTCTACAGCATGTTATGAAGGGGATGCTTATGAACGTCAAGGGAATAAATGGTGACTACAAAGAAGCAATACAGCTTCATCAAGAATAGATCATGGAGATGAATCTCAGGCTTTTTTAACAGCTACTAGATGAGAAATAGCTTACTTGAATATTTTTAAAAAACCACTATATTTGACAAGACAAACTGTCTTGTACCACACTTATAGACAAGACAGAGAGATATGGGTCAGATGATCACACAGTTAAGGACTGATTGAATGGATGGCCCCAAAGAGCCATTGTTAATGGTTTCATATGAACTTTGAGAAACCTCTTCAGTCACATGCACTGGGGATCTCTGTCTGGGCCTGCATGATCAATGCTCTGGATCTCTTTAGATGACAGGATAGAACACATCTTGGCAGGCTGGAACATTGGGCTGAATCTAATAAGATGAATTTTAAGGGGACAGATGAAAAGATTTATACTTGACTTCAAAATACCAACAAGATGGGTGAAGTAGGCTTGATGACAGTTCATCTGAAAAGATCTGAGGGTTTTAGTAGCCTGAAGGTTTAATGGGTCAGCAACACACTCCAGCAGCTAATGTGATCCCAGACAAAATTCAGGAGTGCCCAAAGTTGAGGCCTAGAGAGGGCCAGTCTTGCGTTCTCTGCGCTGCACTGGTCAGACCAAATCTAGCCTCCTGAGGGCAACTCTAGGTACCACAGTGAAGGAAAGATATTGACAAACTGGAATGTCCACCACAGGGAAATCAAGATAGAAAAGAACCTAGAGATTGTAACAATAGCCAACATTTATATATTATTACTTTAAGGTTTACACAACATTCTGCATATTCTGATATTTGATTCTCACAACAACCTTGATAGGTAGGTGCTGCTATTATTCTGATTTTACAGTTGGGGAAACTGAGGCAGAAATTTTTCATTTGTTTGCAAAGTTCCCACTGTAAGTACACGTCTAAGCCAGGATTCAAACGCATAGCTTCCTTATCTGAAGTCTAGCGATCTATCCATCATGTTACCCAGCTACCTCAAGAAACTTCACTGAGAAAATGTACAATGTTTATTAGACTAGAAAAAGGAAATCCTGGAGGGAGACTGAAAGAGTTCACATGTGAATAAGGGACTAAACGTGTTCATTTTCTCTCAGGGAGCAGAACTAAAAGCAATGGACAGAAGTTGGAGTAAATCTGCTTAGATGTCAGGAAAGTGTTTCTAGCCAGGAAAATGGGCTGCCTCAAGAGGTATTTTTCACCCCTCATTGCTAGATGAGAAAGTTGTAGAATGGGTTCGAGTTAGATGGCTTGCAAGACTCTTTCCAACCCATAGTTTAATAGTGGCAGGACCTAAGTCATAACAGATAATTGAGCAGGCCCACAGCCTGCCTAAGGGCCTCACCTGCTGCCATGACCAGCCCATATGCGCTTCGTCTTTCAGAAGGTGTGAGGCTTCCACGACCTGGAGTGGTGTTCTGGTCTTCAGGAACTTGTGTCACCACCCCTGAAATGAAGCATCTTCAGGTCAGCAGCACCCAAGAGGAGGGAGAGACTTTGCACCCCATGGTACAGCTACATCTAAAGCCAAAGGCATTGAAGGCTTCCTGAATTTCTGAGCTTGAAAATACCACCAGGGCATACCCACCTGAGAGCATAGGCCAGAACCTGATAGGTATAGAAATAGTTACATACTCCTCCCCAAACTGGAGCTCCCTACCTCACTGAGGGTCACAATTAGTGGGAAACTGGAATGTGAGTCAGAGGTCTCCCCCACTCTCAGCACTGCCTCTGTGCTCCATCACTAATCTATCAGTTCTTATTGTCTGATTCAGTGCCCAGGCTCTGCCTGAAACAAGGCAGTGGGGAAAGAACCAAATCAAAAACTCAGGGAATTTCTGGTTTGGAAAGGACCTTAGAGAAAATTAAGTGATATTAAAAAGAACAACGGATAGCAAAAAAAAGAAAGGCTGCCCAAGGCCGGCCCAATCAAGGTGGATGCTTCAAGGTCAACACACTTCCCTGGCCCTTCTATCTCTCTCTGGGCTGTCTAAAAAAGTACCTGAAGTACTCCCAAGATGTGCCTTATGGCATTCTCTGCCCTCTCCTCCCAGAAGTGTCAGGGCCTTCTCAGAGAATACTGCAAAGGCTGAGCACGCCATGTGCTTCCCAGCAGCTGAGGGAGCCCAGGCTCAGGCCAGAGGAAGGAGTGTCCAGCCAGCAGCTGGCAGCCCATCTCTCAAAGTGAAGATTCTCTATAAGGTGCATGAGACGCTGTGGCCACCTCAGCCCTCCACCCCCCCACAGCAAAGAAAATCTATACCTGCTCCTAGGGTGGGGCATCCCAGGGAGGTGAGGCCATGAGGGTTCCAGACTTGATGGAACCAATATTCTGGAAGCTGACTGCACAGATGCTGCTCCCACTCAGGGACACTTACCAGTGGTCACAGTTATCCCACTGACGCTCAGAGTTCCTGAAGGGACAGCACTCCCATTACCTGAGGTGGGAGACACAGCTAAGGTAGAAGTTCCTGTTGTCCCTGCAACAAAACCAGTCTGCCTCAGGTCAGCGGCCCAGGGGGAGAGGGGGCCGCAGATTCTTCAGAACCAGAAAGGAGATGCTGCCCACACTCAGGGACACTTACTGGTGGCCATTGTTACCCCAGTGGTAATCTGATTTCCTGAAGATGCTGTACCTGGGGTGACAGACTTTGCTAAAGTGACAGCCTGATTGAAGGGAGTTCCTGTTGTCCCTGCAATGAAACCAGTCAGCTTCAGTCCCTATGGAGAGATTTCCTCTCTTTCACCCTCGGATTTCTCTGACTTCATCGTGTCCTGGGAAGCTCATTAGTGGGAAGATCTCATCATCCTGTTGTGGTCCAAGCCTTGGACCTTCTGATTGGAAGATGGGGCCATGAACCCCCCAGCCCATCCCCCACTCAGGGAAGGAGCTCAACTCAAAACTCAAAACATCTTTCTCACTTGGCTGAACAACTTCAGGACTTCTCTGACTGACTTGTCTCCCATCCCCCACTCCTAAACTTGCAGCTCCTTGAGGGCACATTTTCACATTTGCATTCTCAAAGCTTGGCACCCAGTAGGTGCTTTTACTAACTCTGACATCTGAGACCAAAGGATGGAAGAACCTCCCCTGGCCAGTGTTCCAGAGATGCACCAGAATCCAGTGGCCTGAGGGACCCAGCCAGATCTTGATTTCCTCCCTAAATTGTAAGTCTCCCACAGATTCCCATGGCACTGCAGCTGGCTGGGATTGGAAGACCACCTATGTTTCCCAATATCACTACACTCAGGCTCCTCTAGTCCACTGTCCAGTCTCCGCCTCCATTTTACTCTATCTTAGCACCAAAGCCAAAAGATGAATTCCACAAGGGCTTTTGAAAGTCTCTCCTTCCTGAGACATCCAAGGTATAAGCTCTTAAGTTCTCCCTTTCTCTAGTACTCTAGCTGACTGAAAGGGTACAGTATGCAAGCATGTGCACTCCCCCCCCCCCATGAACACTCACCACAATGATGCTCGTCAATGCCACTGGCACAGTCTGGGTGCCCATCACACACCCATGCATGTGGGATGCATACTCCTGGGGCACACTGGAACCCTTGCCTGGCACACCCCAGCAAGGGCAGCTTTGAACGGCGCTTCCTACAGTCCACAAGCCGTTCATCTGTGCCATTGGGACAATCGTTGATCCCATCACAAAATCGATATTCAGCCAGGCAGGGAGGTGGGGGACAGCTGGCTTCAATCCGCAGATCAGCACACTGGGGTCCCTCACATCTGAGAGGGGAACACGTCTCAGAGGGGCACCGCTCCTCCCCCTGGGCACAAGGCTCTACTCCTATTCACGGGTAAAAAGAAAGGTTACAGATGAAGGTTAAGTTACAATAGAATTAGGTTATAAGCTAAAGTAATTGTATTGAAAACTTTTCCCCAAGACTTGGGGACCATGAGAGAGAGAATGCAGAGTCCAGGGAAGGGTGGGATGTCCTTAGAAATCGGAATGAGGGAGGGCTAATGCTGGAGACTCTTTTCAGGCCACTATACTCTGTAAGCCTATAACTGATGGAACCCACTTACTCTGATCTAGACAGATTAACCCAGGTCCTCTTGGTTAATCTTTAGTATCCTTACAGGCACAATCCCTTCTCCACAAGACAAACATAATTCTTTACTAGCCTAAGGGCAAATTACAAAGAAGGAACTTAGCATAGAAAGCTGTGGAGTCTCAAGGGGCAAAGGGGTATCCATACAGTTGGTTGAGCCCAGCTCAGTCCTGCTCCGGGCTGGGTGACCTCCCGGTTACCATCCACTTACGGCAGGAAGTTTCATCTCTGCCATCTAAGCAGTCCTTGTCACCGTCGCACAGCCACTCAGAGGGGATGCAGATGCCCTGGCCACACGGGAACTTTGAGGGTGGGCATGGCTCTTCAGTGCCTGAGAAACAGGAGTGAAAAGAAAACCTAAATGACAGGACATCCCCAGGCTAGCCTAAAGCAGCGCAGCCAGGATGGCCGATAAGACAACAGAACCCGGTAGGAGTGAGAATGAGCCTGACTTGGAACCAACGGTCCCTGTTCTTGACTCCCCGCTCTACTCCATAAAGCTCTAAGCTTCCTTCTTGGATTATTGTCTCTAAAATGAGAAAGTGAGGGGAAGGGAAGGAAAAACTGAATGAATGGATGGAGGGACAGATAAATAACAAAATAATGTCCCGGGCCTCATTACTTTCTCCTGGAAAAGCTGGATCTTCTTATTTGTAAATGCATTGGTTGCAAATGTAGAAATATTGAGAGCAAGGAAAGATTCTTGAGTTTTGTTTTCTCCTGGAAGCTAATGGACCCCTTCCTACCTCATTTTCCTTCCTCCAAATTACATAGGCTTTCCCTTTCAACATGGTCCCACTAAAGTGAGTGGTCCAACTATTATGGAGACTTATGGGGAAATGGCTAGCTCCCTTGGCCTGACTGAGCCTTAGCAGCAGCTTGACCAGCTGAGGCCACTGCACCACCTTCCCAAAGTGGGGAAGGGATTCCTTGGGATATATGCCATTCTAGTGAAGGAGCTTTGGGGAGGGGGAAGCTGCAGGAGCACATGCCACAACTAGAGGAGCTGCACTAGAACAGAGAGCCAGGATGGCACAGCAAAAAGTGTACCAGACCAAAGTCTAAAGCAGGGTTTCTTAAAACGTATTCCACCCACAACCCCTTTTTGGCAGACATATCTTTATGTGATTGTGGGTACTAAGTATATAAAATATACCGATATATAGGCACATGCCTACATGCAGTTATATAAAATACTATACAAATCAAACATTTACTGATAATAAACCATAAAGAAATTATTTTAAAACAAAATTTTGATATACATATAATTTTACTATTTATTAAAGATGAAAACAAATCTGCATAGTAATAAGATGGATATATTTATTTTTACATAATTAAATAAGATGGATATATTTATTTTTACATAATTAAATCTTGGCAGAATATTTGATACTTTTTACTGTTGCCAACTTTTTTGTGACCTCCACATTCACAATCCCAGATGGGGTCTCTCCCCATAGTTTAAGAAGCTTTGGTTTTAAATCCTGCCTCGAACACTAGCTGTACAACCATAGGTAAGTCACTTCTCTGCCTCAGTTTCTTCAGCTATAAAAAGGGAATAAAAAATAGGTATAGCTAATATTTACATAGTGCTTTAAATCTGCAAAGCACTTTACAAATATTACCTCATTTGATCCTGGGAGGGAAGTGTTATTATCATGCTCACTGTATACATTAGGAAATTGAAGCGAGCAGAGGTCAAGTGCTTTACCCAGGGACCCACAGCTAGACAGTGTTTGAACTTGGTCTTCCTGATTCCAGATATAGCTTTTTATCCATCGAAAGACCTGTTAATAATAATACTTACGTCACACAACGACTATACACCTAAAATGAAATACTGGACATTAAAGTGTTTTGAAAACTATAAACGGCCTTATAAATGTCTATTTTGGTGATTATTAAAGCTAGTAAAATGGCACACATCTGGGCAGAGAAAACAGAGATTATCAAACTCACTCACTTTATTGAGGGCTGAATTTAGAGTTAGAGTGGGGAAGTGATTTACATTCAAGGACTGAATTTAAACCCACATTTTCTAACTTGAGGAGTTACCATGGCCACCCCACACTACTTCCCAAATACCTGGCTCCCAGAGTCCGTCTTTTTTAACCTGTCCCTTATTCACAAGGAAGCAGAAAAGGTAGACGGTCCCCCCTATTCTCAGCCCCGCATTCACTTGTCTCTGCTCCCAAAAACTCACGCACTCAGTTACCCCCCCAGAAACTCTTCCCAGAAACTCGTCCAAAGTCTGAGAACCCGCTGTACTTCCTGGAGGCAGGCGGAAGGTGCCTGCCCCAGGCCACATCTCTTCCCCAACAACCAGGTGCTGTTCCAAAGAGAGGTGCCGCCAGGGGAAGCAGGAAAAGAAACAGGCCTGTCTCAGCCCTGACCCTCTTCTCTTCTGGGATAACAGGTTCCTGAACACAGGAAGAGTAAATCAGTAAAGGTCTCGGACTTGGTGGAGCCAAGAGTTGAGTGCAGGCAGAGCTAAGCCGAGCTGCAGTGATCCGTCCATTTGTTTTCTGAATGGACAAGGCTCTCTACCTGGTTTGGGGGACACAGCTAATAAGGTGTGATCTCCAAAAGCTTTCAAGACTATTGAAATGGAACCAACCCCAGCTCAGCAACACTCGAGGAAGTGGGAGGAAGTGGGAGACTCAGGCCCTGCACTGACTGCACTGGGCTAACGCTCTGAGGCTTAGACTACCAGCACTGACGGTGGGAAGCGTCCGTCCCCACAGGAGCTCAGAGCTCTAACATGACCCAGAGAGAACTCGCCAAGCTGAGGAACCTTCACAAATTTAAACCCTTTTCTTGGTACCAAAATAGGGAGTAGAGTCTGTTCTCTCCCCAGGCAGCTCTTCATGTCCTATCCAGCCCCTCACTCCCTGAGGCTTCATCATCATGCAGACTAACTCATCACCTCCTCAGTGACAGTTCCCTAGACAGGAGCGCCAGCGGGAGAGCAGGGAACTTCAAAGTCTTTTATCCAGAGGTTCTCAAACTACGCCCGCCCGCGGGCGCCGGGTTATGTCACGTGGGCTGAGGGCGGAGACAGAGTGGGAGCTTTTGTTTTTACTCTAGCCCCGGGGGACTGGGAACCGACCCCCATTTAAAAGTGTGAGGACCGCTGTAGAACTTTGCAAATAACGTTTATTGTCTACTATCAGCGTCACTCCCACCACCCCTACCTTTATTCCATCTAAGCGTACAGCCTCACGCCCCAAACCTCACTCCTAGCCACCCAGGGGAGCCACAGGAGCATCCCACTGGCCTCCTTTGCCCGGCCTCTGCAGCAGGGGCGGGGGCTCTCTCCAAGCCTTCCCAGATGATCCCCAGAGACCCCGGACTTCTTATCTGACACTGTGGCTTTATGGACAAAGCCTTCCTTCTCCACCTATGACCACAGGGCAGGCGCCACACATTCTCCTGGCCCGGGGCGGAGCAGCCGGAGAGAAAACAGCCGCCCCTTGCCTCTGCACAGGAGCGTGGCTGTAGGTGGGCGAAGGAGAACCGTTCCAAAAACAGAACTACCGCTCCCACCCACATAAGACTCGCTCTCTGGGAATGAAGCCAAAAGATACATGGGAAGGCTTCCCTTCCTCCAAAGTCTTTTTCTTCCCATCCCGTTTCCTCCTCTGTAAATTCTGTGAATGTCCTCCTCCAAAGGGCTTTTTCTGCACTAGCCCCTAGAGGCCACGGACTCCCTGCAGAGCTTAGCACGGCGCTGGCACACAACAGGCGCTTAATCAATGTTTGCAGAATCTCCCCCAGGCTCCCCAGGGAGGCTTTGAGCAGCCCGGGCCGCAGAGACCCATCAGACCGAAGCCCTCACCCTGTGAAGGACAAGGGAGCTCAGGCCCCGGGCTCTCCAAGGTCATGCGGGGTCTGGCCGGCCGCCCCAGGGCCCCTCATCCCCATATCGGGCCGGCCTCCGGGGTGAGGCCTCTGGGTCCCCCCGCCTGACTTGCCAGGGAAGGAGAGCGGCTCGGTCATGAATGTCCCGCCTCCTCCCCTTACTTAGAACCTTAGGGGCAACAGCTTTCTCCTAGGCTGAGATCAAACTCTCCCAGCCGGAAGCCGCCGGTGCACACGCAGGGGGGGAAGGGGGGTTGCTTGACCCTCCCTTGCCCTCGGGGTTCGGTTAGAGGAGAGGGCCGTGAGTTAGGGGGCTGGGCCGCAGCAGGCGCGGCCACACATCAGCCGCACAACTTGTAACCAGGAGGGGGGAACTGACAGGGGCCCGCCGAGGGGAGAGCCTCCCCGGGATGACGCTGGGGCCTGGAGGAGCCGCCCCTGCCCCTTCAGGGGGTCCCGCCGTCTCTCAGCACCTCCCCCTCGGGTTTTTCCCGCGCCTCGTGCCGTAGTACGAGGATGTGGCCCAGATGATCCCGAGCGTTCTCCGATCTGAACGTTTTCTCAGAGCGGGGTTCTAAGCCGGCCGGGCGGTGGTCCCAAAAGGTCATTCGCCACCGAGGTCCCCGGGCCCGCGACCCCTCAGCCTCCCCTTAGTAAGCGCCGGCGGGTCCGCAGCTCCGAGTCCCAAGCCATGTGGCGGCGCTGGGGGAGTGACCCTGACTGATGGGCATCAGGACCAATCGTGGGCTGCGGTGGTGGGAAGCGGGGCGGGCTCGGGGGCGGGGCCTAGAGGTCGCCGAGAGAACGCTCCTCGCCCAGACTAGGGGAAAGGGCAAGGGGCTGCAAGGACGAGGCTGGGCTCACCTCCTCGGCGGGCCAGGCTCCGGGGCTGCGCGGGGGTCGGAGTCGAAGGCAGGCTGAGAGTCAGAGCTCGCTGCAGTCCTGCCAGAAGCAGCGGCAACAGCCGCAGCAGCGCACGCGCCATTCCCGACTGTCCAGCAGTCCTCAATTCGTCCTCTCTCCGCCCCCAGCCGCTAACTCGCGCACGCGCCCCCCTCCCCGTTCTGGGGACTAGCGGGAGGCAGAGCGCATGTGTAGTCCCGGCACCTCGCGCCTGGTACCTGGCTCTCCTCTCTTCCCAGACGCCTTTTATCCGCTACCTTGCGCCTGCGCATAACTAAATCGGGCAGTGTTCAGAGTGGATCCTGAGATGGCTCAGACCAGCAGGGCGCCCCTACCAAAGCCCCTTGAGGACAGAAATGCGCCGCCCCCTTTCTCCCGGGAAGGCTCAGAAGCACAAGGACAACAGAGTTTAGCAGACTGCACCACAGCCCACGCGAGATGAGGACCCCCCGAAACCGCCATGACTCCCCAATCTCACAGAGTGCTGGAATCATAAAATTAGCCCTCCCTCCACGCAGCCACCCGGCGGTCTCTCCCGCGAATTGGCCAGCGGGGCGGTGGCGGGGCTGGAAATGGCAACGGCTTGGGGCTTTCCGGGGTTTACTGGGGGGAGGGGAGGAGGTGGCGGTGCCAAGGCAGAGTCTTACCAGCTGCCTGACCCCGGGCACTAGCCAGCTCAGCCTCAGTTTCTCCAGTCCAATGCTCACCAAGAACTAGCAAGATGGTGGATGAGGCTTCAGCAGCTTTAAAATCCCACCCATATGTTGTCTATCACTACCATTGGCAGAGCTGGGTGGCCCACTTACCCGGTCTATCATTGAATCCCTTTACCCGGGTTTGCTCATTTGTAGCGTGGGAAAGTAACAGCTCCTGTGTCCCAGGGTGGAAGGAGAGGCCGGCCCAGAATGGAACCACTCACTCCAAATTCTTCAGGAGCTCTCTTGCCTTTACATACAAACTCCTAATCTTGGCATTTAAACCACCTTTGCCAGTACATTTAGGCACTAAAGCACAATAGACATTTATTAAACCTACTCTGGGCCAGACACAATACACTGACCCTGCAGATTATCTTGTTCTTTCCCCATGGAAGCAGGCTGGTCTTTGCTGCTTGTCCGAATACCGGGTATCAAACCAAACAGTGGTCAGAGATCAATCAACGTTCTATGTCTTCTCTCCGTCCCTTCATGTTGGATGCCCAGAATATACTTGCTGGCTTATCCACTTCTTCGAATCCTAATCCAAGCAGAACTCCCATCAAAGCCTAATTCAAAAGACGTCCTCTCAAGAAACTCTTCCTAAACCCTCGATCCAGTTGTTTGTAGTCCTTTCAAAGTTACTTTGTAGCTCCTCCAACTTGCCCCCTCAGGTAAGTTCCTTGAGGGCAGGTACTGATTTTCCCTTTGTCTTTATACCCCCCCCATCACACCGCCACACATACTAGACATTTAGTCAATGAATACTAACAGTATAGCTATTAATTGTGCAGTTACTATCAGGTAGGAATCTTCAAAATGTTTACTCAAGGGCTTGAATATTACTTTTCCAGTTCAGCCATGTACATGACAGCTCCAACAAATGGCCATCCCAAGCTCCACCTGACAACTCCAGAGACGGTGACCTCTCCAACTTTATAAGATCATCTAATTTCTGAACCACTCTTTATAATGAGTTGCACTTTGTCACCACACAGGTTTCCCCTGATCCTAGCTCCACCCTCTGGGGCCAAGGAGTAAATCTGTTCCCTTTTTTCTATGACAGCTCTTGAGAAGTAAGAACAATGCTACTCACACATTCCCATACATCTTTTTAGGTTAAATAGTGCAGGATCTTCAACTAATCTTTGTATGCTATCTTTTGAATTTCCACAAACCTCCAAAGCTATCTTCTGAATATGTTCCACTTGCAACTCAATTCAACAAACATTAGCATTTTTTTTAGTCTGGACTTGTCTCATTAGTGACAGAGGAACCTATCTTCCTCCTCTAAAAACCTCAGTTTTGCCCATCTCATGAGAGTGTGATGAGGTTCAAGTGAGAAAGTGACAGAGCATTTTGAAAGCCCCTAAGAAGTATTTTCTATGATGATGATGAGAAAGAGAAGAAAAAAAAAAAATTCTTACCTATCTACCACTGACTCATTAAAAACAGGCAAAGAAATGCAGTTAAAAAAAAACAAAACTAAACTAAACTCTAGATTAAGAGTCAGGAAGTTTGGGTTCTGGTGCTGGTCATGCTACCGACCCCTCCGAATTAAGGGAAGGCCTTGAACAAGTCTTTCCCCTTAGCCTACAGCTCAAGTTTCTCAAAAAAAAAAAAAAAAGAGCATCTCATTTGAATTAGATGCTCTCTTCTGGACTTCTAGTGCTGACATAACCACGGCTAATACTGACATCACATTAACGTACAAAATACTTAGCAACTATTATCTCATTTGATCCTTGCCATACCCTGGAGAGATAAGCCCCACTGTATGGATGAGGAAATTTCAGCTGGGAAAGTTTAAATGAGGTCACACAGGTCACACAGCTGGGAGTTCCAGAATTCAGTTCAATTTTTCAGACTCCCAAGTCCACATTCTAGCCGGGGCCACCCACAATCTTCAGAGATGACAATTCCCATAGAATAGGTAACAGTCTTTATCCTCAAATTCAAGCAATGAATCCCCCAAATAAAAATGCAAAGAATATTGGGAGTTCAGTGTATTTGTCATGTATTAGGATACATGTTTCTCCCCAAATTCCCTACCCCCAAGATAAAATATAATGATGCAAAGTTGTCTGTATGATTCTCTATGATGCCTCTGCAGAAGAGCTGATGCCTTCAAGTCAGTCCCCCAAATCACAATCTCTCAGCACCTGTATGTCCATCTTCCAGATCCATTTCACAAGTAGGGTTGATCCTTTGACAGTTCCCACTTTTTCATGGGAGGTCCTGGTATCACTGGCTTTTTCCCAGTAGTTGCCACAGCCTCAGTTGAGCTAAAGAAAGAAGAGAGGTTTAGGGAAGGCCTAATTTAGAATTTTTTAAAACCCAGCACACAAAAGAAATCATATGTGGATCATATGATCCATATATCAGCTTTTGAGATTTCTACTTCTGGAACAGGAAGTACAATCACTAAATTCAATTCAATGTATTTTTATTTTTATTTATTATTTTTTTTCTGAGGCTGGGGTTAAGTGACTTGCCCAGGGTCACACAGCTAGAAGTGTTAAGTGTGGGAGAGTGAATTTGAATTTGGGTCCTGAATTCAGGGCTGGTGCTCTATCCACTGCGCCACCTAGCTGCCCCCAACATATTTTTACTAGTCTTCCTTTGTGGGAGAAAAAAAACTGATCAATGCTAAGAGAGTGCTAGAGGCTAGATGAGACATAACAAATTTCTTTGTCCTTAAGACAACTTACATACACACAATGCAATAATCAAGGCCTATAGGAATCTAGCATTTGATAAACTCCCAAACTCCAGATTCTGGAATAAGAATTCATTATCTGACAAAAATTCCTGGGAAAACTGGAAAAATAATGCCAGAAACTTGGTTTAGACCTACATCTCACACTCCATATGAAAATAAGGTAAAAATGGATACATGATTTGGCCATAAAGGATGATACCATAACAAATTAGGAGAACAAGGGATAATTTACCTATTGGGTCTTTGGAGAAGGGAAGAATTTATGACCAAGGAAGAATTAGAGAACATTATGAAAGATGAAATGGACAACTTTTGATTTCATTAAATTGAAAAGTTTTTGCACAAACAAAACTAACAGAAACAATATTAAAAGGAAAGTGTAAAGCTGGGAAAAAATCTTTACAGCCAGTATTTCGGATAAAGGTCTAATTTCTAAAGTATACAAAGAACTGTGTCAAATTCATAAGAATACAAATCATTCTCCAGTTGATAAATGGTCAAGAAATATGAACATTTTTAGATGGCAAAATTAAAGTCATCTACAACTATATGAAAAAATTTTCTAAATCACTATTAGAAAAATGCAAATTAAAACAACTCTGAGGTACCACCTCACTCCTTTCGGATTGGCTAAGATGACAGGAAAAGATAATGATAAATGTTAGAGGAGATGTAGAACTGGGACACTAATGCATTTTAGTGGAGTTGTGAAATAATTCAACAATTCTGGAGAACAATCTGGAACTATGCCCAAAGGGCTATAAAACTCTGCATACCCTTTGACTCAGCAGTGCCATTACTGGGTCTGTATCCCAAGGAAATCATAAAGGAGGGAAAAGGCCCCACATGTGCAAAAATGTGTGTAGTTGCTCTTTCTGTGGTAACAAAGAATTGGAAAATGAGTAGATATCCATCAATTGGGGAATGGCTGAACAAGTTGTGGGATATGAAGGTAGTGGAATATTATTGCTCTATGCAAAATAATGAACAAGCTGATTTTAGAAAGGTCTGGAAAGATTTACATGAACTGATGCTGAACAGAACAAATAGAACCAAAAATACCTTGTATACAATAACAGCAAGAATGTGCAATGATCAAGTAACTATGAAAGACTTAGTTCTTCTCAGTGGTTCAGTGATACAAACCAATCCCAATAGATTTTGGACAGAAAATGCCATCTGTGTCCAGAAAAAAAAATTAAACAGACTGAATGTAAATCAACACATGCTACATTTACTTCTTCTTTTTTTTTTTTTTTAAATCCCTACCATGGTTTTTCCCTTTTTTCTCTGATTTTTGTCTATCAACATGATTCATAAAGCAATGTGTGTTAAAAAAAAAAAGTTATGAAACTGGAAAAAAAGAGAAACTGAGGTTGGAGTGGGAGGGACTTTCTACTTTCATAAACAGAGTTAACTGAAGCAGCTGAGCATGGTGGAAAAGTGATATCTTAAAATAATACATTATGTGACCCAATACCATTGTGAGTTGGTATGCTCCAACCTGTGTAAAAAGAAGGGTCAAATTTCATGTTTTTACCATATTACCTAGGTTACGGATTATTAAAAAATAGTTACTAAAAAGGTTGGATGAGTAGGGTGGGATTACATTATGGAAAAACCAGGCAAGGACGTGCCAGCCTTTTTTCTAAGCTACTGATTGGTCACTTTCAATATAGGCATCTTGCCATGTAGAGAAGGATTCTACACTAGCTGATTAAAGAAAAAAAAGGTCTCCAGGAGTCAGCATCACAGCCTCCCTTGAGGGAAAATGGTACAATACAGTTTAAAAAAAAAAAGAAAAAAGAAAAAAATAGAAAAAATGCTCTAAATTACTATTAGAGAAATGAAAATTAAAACAATACACTGAGGTACTATTTCACACTCAGATTGGCTAAGATAACAGAAAAAGATGATAAATGTGGAGGGGATGTGGGAAAATTGGAACACTAATTGTTATAGCTGTGAAACCATCCAACCATTCTGGAAAGCAATATGAAACTGCCCAAAGGGATATCAAACAGTGCATACTCTGATCCAGCACTATTACTACTACAGAGGCACATGCAAAAATGTTTTATAGAAATTCTTTTTGTAATGGGAAATGACTGAATAAGTTATAATATATGAATTTAATGGAATATTATCGTTCTGTAAGAAATAAGCAGACCGATTTCAGAAAAGTCTGGAGAGACTTACATAAACCGAGGTTAAGTGAAGTAAGTAGAATCAAGAGAACATTGTGCATAGGAACAAGATTATGTGATGATCAACTATGATAGACTTGGCTCTTTTCAACAATGAAATGACTCAAGGCTACTTCCAATAGACTTAGGATGGAAAGTAATATCAGCATCTAGATTGAGGACTGAATGTGGATCAAAGCATACTATCTCCACTTTTGTTTTTGTTTTTTTTCCTTGTCTTTTTTCCCCTTTTTGGTATCATTTTCCTTACACAACATGATAAATATGGAAATGTTTAAATTATCAGCTTATTTGCTTCTTGGGATGGGGGAAGATAAGGGAGGGAGAGAGAAAAATTTGGAAAATAAATGTTGAAAACTATGTTTATATGTATTTGGAAAAATAAAGTATTGATTTTTTTTTTTTTTTTTAAAGTACTAGAATATAAAGCCCTGGCTCTTCCAATAAGTTAGCATGAGCACTTTTCCCTCTCTCCTGGCCTCACATTAGGGAATCTCAGGATGGAAGTATCTTAGCATACTTTCTTGAAAAGTAGGGATAATAATCTCACAGAGTCACATTGAGGATTCAAATCATCAGACAGTTAATACCGAGTCAAACGAGGGGTAAAAGGATTTTGAAAACAATGAGGCACTCTATGAAATGAAAAAGCTAGTTTGATAACTCTAAAGATCCTCAGAGACCACCTAAGCTAACTCATGCCAGAAAAAGGATACCTAGAGAAGTAGTAACTCTACCTCTGCTCAAAGACTTCTAATGAGGGAAGGACCTAGCTCCCAAAGCAGTCCTTTCCATTTAAAAACAGCTGTAATGATTCAGAAATTCTTCTTAGCATTAAGGCTGAATCTGCCTCCTAGCAACTTCTACCCCATATCCCCAGTTTTACACTATGAGGTTAAGTAGAATTATTATCTTGTTATCACATAACGCTTTTGCAATCCCTAAGACAGTTATGAAGGCCCCGATGTGTATTCTTTTCTCCAAGCCAAACATCTGTTTCTTCAACTGATACTTGTGCAGTATGATACTGGCACACAATAGCATGAATAAAAGTGAAGAGAAAAAGTGAAAAACTGGTCTACTTGAAAGAGGTCAGAGAAGCTAATATGGGCAAATAGTGTTACATTATGAGAGTTTTAAAAATCAGGGACCTGGCAAATTTCAGTTCATACACATGAATTCTGGGGTAGGAAAGGGAACCTATGGCATAAGAGAATGCTGGAATCCTACTCACTCCACTCCTGCATAATTCTGGACACCTCGACCTCAATAAACCTCATTGTCCTCATTGAGGAAATAAGAACAATACAAACTCCCTCACAGGGTTGTGAGGATCAAGTGTTTTGTAAATCTTGAAGCAATGTGCCAATATGAGCCAAGGAGAGAACCTAGGAAGGGTCATCTAGTTCTGAGAAAAGACTTACCTCTTACTAGTGAGACCGGACTCTAAAACTTTCACAGTAGACATTACGATTGAAGGAGGAGAGGCTTGCCGACGTCCATCACGAGTACAATAGTAATTGTTTGAAAACTTATGGCTAGGACCTACTGGCAGTTTAGGAGGTGGCTGAGTTCTAAAGAAAATATAATTTAATTGTTAGTTATAATCTCCTGTGCTAGCAATGGTCCTCACATGTGTAGATGTTAAATCCCATGTCCCTACAATTTAAAAATATTAATAAACATATATTTAGCATCTACTATAGTCTAGGTATTTTGCTAAGGTATCTTTTCTCAATTTATCCTCAGAACAATCCCGGTTGGTATGTACTATTATCCTTATTTTACAGATGAGAAGACAAGGCAAACTGCTGTTAGGTGACTTGTCCAGGACCACAAAGCTGGTAGGCTCTACCCAACGTGTCACTTCAGTGCCTTGGACAGCCTGACAGATAAGGCAAAATATAGGACAACATCTGACTCACTGCACAACAAAGTCATCAAGAGCTACATGTTCTTTATTGTTCTTGCTAACCAGCTCAGCGGGCTTTCTTCTGCTTGAAGAGGCTTGTAGACAATGTTTCAAGTTCAAAGGATCCTGAGACAGCCCCCAGTCCCTTCATACTGAGCCCCAAATCTGTCCCTGTAGCTTCTGCCCCCCTAAGCCTAATTAGCTCTCTGAAGCCAACCCAAACACATTCTGGCCCTCTTCTCCACAAGAGCCTTCAAGGACTTGAAACAAAGAAAAGTCCTCAAAATTCCCAGCTCTTCCCATGTCCCTTCACATGACAAGTCTCTGGTTTCACTCGTATGTCCTCTAACTCCAATATCCCGCCTAAAATGTGTTGCCTGAAAGTGAACACACAACATCAAACCTTGAATCCCAAGCACTCTGACTCAGGAAATCAGGTGCTTTGGCAAAGTTCTCATATTCTCTCCATTGAGGACGTTTATGAATTATTTTCTCATTTGATTTTTTTGAACAGGTATTATCCCCATTTTCCAGATGAAGAAACTGAGCTCAGAAGACTTCAGTGCCTACCTCCTCCTAGTCCAGTGTTCTTGGTAGTGAATGTGGTAGACAGAAAATAAAAACGAACCAAAACCTTCATAGCAAACTATAAAATGTCTTCCGATCCAGAGCTAGAAGGACCTTAAGACATCACCCAACCCAGCTCCTTCATTTTCCTGGTGAATCTTCTCTAATGATGACAGCTAGCATTAATGTGGTGCTCTAAACTTTGCAAAGAACTTTTTACTATTACTGTCTTATGAACTTTACAGAAAAGGAAACTGAAGCAGGAATGAAGTGACTTGTGCTGGTCATACAGCTAGCAAGTCTCTGAGGTAAGATTTGAATCCACATCATTCTGCCTTGAGGAGTAAGAACAGCATTTATATGCTGCTTTAAGGTTGCAAAGAGCTTACAAATACATTTGGTACTTAAAACAACTCTACCATGTAGGTGCTATTATCAACATCATCATTTTACAATTGGGAAAATGAGGCACAGAAGGGAAGTGACTTCTCTAGGATCATAAAGCTATTGTCCAAGGCTGGACTTGAACCCAAGTCCTGCTGGCTCAAGATCTAACATTCTATCCACTTTGCTACATCAGGAAATCCTTGAACTCTGGGAGTAGGTAATGCTCAAGATCATCTAAGAAAAGCAACCAAGATTCAAAACAAGTCTTTTCATGAAAAATTCAATTTTTGTGCTTCCTTTTCCAAGCTATTGATTGTCTCTTGTATAATTCTTATGTCTTTTCCCAATTTTTCTTCTATCTCTTTGGTAATTTTTAAAATCTTTTTTGAGCTCTTCCA
Source organism: Sminthopsis crassicaudata (assembly GCF_048593235.1). Lineage (NCBI taxonomy): Eukaryota > Metazoa > Chordata > Mammalia > Dasyuromorphia > Dasyuridae > Sminthopsis > Sminthopsis crassicaudata. Next base: position 47,361,802 of record NC_133617.1, on the reverse strand, counting down.
AAAGGACTTTTTGAGCTTGAGACCAAATCATTTTCTCCTTTGAAGCTTCACATGTAGATATTTTTCCATTTCTGTCACTTAAGTTTGTGTTTTGATGGCTTTCTTACCTTTTTTTTTTTTTAAGCATATTTCATGAGTTTTAAAGTTGAGCTCAGCTCCTGGGCACAGGGGGGCACTGTTCTAAGCTTCTTAAACTGGGGGTCAGAGGCCTGGCTTTCCACACTGAGGCCAGCTCATCCACTGCACTAAGGTGGTCCAGCACCATGTCTGCTGTCGTGCTAGGGTTCCAAGGCTGGCAAATGACCTTCTGCACTGAGGCTGGGGGCCTGAATGCTGGCCTGCTGCTTACCTGTGCTGTGTCTCCTTCACCCAAATGAAGCAGCTACTTTTTTGAAGTCCGAGTACTTTATCTAAAGCTAGAACATGGTTTCACTCCAACCTTTTGTGGGTTCTGTCACTCCAGAATCTTTTAGAGGCTTGATTCAATATTGTTTCCAAGGAAAACTGGGAAGAACTCAAGCAACTTTCTGGCTTCTCTAGGCCATTGGCTCTCCCACCGTATACTTTTCCGTTATACTGACCTGTCCTCTCCTTCCCTGTAGCTGGGAGCTTCAAATAGGAAATTATGCTGCATTTTGATATTTTAATTTTTTTTCTTTTAAACATCAAAGTGTCCACGAAGGAACCTTCTTACCATATAAACAGAAAACATCTTAGTGAACATTTGAGGCTGTTTTTACTAAGACAAATGTTTTGTAATCAGTACACACAAGACAACACAAGCCGACAAATGTATTCTCTGCATCTCAATTCAGTGACCACAGAGCGGAACGCCTAAAGAGCAGCAGCTCCGGTCAGGGTCCGTCTTCGATGCTCAGTTCTCATATGTAAAGTGCGGGGCTGGGACCTGAGGTCTCTGACATTTCCACCTCTACATGTATAAGTTTATAAGTTATTCTGTATAGACACAACTTTGCAATCTCTCTTCCTTTCTTCTACTCTCCTAAATTATCTCAAATCATGCACAGAACATTCTCAAAAACTTGAATGAGAAGTTATAAGCTAATTTTAATTATTTTTTTACTTTATTTCAAATTAAATTCAGAAAGCTAAAAGGGAGAGCTGGATTTAAGAATTCCCAACCAAAGCACAATCCTATTTCAAAGCTGTAAGCCCCGAGCCTGAGCTGCATTTTTAATGTCCCTAAATTCCTAGACTCTATCATCTTCCTAAGAGGCAACTAGAGCAATTAAATAATAAACATTTATTGAGCGCCCACTAGATGCTAATGGAGCTTTGTTTAAGCCCTAATAAACCACTGTCACCTGGTTCTCTTTATTGCATCTAATCAGTAGTTTGTGAGTTCTAGCTCCTTCAGGTTAAGGTACTTTCAGCTGAGTCTTTTAGTCACCGTCCGTCTCCTTTACAGAACAAATACAAGCGCACAGAAGATGGGGGAGGGGAGGGATGTACGGAATCGTCCTTCCGGCCCTTTCTCCCCCTCTCCCCTCCAGTCTAGCTCTAGGGCAAGTTTCCCACGGACAAGGACAAAGCGGGGAGTGATGGGAAGGGAGAGGAGAGATCTGCTCACCTCTTGGCTATCTCCTGATAACGTAACTGCAACTTAGCCTGGAGGTTGTGCTGTGAAGAAGAGAAAAAGATGAGAACTTGGGGTGGCCCAGCAGGGGGCGGGGGCTCGAGGCCCCGGGACTCCCCGGGGATTAATGAGGACTCGGGCACAGTCGGGGCGAAGCTGTCCGTATCACGGGAGGGGGCGGGGCGAGTCAGAAAGCTGGAGGAAAGGGCCGAGGGGGGGCTCGGGTAAGTCCGGAGGAATAAGCCCACCCCCATCACGGGCAGAAGCCCAGAACAGCCCGCAGTCCTGCCAGGGGAGGGAGCCGGGTCTAGGACTGCGCCTGGGGGGTGGGAACAGTGACAGAGGCGAGGGGTTAGAGGTGGGGGAGACATGGGAGAAATAAGGGTCCCGGGCAGGAGTCATCGGTAGGGGCAGGAACCGGGGCTCAGGAGGAAGGGTTAGAGACCAAGGTGAGAGACTGGGGGCAGCGGGAGGGTCACAGATGGGAAAGACCTAAGAAGCAGGGGACAGGGTTATAGATCAGAGGGCAAAGGTCAAGGTAAAGCACAAGATGAGGGGAGAGGGAGGATTCACAGGATGTCAGTCAGTCAGTCAGTTCTTCGTCCCCAGCGTCATCAGATCAAGCCCTCGTCCCAAGGGTCGTCCTCGCACCCCGGAGGCTGAATTCCGGAGCCACTGGATGAAGCCAGTGGCCGACGCCATCTTGGGTCCGGAGTGAAGGGCAACAACAGAAGCCGCAAAGGCCGTTGGGTAGGCAGGGAAGGAACGCGAGTGCCGTGATCTCGCGAGTTCCGGAGGCGGGGCTTCAGGAAGCGTATAAAGAGGCGCCAGGGCCCACGTGACTCTCTCTCGTCTCTCTCCCATCTTCCTTGGCCGCCGCCATCATGGACACAGGCCGCGTGCAGCCTATCAAGCTGGCTCGGGTGAGGCGCAGATGCCGGGACGGGAGTTTGGGGTGCAGGAGAGAAGGACGAGGAGCGGCTGCGTGGTCCGGGCCGGGACCCCGAGCCGCTCCAGGGGCCGGAAAGAGGGAGCGGGGAGGGGGGGGTAAGAAGGAGTGGGTGGGCGGCCCCGGCCTCACGCTCCTCTCCGTCCGTCCCCAGGTCACCAAGGTGCTGGGCAGGACCGGTTCTCAGGGCCAGTGCACGCAGGTAAGCTCGCGGCCGCGTCCCCCCTCTCTGGGCCCGGGCTCCTCCGCCCGCCCGCGCCTCACTCCCTCTGCCCCGTGCAGGTGCGCGTGGAGTTCATGGACGACACGAGCCGCTCCATCATCCGCAACGTGAAGGGCCCCGTGCGGGAGGGGGACGTGCTGACGCTGCTGGAGTCCGAGCGAGAGGCCCGGAGGCTGCGGTGAGGCCGAGCGGTGAGTGTCTGAGTGTCCGCCGGCAGCTGGGGGGAGGGCCGGGACGGGAGCTCCCTCCTAGCTACCCCGCTCCGGCCCGGAGGCTTCTCTGGTCTGAGCTACGGAGGACCCCGAGCCGGGAGTCAGACCCAGGGAAGGGGGAGGGGGACCCTGAGCCGCCAGCCAGACCGGGGGAAGGACCCCGAGCCGCCAGCCAGCCCCCGGGGAGGCGGTACCGCCTGAGAGAGCTCTGCTTGGGCCGGGCTTTTGGGACAACGGGAAATGCTAGGAACCGGAGCCCCTCAACCCGCCCCGGCGCCTGACCCTGCCCTTATTTTCAGGTGGAGGCCGCCGCTCACAGGAGCACTGCTGAGGATGTAAAATAAAGCGTTTTGTCTAAGCTGCCGAGTCGTGTGACTTTTCCTAAAAGTGGGTGGGTCCGGGAGACCCTGACTTATCCCCCAGCTACCCGGCGGCTTAAATAGAAGGGGGGAGGGGGGACAGGTCCCCTTGCGAGCTTAGTGTGGCTCAGGTGTTCTTCCATAACCCTTCTCTCCCACAGACAGACATAGAAAACATAACCAGGTTTGACCAGATAACCGCATTTTTATTGGAAAATTGTGTTTCCCGGATGGTTTTGGGAACCTCCGCCCTCAGAAAGCACTGAGGCCCCGCGGTCCCTCACTCTAGGCCGGGGTCGGAGATAACTTGTTCTGCCCGGTGAGGTCCAGAGCTGGGAGCCCTTTTGTGGAGAAGCGGACTCCAGCGCGGTGCTTTGCTGGGCTGTGTCGCCCCCATCCCTTCTCCCTTTGAGTGTAGCGGCCGCAGGGTTGGGTTTGGGCAGGACTAAGGATGAGGGGCTTGGTGGCTGGATGGATGCTTGGGGGGAAGATAAGGGCCAGCAGTTCACCGCATGGGAAGAGTGCTGCCGGTTATTCTTGTAGACTTGTTGACATGTTAAAAGGCTGGAACTGGGGAAAGCAAAGTGACTGCGGGGTGACTGTCCCCCTTCCCTGAGCTGCTTCACTTCCATCCTCCAAGTGTCGCCTTCCTGAGGACCCCGGAACTTGTGCCTGCTCCCCTACGGCTTAGGCAGGGTTTTCATTTAAGGTGCTTTGTGGGCCACTAACTGGGAGCCCGCACAGGTCCAGGCTGCGCTCTTCTGTGGGTTAGTAGAAAGAGAACCGAGCATCGGCACGTTCAGCGGGGGGCAGGGAGCTGATGTGGCCGATCACACAGGGCCCACGTCCTGCTTGCTCCCCTTGTCAGTGTCGCTGCTGTCAGAATCAGGAGACGCTGGTGGTGTCTGGGAGAGAGGCTTAGAGTTAGGAATGGAAGGAAAGGGGCACTTTTCACCCCCTTAAACCCATTCCTGTCCTAACCCAGAGCTTGATTGTTAAAACAGTATCAAATATGAAATCTTCCCCTCCCATCCTCTCCTGCTTTAGGACCCAGTCCAGATGTGACCTTAACTTCTTCCCCGACTGCAGCTTCTTTGCTTAAAAGATGTTTAAGTGTCTCCTACTCTTAACGTTTTTCACTTCATTTTATTTTTGTTTGTTTTTTGTTTTTTTCTGAGGCCGGGGTTAAGTGACTTGCCCAGGGTCACACAGCTAGGAAGTGTTAAGTGTCTGAGACCAGATTTGAACTCTGAATTCAGGGCTGGTGCTCTACCCACTGCGCCCCCTAGCTGCCCCCTCACTTCATTTTAAAATATTACTCTTGAAATATTTCTCCCCTATATTCAAGAGGTGTTAAGAGCCTTATTCTGTGATAGTAGAATCGATTTATTCTATCACCCTTTTACTTTTTCAGCCTTTCCCGTAGCTTCCCCTCTTTTCCTCTATTTCTAGGTATGTTGTACATCATCTGGATGTACAAAATGGCAGCTGCCACCTTTACCAAATAATTCCCAAACATTTATCCACCCTTATCTAGTCACTTACTGGTGCCCCTTCCGCTGCCAACTCTCCTAACTTTCCTCACATTTTCCCGCACAATTACAGTTTGCCCCATTCTTACAAACACATGGTCTTGTCTTCTTGCCTCCACGGGGTATTATTGTTAGTAGTGGGTGCTGGGAGAACTTTTGCAGGGTTCACGGAAAGGTGGCTTACCAAAGGCCCTGATTTAGCAGAGCTTAAGTGTGCGTGCAACAGGGCGGCAACTTCTTCCTGTCCGGCTTCCAGGGCTATGGCCAGGGCACTAGTGCCTTCCTTTGTGGGAGAAAGGAATCAGGACAAGCTAACCAGGGGGATTAAGAGCTATTCCAACAGTTCCCCAGGGTACACAAGACTCCTTGTAGCATCTGGGAGGGAGGGAGGGAGTGATGTGATGGGCCCACAGTGATCCCAGGGAGAAAGGAATGTGGGAGTTCTGGGCAAGTTAGAAGCTGGTGTTCTGAATCCCGCTCTCCCCCAATCATGCAGGCCCCAGCCTTACATTGTCCAAGACAGCCTGGTCACAGGTTGGCTGGGCCAGAAGGAGCTTTACCATCTCCACACGTCCGTGTTCACTGGCACACATCAGGGCTGTGGAGCCTTCCTCATCCTGCAGGTTCACATCAGCCCCACAGGCTAGCAGGGCAGCCACCATATCCTGCCGACCATGGCTCACTGCCAGCATCAAGGCTGTCTGCCCTGCCTGGAGAAACATAGATAAAGCTTGGCCGGGGGCACCTACCCCGGTTCAGAAGGAAACACTAGACTGGGACTGAGGATGGTCACCCACTCAGAATGAGAAAGTCCCATTAGCCTGGACACCCCAGAGCGGCCTGAGGAACTTGTCGGGTTCCCTTGAGATTGTGGGCTCTCCGGAAAGCAGGGATGGGGGCTCACCTGGCTGGCTTTGGCATTGACATTTCCCAAGCTGAACAGCCGTCTAATTACATCCATGTCATCCTCTCCATCTACAGAGGCCAGAGCCGCCAGCATAAGGGCCGTGTACCCTGCTCTGTTCTGATGATCCACCTCACACACTTCTGCAAGGGAGAAAAGACAGTAGGGGTGATAGTTCTTGTCCTTGTATTTCACACCTGTCTTCTCCAGCATCTCACAGTTCTTAAAGACAACCACAAGTATGGGGCTCATGAGTCCAAGTGCTGATACTGACCATGCAACCTTATTGCCTCGTTGTGACCATTTTCTCCACCAGAAAAGAGGGGTTGGAATACTTAGTTCTTTCTAGTTAATATCTTAGTTCAAAGCAATTTGTGTAATTCAAATGCCTTCTCACTCAGCTTCTCCTAGTTCTATCCTGGGCAGTGTGCCAGACACTGGTTTACCCTGTTACCAATTTAAAGTGCAATGAGAGCTACCTGAGCCTCCCTCAACTTTCCAATTTCTTCAAAGCATGAAACCCCTTTAGAACATCCCCAACAGAAGTGGTCACATGGGCTGCACTTGACCCTCAATGAGCACACAAGAATCCACAGCACTCAGCAAAGGTATCTGATAACATGGGTGGAGACGGCCCCAGAAAAGTTGGACAGTGAAGTAGTAGGTAACTATGAGAAGGGAAAGATGACTAAAAACAGTAACACTGCAGCTGCTTAAAGTGGGGATGAATTCAAGCTAAGTATTTCCATCTCCCTACAAATCCCAACCATATCCAGGTCTTCCCTTGTCAAAACCTATGCTCAGGAAGAGTATTAATATGATAAACAGATGTTTGCCAAGTTACAATTACTAATAATTTCTCACCTTGTTAGTGTTTTCAAGAAATAACCAAATAAATTTCTAATTTTGAGTATTTCAGGGGAAAGAAAAAGGTAAGCAGTTTAGGTAGCAGAGTGGATAGAGGATCAGAAAAATCTGAATTTGACCTACCTCTGACAAATAGCTATGTGATCCTAGGCAATTAATGTAACCTCAACCTTAATTTCCTCATCTGCAAAATAGAAATCACGGCAGCATCTACTTTCATAGGGTTATTCTCAGGGACAAATGGGAGTCCTTTAAAGCACTTTACAAACCTTGAAATATAAATATTAACTATTATACAAGTTGGGAAAGTGGAAGTCACCTGAGACAGGATCCCTAAATTTTTGGGGGGAAGCAATTGGGGTTAAGTGACAACCCAGGGTCACACAGCTAGGAAGTGTTTGAATTCTAGTCCTCTTGACTCCAGGCTATTGCTCTGTCCACTGTGCCATCTAGCTGCCCTTATAATGCCTAAATTCTCCCATTAAGGAATCTTGGACCATCTAGTTCTGCTCCCTCAATTTGTAAACAGAAACTGAAACCCAGAATAATTCTGTCCAGCAAACTGGGGCCAAGAGGAAAAGCATGCTGTGGTTGGTTTGCTGTGACACTGCCACTATGCCTTAGTGCTGGGGCTCAGAAGGGAGAATATGCAAGAGATGTAGTGAATGCAAAACCATGCAGGCCTTGGCCACAGATAGGGTAGAGACTGAGGGGAGTAAAGATAATGTCAAGGCAAGCCTGGGTCACTGGGAGGATGATGGTACTCCCAAGTAATGGGGAAGTTAGGAGGAAGGAGTGGAAGAGTTTAGGGAAAGCATAATGACCTATTTTAGATGTAAAGAGTTTGAAATGAATGTAAGACATCAAGTTTGAGATGTCCAATGGGCAATTAAAAGTGTGAGACTGAAGGTCAGCAGAGAGGTTAGGGCTGGTTAATTAGGTTTGAGAATCCTCAGCATTAAGAATGAATAGGTGGGAGCTGATTAGCTCTCTGATTAACTTTGGAGAGCCCAGTATTGATTGAATGATGAGGTTGGAAGACAGGGTAAAGGGTAAAGTAGATTTACTCCTTTTCAAGGAGTTTATCCACAAAAGGATAAACACATCCTATCCACATGGAAGCATAGCAAGAATGGAAGGACCAAATCCCGGTTTTTTGAGGGTGAAGGAATTGGGCATGTTTGTAGTCAGGGGAGAAACTGATGTTAGGGAAAGATCTGAAGTGGAGACAGGAAGCAAACTGCCAGAGAATAAGAGATGTAGGGAGGGTGTCTATCCTGGCGAGGAAAAGGGTCACCTCGCTGTGGCTCCAACATATTTTTCCAGTTCTTCTACTTTTATTCTTTCCCTTCACTGTCCACCTTCTGTACAGTTGGGCAGCTTGTTCCCCAAACTCCCACCTGCCATCCTTTGCTAAGCAGAGTACAGACTTTCTCCTGTATTTATTCCTCATTCCTGCCTGTTGAAATCCTCATCTTTCAAGACTCAACTCAGATGTAATTCATGAAGTTTTCCCAGCAGAAAGTGTTTCCTCCCACCTCAGCTTTTCCCAAGAAACATTACCTGGATTTTCCTTTGTCTCCATTTGTGTTATTTTTAGATATGTTTGTGTCCTATATGTGTTCATATTCTCTCCCTTACCTCCATAGACTATAAGCTACCTGAGGGCAGGGACTATGTCCCCCAACATTGAAAACGGTGCTTTATACCTAGCAGGCCCTTAATTGACATTGAGTTGGAAATCTGTTAAAGCTCCAGGAGAGGCCCTGAGTACTAAACTTGGCAGAATTCCAATACTGAAATGTCTAAAATACATAAGGTATGTGAATGTTGGCAAGAGATTCCCAGTTTTAGGACCTACCCTTTCTCAAGTATTGCAATCATTTGTACCAGGCCCTAGACTTAATGTCTAGGGATTCTTCTGTGGAAGATAGAGACAGTTTCATTTTTGTCTCTTTAGCTCTAGTGCCTTGCACAATTTCTGGCAATTAAAGGTAATAAATAAATAAAATAATAAAAAGGCAATGATTGATTGGATCTTCCTCATGCAGCTCTTTTGCACATTCCTAGACCTTCTAACAAATAAAATGTAAATTAACACTGCCATTAAAGGCCCTCCAAGATCACTCTATTCATCTATTCTTTCATACTACTTCTGTTTACATAATTACTGATATTTATATAGCGCTTTATACACATTATCTCATCTCAGCCTTGAAACACCCTGTGCAGAAGGTACTACAACATGTCACAATACTACTAAGTATCAGATGCCAGATTTGTTTCTGGGTCTTACTGATTCCAGCCCTCTATCCACAGTTCTCATATGCTCCTCTACTCATCCCAGTGCAATTAGACTGTTTATCACTGTTCTTTGCTCATACCATCTTGAAGGCTGGGGAGAGATTGAGCATACAACACAGGCTGGAACCAGACAAGCATATAAGCTTCATCACACACTAGGAAGAAGGCAAGATGCAGTAATATAGCAGGAGATTTGAAGTTCTTGAACAAAGGACAAGGTCAAAATAACCTTTCTTTTCTCTGAGCCTCAGTTGTCTCACAGCAAAATTAGGGCCCTAACTAGCTCTGAGATTTGGAGCTCTTATGCAGAGAACAGGAGGGAAAAAAAAAAAAAAAAAAAAAAAAAAGACAAGCAGGATAGCTTTGAAAGCTAGAGAATGAACTCCGCTACATATGTCAAAAGAAATGTAAATTGAATATGACAAAGTTCTGCAATTTCCTGTACAATCCTCTTTTTCTATTATGTATATGCAAATCCAGGCTCTTTGGTATTTAAGCTCAGATTTACAAAAAGAAAACAAAACAAAAAGATTGAGGTCCCTTAAATCCCATGCTGCTTAACAGAATGGAAGCTCCTTGAAATAACCAGGTCATTTTTTTATCTTTGTATCTTGGGGTCCAATACAATGACTTGCAAATATTAGGCAAAATCAATTTTTGTTGCTTGCATGAATCAGTGAACCTTAGGGAGAGTCATGAAAGAGCAGAGGTAAGGGAACGATTAACCCAAGTGAGGTATTGGCAGGAAACTATGTCAGCACCAGGGAGAGTTCCCAATACTTTTAGTACCATTAGGTGGCATACCAAGCTCAGGGCCCCAATGGGTAAAGTGCTAAGAAGACTCTACCCTAAGGACTGCAATTCACAGCCCTAGAATCCTTGGAGGAACAGAAGTTTCTTCTTTCAACAGATCTTAGGAAAACCCACTCATACATGGGTAAGGACTACAGGAATCAGCACATGAGTTGTACCAACTACAGATTATACAGACATCATAGGATTTAGAAGTGGAAAGGTGTGGATGATGTCAGGATTCTGTAAATAATTACCATTTCCATCATGCCTTAAGGTTTACAAAGTGATCTCTTCAAAGGTAGGCAATGAGTGTTTTGTTATCTGGATTGCACAGCTGAGAAAACAGGCTCAGAGTGATTTATCCATGGTTAGTAAATGCCTGAGCAAGGACTCAAAACACAGGACAATAGGAATTAGAGCTAAAAGAGAATTTGAGTCCAAACCCTCTTGTGCCTCATTAGACATGGGGGAAATGAGTTGCAGAGAGTTGAAGAGATTAGATCAGGGCTTCTTAAACTTTTTCTACTCACGACTTCTTTTCACCCAAGAAAATTTTATGTGACCGCAGGCATGTAGGTATATCAAATAGTCATACAAATCCAATACTGGTAATCATAATTTTGCAACTCCCACATTCAGCTACAAGACCCCATATGGGGTCTTGACTCACAGTTTAAGAAACTGGGGACTGGATGATGGCTGAGGACATCTGAGCTTTAAACTTTTCTAGCTCTAAACCTTTGATCATAAATAGCTGATCCAGAATTAAAACCCAGTTCTTTTGACTCCATATTTATTGCTTTCCACTTTAGCACAATGTCCCCAATGTATCTCCAGCTGCCTTAAGCTCCCCAAGGTTAACCTAAAGATTCATGAGGAACACTCACTGCCACTGCAGGACCAAAGAATACAAAACAACTCACTGTGACCTACCTGGAAGACTGGAGTTCTATACTGAAAAAGGATAAGTATAGAGATAGAGAGATGGCACCAATAAATACCCAACAGAGCACTGAACTGGAAATTGGGAGACCTGGGCTTTACTGAAAACAGCAGAATGAAAATGGCTATTGTAGTTATGATACAAGATAAGTAGGGAACTAGTAAGAGGATACTTAATTGTCCTGAATGAAATCAAGTCCTGCTCCTGAAGAACAACATCCTTGGGTTCTGAAAGAATGGGCTAAGCTACTGTTAACAACATTTAAAAGATGGAAAATGGGAAAAGTAAGCAAGGTGAGAAAAGGGCAATTACTGTCCCAATTATTACAGAAAGAGAATGGAATCCACAAATGATATGCCAAGGAATTGGACTCAGGTTCCTGGGAAGAATCTAGAATGGATCATTAAAGACATTTTTGTCAAACACTTAGAAAGCAAAACAGTGATTACAAAAAAGCCAGCATGGTGGTTTTGTCATGGCCGGACTGGTTTTGTTTTCTTTTCTTGTTTGTTGTTCAGTCACTGACTCTTTGTAATCCCATTTGGGGTTCTCCTGGCAAATATACTGGACTAGTTTGCCTTTTTCTCCTCCAATTCATTTTATAGATGAGGAAACTGAGGTAAATAGTATTAAGTGTCTTTCTAAGGATCAGACCGCTAGTAAATATCTGAGGCCAGAATTGAATTCAGGATGATGGTTCTGACTCAAGACTTGGCACTGTCTCCACTGTGCCACCTACCTGCTCTTTAAAAAAAAATTATTAAACTAGTGGATGATAATATTATAAGGGTAGTTTGTCTAGATTTCACCCACATTTTTGATAAAGTGCAGAAAATGCAAAAAGATAGAAAGATGGATTAGATGATAACCCAATCCAATAGACTCAGAACTTGTTGGATGATTGAATTCACAAAGTCCTTAATTCAATGTGTTAGGAGATCTCCTTGGAATCTTTCCTTGCCCTGTGCTATTTAACATTTTTATAATGACCTAAATAAAACGCAGATGGCATGCTCATCAGGTTTGCAGGTGACACAAAACTGAGAGGCAGAATTAACACAGTGGATGACAGTCAGGATCTAAAAAAACTTCTAGGAAGCTAAAACACTGGATTAAATCTAAGAAGATAAAATTCCATAGAGATAAATGTAAAGTCTTAATCTTAGGTACCAAAAAAAAAAAAAAAAAAAAAAAATCACAAGGATACAAAAGGTAAGAGACACGGATAGATAGGAGTTATTTTGAAAAAAAACTACAGTGGCAACCAGTGCACAGTGGAGAAAGCACCAGGCCTGGAGTCAGGAAGACTTCAGTTCAAATCTAGCCTCAGATACTTACTAGTTCTGTGACCCTGGGCAACCTTATTTGTCTCAGTTTCCTTATCTGTAAAATGAGCTGGAGAAGGAAATGGCAGACCATTCCAGTATCTCTGCCAAGAAAACCCCAAATGGGGCCAGGAAGACCAAAGACATAATATAAAGGTCTTATAAATAGTTACAAATTATATAATATGTAAATTATTATAAAATTATATATAAATATATATATACATTTATCTTATAAATAGCTGTAACAGCTATGTATCTTGGCCTGCCCTAGTGACAGCAGCAGCCAAGTGATAGTCCCACCGTCCCCTGCCCTCATAAAATTCTTCTGAAGCTCGGTTTCATTCTGGGCACCATAGTCTAAGAGCACTAAGAGGACAATCAATGAAGAAGGGCCTCAATGTGTACTTGAGGATCACTTAAAGAACCTATGTATGCTTATTCTGAAGGGAAGAAGACTCAAGTGGCCATAATGGCTGCTTTCAAGTGTCTGAAGGGCTGTTGTACGGAAAAAGGATTAGATTTGTTCCCTTTGGCCCCAAAAGTCTGAACCAGGAACAATGGGTGGAAGTTGCATGGAATCAAATTTAGGTCTGATGTCAGGAAAAACTTTCTAAGCGATAGAGCCATTCTACAGAGGGATGGGCTGCCTCTAGAGGGGGTAGATTTCCTTTCATTAGAGACCTACAAAAGGAAACTCAATAAACATTTCTATATGTTATATTTGTTATAGTGGGAAATTTCTTTTGATTTAACATTGGATTAGATGCTCACTGAGACCCATTTAAATTTTTTGACATGTCCAATCCCTTCCCTGCTTCTCAGCCTCAGTTTCCCCATCTGTTAAATACAAAAGTTGGGGAAAGGTGGAACAATGATCTTTGAAGAGTCTCCCAATTCTGAAGTTCTTACTGTGGGGAGGAAATAGCGGGATAGAATAAATACTGGACGGGCATCTCACAAACCTGGTTTGTAAATCTAGCTCTGACTCTGACATCTCTGGATCTTAGTTTCTTCTATCTGTGTATGCTGGGGAGACTCGGATTAGACTGGGTAATCTGGATAGTTCCTTCCAGCTCCACATTCTCCCTCGTTCACATTTGGGCTCTCTCACTTCTGTGGAGCTCAGCTGAACTTTCAGTTGTTGTTCAGTTATTTTTCCATCATGCCCAACCTGTCGTGACTCCATTTTGAGTTTTCTTAGCAGAGATACTGGAGTGATTTGTTATTTCCTTCTCCAGTTCACTGTACAGATAAGGAAACTGATGCAAACAGGGTTAAGTGACTTGGTCAGGATCACACAGCCAGTAAGGGTCTGAGGCCAGATTTGAAGTTAAGAAGATGGATCTCACTACATTCAGGTTTAATCCCCTATCCACTGTACCATGTAGCTACCTCAGTGAGACCATGTGATATTTAAAACCTATTTGTCTCCTAAAGCTTTTTGGAAGCTGGCTCCAAACCACCTTTCCAAGCCTATTGCACTTTCTATTTTCTTTCTCGCATATTACAATCCAGTCACACTGATTTATTAGTAATTCTCCCAACACTCATTCCATTTCCAGCCTCAGTTAGTCTCCCATAGCCTCCCTCTTCACGTCTCCTTTCAGAACTTCCAGCTTCCCTGGAAGCTCAGTTCACATTTCACCTCATAAATGAAAGCTATCTTAATCCCTTCATTTGCTAGTGCCTTCCCCAGAAATCAATGATATAAATTTCATATTTAATTTTCATGCTATGTGTTGTCCCCCCACTGCAATGTAAAGTTTGACAAAAAAGATGGTTTCATTTTTGTCCTTGTTTCTTTAGCATATAAAACATAGCTGACATATACTAGATAATTAATAAGTCCTAGTTGAGGTGGCAGGTAGGTGGCACAGTGGATAGAGCACCAGCCCTGAATTCAGGAGGACCCGAGTTCAAATCTGGTCTCAGACACTTAACACTTCCTAGCTGTGTGATCCTGGGCAAGTCACTTAACCCTAGCCTCAAAAAAAAAAAAAAAAAGTCCTAGTTGAATTTTTTTTCAGATATCGAGGAAAATTTATTAAAGAATCTTAAGGAATCATCTTAACGTTTCTGGCCAGAAGCAGGATCCACTCCTCTGCAAGAAGAGGGAGCCCTGAGCACAGAAGTGGGGGAACTTTTATATTTGCTAGTCCCTCCCTTCAGAGAATAGATTGGTCCGCTTCTTCTGGGTTACAATTTTTCTGATACACCCACTATTTGTTTCACCTAAATAAGTATAAACATGATCCCCCTCCACCATACATCCCATGTTTAAAAATGGCAGAAACCGGCTCCTCTGGGGTATGTTGTTTAATTTGAATTGAATGCTCCTTTCCATTTCTGAATTTCAAAGATTCTTCTAAGTAGTGAGTTCCCAGGTATTTGAATTATTTAAGCAGAGGTGGAGGGCTCCTTTTTGAGGAGATCATAAAGAGAACTCTTGTTTGAGAAATGGAGCTACACTAAAGAACCCAAAATTCCTTTCTTGCTCTATGAATCTGATTCATCCAGAAACCCTTAAGTTCTGAAAACTTCAGGAAACGTCATGGATCCCCTCAGAATTCCTGGATCCCTGAGTCTGAGTCACAACACATATTGGAGCACTGGATTCTATATTCTTGTACAGATCCCATCTCCCTTCCCAGAGAAGTGAACTTCCAAATGGCAAAAAGGAATCACGCCTCTTCCACATCATGAATGGCTATTCAAAGGAGCCTGGTTGATGGAATGAAGTCCCCAAAGAAAAGCAGTGACAGTTGTGGTAAACCTGTCTTCAGCCCTCTGACCAGACTAGCTTTCATCTCTGGCCCTGACTCTTGAGTTGTGTCTCTTCCCTCAGACCTGGGTGGCCCCTTTCCCCATCAGGAAGCAGGATGGCCAGACCCTAAGTACATACTCTGTGGAAACCCCTTACAACTTCCAGCTAGACTGGACTTGCAGGGCCCTGTGACCAGTTCCCAGCCCTGCTCCCCATGCCTCAAACCAAGCCCCAGGCCCCACTGACCAGTATCCAGCAGCAGGCGCACAATGTCAAAATTGGAATGGGAGACGCTGTAGTGCAGGGCCGAGTTGCCGTTCCCATCAGCCAGGTTAACCACGTGAGCCAACAAGGCCGGTGACTGGGCTTTCAAATTCGCCAGGAGGGCTGCCACGGGACCGGGGCGGGAGTGCTTCTGGCTGGACACCCGAAACCATTCCTGCTGCACCAGGCGTGAAGTGCCAGCAGCCTATGAGGGCAGATAAGTGGAGAATGACAGGAGAGTTTGCCCGTGGTGCTGCTTACCTCCTCAGAGCCTGGGCGGCAGGGGTCCGGGGGGACTGAGAACTTACCCCTTCTCGGTCCCGGCCACCCCTGGGCTGGCTCAGCTGCTTCTGGAGCACCAGGCAGGCTTCCTTCAGGCGGGGACTCAGCTCAAATCTGAAGCAAGGAAAAGAAGGGGCCCCTAAGGCACAGGGAAGAGACTCCTAAAGGGCTGGAAAGGGAGCAGAGGAAGACTTTGGAAAAGATGGAGACCTTCCCAGAGATGGAACAAAACTGACTTACTCTTCCCTTCACCCCTACTCACTTCTCCCGGCTGTCAGGGGCATCCTGTCCAGGTTCTGGCTGGTCCTGGACAGCAGAAGGACCACTCACTGGGGAGGGAGGGGGGGAGGGGCCGGCAGAGCCAGCACTCTCATCAGAGGAGTCCTCAGGGTCCTCTGGCTCTGACTCGCTGTCTTCCTCCTCTTCCTCCTCACTGGATGAGGAGCTCTCATACCTGATGGGAGAAGGGCTTGTGGGTGGAGGAAGTCAAAGAGGAGAAGCTTTGGGGCATGGAAGCCACTAAGCCCCGAGTGCCCAGAATCCCAAACTGAACTCCAGGCATGCCATGTAATGTTCCTGGCCTGGCAGCTCCCCTGCCCAACCTTCCTGAACAGTGACTCCATTCTCCAGGGACAAGGAAACCACTGTTCCTAAAGGGCCATTCCATGTCTGAATCATGGAAAGAAGCTACAGCCCGGAGCAAGGGGAAAAGCCGGATGTAAGCCAGGGCAAGTCAGACCCTGACTCACAGGATGTGGAATTGGATCTTTGAGATTATCTAGACCAAGCTCCTCATTCTGTAAGAGGAGGATGCCATGGTCAGAGGGGACAAGGGACTTTCTCAAGACCACACCACTAGTGAATGCAAGGGCTCGAACTGGAAGCCAGGCCTCTGATTTCAAATCCAGTGCTCGTTAACTCGGAACCAGGAGGGAACCCAGAGCCTCGCAGGGGAAATTGGGTTCTAGAGTCTCACTCTCCATTGAGGATGCCCACAAACTGCAGGCTCTTAGGTCCAGAGCTGGGCTCCGCCGTCCCATCCCGCTTCTTCATGATGGATCTGAGGGTACCTGAGGACAAAGGGAACTTGTTGGACAGGCACCCGTCTCAGGTACGGCCACAGCCAGGAGAGAGGGAAGGCAGACCTACCTGTGACCCTGCTCTGCTGAGCTGGAAGCCCATGGCCACCTGGGGCAGCCTCTCCAACGCTGGGCTCCGAGAGTCCCGGCTCGGCCTGCGTGCCCTTGTCAGCCAGGGCCCCCCGAACCAGGGGGCTGGGCGTCTGGGTGGCCGCCTCTTGTCGCTGTGCCCTCGAAGGTGCCTCCAGCTCCTGGAGCCGCTCCTGCAGGAAGGCACTCACCCCACGCTGGTGCTCCAGGCTGCTCCTCAGCAGCTCTAGCTCCCGTTCGGCTGCATCGGGCACTCCCAAAAGCTCCTCTGTCACCCACGTGGCTGCCTCGTGGGTCTCAGGCACCGCCAGCATGCCCTCTTCACAGGTGTTGGGTACGGCCAGGATGCCCGCCTCCTGGGTCTCAGATGCCACCCACACGCCCACCTCCTGGGTCTCCAGCACCATCAGTGTGCCCGCTTCTCGGGTGTCAGGCACTGCCAGCATGCCCGTGTCACAGGAAGGCCCATGGGCCTGCGCTCGGGCCCTGGTCCCCCTCTCTGACGTGGCCAGTCTCTCAGTCAGCCGGCGTAACTCAGCCAGTTTGCCAGGCCGAGCTGCGGTGTCCAGCTCAGGCTCGGGCTCAGGCTCAGGGCCTAGCTGGTGCCCTGCCTGTATCAGACGGGCCCTCTCCTCACGTAAGGCTCGCAGCTGCTGCTGCAGAGCGGGGAGAGACCTCACCTGGCCCTCCAGCTCTCGGAGGCGTCGCAAAGCAGCTGCCATCTGCTCGCGGACGTGCTGCAGCTGGGCTGGACTGGCAGCGGGAGCAGGGCTGCTGCGGCCCGAGCTCAGGGGGCTCTTCCAGCCCGGCCCAGGGCCAAGTCCGGGACTAGCAGGTACCTGCTCCTGTTCCTGCGCCAGCCGCCGACTCGTCTCCAGTAGGGTCTTCTCCACTCTGGGGTTTCTACCCGAGGCCGTTCGAGGTGATGGTGGTGGCAGGAGACCAAGACCGAGGGGAGGTCCTGGAGCGAGCGACAAGGTTCCCCCAGGCTCCCCCAGGCCGTGGGATGGCACCCGTCCTTCCTCACTGGCTAAAGACTCTGTGGAGGTCCAGGGTCCTGGACTACGGGGACTGCGGGGGCCAGAAGGCCGAGGGCCCCGGGGTCGACGGGTGGGCAGTGGGGCTCTGCCACGGAGGCCCTGCCCACTCTCAATATCCTCCACATACTTCAGGAAATCCAGGTCCAACTGGAAGCCATAAGGAGTCTCCACTGAGTACGGGCTTCGAGCCCCACCATCCTGGTCCTTGTATAGAAAGGGGCCTCCCAGGTCTGGAGGGGAAAGATACAGAACTAGTGGGGCCACAGCTCAAAAAGAAGAGACTCAAGTATCTGGGGAGCAAACCCCAAGGTCAGGAGGAGGGGCAACCCAGAGGTCATTCATATCCAGCATTGAGGATGCCCTGCTGGCAGGATCTGAACAACCACTTCCCCATCTGTCTCCCTCCGGTAATCAGGAAGGGAAGTAGCCCGGCAGCAGGAATTCCCTTGCCCTTTTCACCAGCCCAACCACTTTAGCCCCTAGGGAAGAGAAAGAAATTTTCCCTGCCCCCAGTTCCTCTCACCTGGTAGGTTCTGTTTCATAGCAAACTTGGCCATTGTCTCTGTAGCAAAGGAAAAAAAAGGATTAGCCTAGGCCAGCAAGTTAACAAAATGGGTATCCCTGATTCTGCCCAGACTGCCTTCTCCCCTGGAGCTATGGCGTCTTCATAGGCCCCTTCCTCAGCTCTCCAGGCCCAGGGGCCCTTTGGCCTGAGACTGCATTCTGAAGAGTGGGAAGAACCTTGGATTTGGAGTCAAAAAGACCCCACTTCATATCCCCACTCTGAACCATTTACACCTGTGTGACCTTGAAGACATTCACTTAACCTCTTTAAACTTCATTTTGTTCCTCTGTAAAATGAAGGAATTGATGCCCAAAGAGCTACAAAACTGTGCACACCCTTCGATTCAGCAGTGTCTCTACTAGGTCTGTATCCCAAAAAGATGATAAAAAAGGGAAAAGAACCCACACGTGCAAAAACGTTTGTAGCAGCTCTTTTTGTAGTGGCAAAGAACTGGAAAGTGAATGGATGCCCATCAGTTGGGGAATGGCTGAATAGGTTATGTTATACAAAAGTAATGGAATATTATCATTCTATAAGAAATGATCAAAGGGATGATTTCAGAAAGGCCTGGAGAGATTTACATGGCCTCTTTTACCTTGTCAACAAAACTATATAAATAAATCTGGAAGAGGAAGACTTTCGAGGTGTTTGGCCAATTGTCTGTCTGGGCATTGAGAAGTTAAATGATTTGCCAAGAGTCATTTAAATGACTAATAATATATTTTTTTTCTCAAACGGGTGGCCATTGTGTATAGGTATGGGTGCTGCATCTGGTGCCTGAGCTTCAGATTCAAGTTCTGCTGCTTGTTAACTGTGTGACCGTGAGCAAGTACTATTTACATTTACACCGAGTCAATTGGGACTCAAACAATGACCAATTGGGCCTGGCTTGGGACCTAGTGTTGGCCAATCAATGAGAGTCAGAGTGGTTTTGGTTTAAGGTATGGTCATTAAGAAAGAAATCTAGCCAGCAAACCTCAAGATATCATGAGAAGGTTCAGTGGGCCAAAAAAAAAAAAAAAAAAAAAAAAAAGTTTTTAAGCGCATCTATGGGTATGTCTATATATGTCCATACATCATACCCTTACCAATAGTAAGCATAGTTAGAGCTCAGAACACACTCTCTACTCTGGGCCCTTGACCATTGCAGCAAGAACAACTGACTTGAATCAGGATACCTAGGTTCAATTCCTAGCTAAAAGAAGGAAACTTCCCATTTCCTTCTCTATAAAATATTTAAAAATAAAATTATTACATAACGTTTATTATAAAGAAAACACTTTGCATACTCCAAAACGGGAGCTATCATCATGGGATCTGATATTCAAAGGGACCATTATGTCCAATCCCTTCATTTTACAGATAGAGAAACTGAGGCCCAGAAAGGGGAAAGTACTTGCTCAGAGTCACACAGTTAACAAACAATAGAGCCTGAATCTGAAGCTCAGGCACCAGATGCAGCACCCATACCTACATACAATGGCCACCCATTTGGGAAAAAAAGTATTATCCTAAATGAATAATTTGGCCAATCACTTAATTCTCAATGTCCAGGCAGAACAGCAGGTGCCAATGTGTATAAACAGTTTCCAACTAAATCACAGATTTGGTTCGTCCCCCCCAAACCTCCCTGCAATAAGATATACCATGGTCCAGTAGTCAGGCTTAAAGTCAGGAAGGTCGGGCATCTCACACTTACTAGCTTTCTGGCCATGTATTGTGCCTTATATCTTTGTGAGTTAGACTTTCAGAAAGTTTCTCAGCAAACTCTCCAAGATTAAAAGTTACAGAACATAGGTGGACAGAGTGGTTCCATACCAGAAATCCCCTAAACTGATGACATTACAGGTCCAAAAGCAAGATGCTCCCCCTCTAACCCAATTATAATTATTAACACTATTATTGTTGAGGCTAGCAAGAACACCAAAAAACTTGTGTCCCCATTAAGTAGCTAGGACCAAAGGCGTGGAAAGGCACAGTTAGAAAACGTGACTCCTATGATGATACTTGAATGTTCGATTTCTTTGGGAGACAGCAGAGTATGTTTGGGGGAGAGGAGGAAAAACACATTTATAAAGCTCTTCCTCTGTCCTTCACAGTATGTTAAATGGCTTTGTTTTGTTTTTATAAATATCTCATTTAGTCCCCACAACTATAAAATAGTCTTACGGGCAAGCATACATTTGGCATTCAAATAATGTAGCTATCTAGAATTCTCTCCACAACCACCCAGGTATGTAGGTATTAATATGATCCCTATTTTATGTACATAAGAATTGTATATTTTTAACCTATCTTGTATTATTTGCTATCTAGGAGAGGAAATTAGAGGAAAGAGAAAAACATTTGGAACTCATGATTTTGCAAGGGTGAATGTTAAAAACTTTCTTTGCATGTATTTTGAAAATAAAAAGCTATTATTAAAAAAAAAAAAAAAACTAAAAAAAAAATTATCCTATTTTGCAGTTGAGAAAACTGAGGCAGAAAGGTTAAGAGACTGGCCCAGGAACACATCGCTAGTATGAGGGCACATATGAACTCAGATCTTCTTACCTCCAGGAAGAGCCCTTAAGCATTAGGAGTCTTGAGTTCATGTCAAGACTCAACAGTTTCTTGTCTTTTACCTAAAGGCAAACCCTTTAATCATCCTGAGTCTCAATTTTCTCCTCCAAAAAATAAGAGCCATCTTGCTTTTACTGTTAATTACATAGTACAGCAGGGATAAACATTCAACTTGGAGTCAGAGTCCCTGATTCAAATTCAGCCTCTACAAGAACCCTACTTGAGATCATCTTGATGCATCCATACCTACCCTCCCTTCTCGGGTTCCTCCTTTAATTGGATGAGATAACCTTCAAGGTCCCTTCCAGCTTTAAAACCTAATGTGAGGGAAGTGTTTAAGAGATATAGCAAGAGGAACAGGTAACTATTTCTTCCTTCCTACTATGCCAGGAAAAGAATGAACGGCTTTGGGCCAGAGACTAAAAACATCAGGGGGGCAACAGTATTGGGGGATCCACAAGGAGGGGAGCAGAGAGAGGACACTTTGGGTATCTGAAAGAAGACCGCCTTCTCTGGCAGCAGGGGTCACCTTCTGGACTAAAAAAGGAAGTAACTTCTTGGGGATACTGGTCTCTGGGTCCAAGGAAGATAAAACTGGACTCAAAATTTCAACAGAGGATCCCAGAAAAACTGGAAACCCATGTCCTTAGCAAATCAAAGGAGATCATATCTGAAAAGCCCTTAACAAATTTATATTGCTCATAAGATGCTTAAATTTTCTTTAATCTTAAGTAAATCACCTTCTCTTATCCCATCTGTAAAATGAGGGATGAGGTTTGGCCAGACCACTTCCAAGATCCCTCCCAGCTTTAAAATCTCAAGATTCTAAGATGAAAGGACTAAAGAGGTTTTTTACAAGTGAGTCATTATGAGGCATCCAGGCATCCAAGAGGGAGGGTGAGCAGATTATAGTAGAGAACACTGAAATCTTGTGTTCCTAAGAGAGTTAAATTCCAAGGGCACTTATGTCTAGTACTCTCACCAGAGAGGAGAGAAGGAAAGCATCAGCTTCGGATCTTAGGGAACTAGATTCCAGTCCTGCCTACAGCACCAGTCTGAGGGGTCCCTCCCCTTTTTTCTGGGCTCCACTTTCCCTATGTGTATATGAGGAAGTTGTCCTCTCTCTGCCCTCCCAGCTGGAACAATGTGTGAGTCTAACATCCTGGAAATGGAAGAAGTGACTTCATAGCCCAGAATCAGGGAGGGGGCCAAAAGGAACAGCTGAGCATACAGTACAAAGCCAAGGGTGCTGGAACATCTGTTTGCAACTGTAGCCTGAGCTCTCTAAGCGGCCAAAACAGCCACAGGGTCAAGAAGGCAGTCTTTGGGACCTGGGTCCACCCTGCCTCACCAGGGGGAGTTCAGGAATGCTGGGGCCACTAGAAAAAACAGGGTCTTGGGACTCCTCCCTCGTTCAAGCTGGTGATACATAGTTCAGACATTCCAGTCACATCTGGAAACAAGCCAGCTCCCTAAAGCTGGACAGGCAGGCACCAAGGGAGAAAGGGGAGGCCCTGGACCCAAGAGATGGATGCTGATGCTGTCATCCTCCCCGACACCCTGTAAACTCTACCTTCACCTGGGCCGACTCAGGTGCCAACCACTGACCCAGCTGCAAGAAAGAATGTGCCTCTTGGATGACTCAGCCGGGCGCCTTCATCTCTCTCCTCTCTACGCTTCTTACACTCCCTAGTAGCAGAATTATTTGTTTACTTGTTCCTGCCTAGTTAGATGTCATATTCGAAGCTCCTTGGGAGCAGGGTCCGGATTGTAATGCGTAAGCCTATATAAATGACGACTCTTATATCCCCAGCACAGCGCCCTAGATATAATTAAGAGATTCATAATAAATGTCACTTGAATTAAACAAATTAATTCTCTGACCCCATTCACTTTCCCTCCAGCTAGAAATCTGTCTGTTCCAGCCTCCCTGATTCCTTCAGCTGGCCACAGGAAGGGACCTCCCTCTTGCCCCACAGTGGTGATGGTTCAGGCTCAGCAAAACCAGAGGCCAAAGGCCAGAGGAAACAGGACCAAAAATACTTGGGGCTGATTGGTCTCTGGCAGTGACAGTTCAGGAGCTGAGCCTCTTTGGGGTTGAGGGGAGGAAAAAGAGTTCAAGGGCCAGATTTGGACTCTGGGACAGCGGCTTTCAATAGAATGGGCGGTTTCTAATAGTAAACAAGAGTCCTTTGAGTAGAGGTTACAGGATCACTTGTCAGAATTAATTGCAGTGAGGTCCCACCTAGGCCTGAGATTCTAGGATTCTGTGAATTCAGTGATGAATGTGTGAAGAACACAGCCCTCTCTTCTCCTCCAGTCCCCACCACCACAGCCCATCAGTGTCATGTGATTCCACCCACTTCCCCGCCCCATCACTTTATGGAGCAGTCCCTCCGTATATCAGAGTGGGCTCCAAGCCCCATTTTAGTAAACAGGCTCCCTGGCTTCATACGCCCACCCCCTGCCCTAGACTGTCAAGGAAGCCGGATGCTGCTGCCTGAGAGCCCCTCATTAGGCCATCATGACTCCCAGGGCTCTGCCAGCTATTTTGGGATCCTGTACTGTTGGTATCACTGGGTGACAAGTTGGGGGGGGGGAGTGGAAGGAGGAAGGAAGAGGAAGAAAGTTCTTAACTATTGATGAGGGGATGAATTATAACAGCTCATACTTCAAAGGTTTTACAAGGTGCTTTCCTCTCAACAATCCTGAGAATTAAGTAGTGTAAGTATGGTTATCCCCAATTTACAGAAAGATAAACTGAGGCTCAAGAGGCAAATTTACGTGCTATGTGTGCCATCTTGGATAAATGGTAGAAAGAACTAGGATATGAAGATTGATTTTTTTTTTTTTCCATAGGGGCTAGGGGTCGGTTTTCAGCTACTACAGGCCTCTATCTCCTATCTGCATATTTGAATACTGTGAGCAAACATTCTCCTTCCTAGGCTGCACATTCCTCCTTTTTTAACACGAAGAGTGGATTAGAAGGCTTTTCCTGAGTTTTCCAACTCTAAATCCTGTGTTCCTAAGTCCTTGGAGGAGCTCAAAGGTATTAGAAGCTGTCCACCTGAGGATCAAAGGAAGAAAGCCCAGCTTTTCCCTTCCTGCTCGAAGGACAGTAGGAAATGTTCTCAATGAGGCCCCACCCCATTCAGGCATTGATGTCCCAAGCCCCCCTAGAGTTCCCTCACTATCCCTAAGAGTGGGAGGGGACGGAAGGGACAAAGATTCTTCCTTCCTAGCTAGGCGGCTTCATCCGCTGCCCATTGTCTCTCAGGGCCCCTGGGGCTGCTTCCCAGGCCCCAGTTTCCGGAGAGGTTAGGGCCACCCCCCTCTCCAGGCCCGGTCTCCCGGCCTGGGGGGGGGGGGGGAGAGGAAAAGAAGGTGAAATCCAAGCATCGGTTAGGTTGAGCAAGGAGTTCTGGTACCAGTCCCTGGTAGAGAGCTCTGCAATTCAGGTTCCGATCTAAGCCCTCATCCTTCCCTACCTGAGGAAGAAGTGGGGACATGGTCAGAGGCTTCCAAGACCTTGCCGGCCCCTCCGTCTCTCAGGCTAAGCCTAAACGATCTCTCCCTGCGCACCCACTCCCCCAAGCTAGTCACAAGGTTCAATAATCATGTCCTCCCCTACTGGGGGTGATGAAAATAGAGCAGACCCTTCCCACCCAACTACTTACTCTATCCTTTCTGGAACAGCGTTGAGAGCCCACTCCCCTGAAGGGCCTCCCGGGGACCCTTCTCCTCAAACTGGCCAGAGAAGAAATCTGCTGGGAAATTGTCCCTGAAGTGGGCTGAATTTGCAATCCCCCCCCCCACCGCACCTGTTTTCTGAACACCCCCCCCCCCCCCCCCCGCCATCCCTGTCTTCTCCAGTGCAGTCCCTCTTAGGTTCCCCCGCCCCCAACTTTCTTCCCCAGATCTTCGCTTCATGCGCCCTCAAACCTCCAACCCGAGGTCCCCAGATCTCCTGCTCCCCAACCCCGACAGCCCCACCCCGCCCGGGTCTCCCTCCCTCCCTCCCTCCCTCCAGTCCCATTGGGAATTCCAAACTGTCCTACCTGAAGTGCTCCTGGCCCGACGCCGGAGCCTCCGCCTGAAACCGATGCTCTCCTTAATAAACCCGGGACTAGAACTGGCAATCGTATCAGCCAATCATCAGCCGTACGATTCCCGAAAGACCAATAGTAGTGTAAGGGCTGGTGAGGGGCGGGGGGCCCGAAAGCTGAGTCCGTCTCCCCGAGCCCAAACTGAGGAAAAAACCGAGTTTCGGGCCCCTCCCTGCGGGCTCCTTTCGGCCAAGACCCGCAGCTCCCGACCCGGCCACCCACTCCTGCCAGTCCCCAGCTCCCGCCGAAGAACTCGGAACCTGGAACTTAGCGACGACCAGACCAGACCCAATTCAGAGAGCCCGGAATGGAGCGCAGAGCTCAGAGTCAAGCTCAGCACCCATCCCAAAGGCTGAAGGGAAACCAGAAGGCAGCCCAGACTGAAGACCGGGCCTATGCTAGAGAGCAGAATCCAACCTGGAGGCCAGTTTGGAGGCCCGGGCTCAGCGCTGGCCGTTTGGGTTCAATGCAGCGCTCAGTCTCCCCCAGAACTGAATCTCCAGAGCTCAGCCCAGCCCAGCTGAAAACTACATCTGGAGGCCCAGGCTGGAATGTTAGACCCTCCTTCCACTAACTCCCTCCCTGCCTGCCTTACTCCAGGCAGTCACCTCAACCCCACCCTCCGGAGGCCCTCAGCAGCTCTGCAGGTCACTGAGACACCTTTAATACTCCGTTCTTTCTTTAGGTATTTGCCTTCTCTCCCCCAACCACTCTTAGGAGGCCCCGAGCCTCAGAGGGCACAGTAGGTATGACTTCTATCCCACTTCCCCATTACCGTCAGTCTTTAGGTCATGAAACCCCAAGGAAGGACTAGATTCAAAGAATTAAATGTTGGGACTTGGACTGAAATAGAAAATTATAAGGACTAACCCCCAAAGCTAGACTTTTGTACTCCGTTATCTGTTACAATGCTTCCTGACTTGCAAAATAATTTTTCATTCCCTCAGGTCTGGACCCCAAATTTAACAAACGTTTATTTATTGCCTCCAATGTACTGTTGTCTACATCCCTCACAAACCTTCCTTCCCTTGTCTCTTTACAGACTCGTAGGATTTTAAGTCCCCCACCCCAACCTATGAGTTGTTACATAGTTATTCAAGATGGACAGATGATAGTATAGAGTTCTGACAAAAGATGCTCCGCAGCAGAAGGAAATGGCAAACCACTCAAACACCTTTGCCAAGAAAACCCCATGGACAGCACTAAATTGATAAGAGATGAAAGATGAACCTTTCAGTTGGAAAGCCCAATATGTCACAGAGAATAATTACAGGTAGCCTCAATACTAATGAAATGGCCAAAGACAAAAGGAAGATCCACTGTGGATGTATATAGTGACAGAAGAATGTTCAGTCTTGTAAAAATCAATATTGCATAAGAACCTGGAATGTAAGACTAGGAACCAAGATAAGCTGGATATGGGCAAATAGGAGGTGGATTTGGGTGTCAATGAACTTAAATGGATGGGAATGAGTGAATTTAATTCAGATGATCACTAAACATTCTATTCTGGACAAGAATCATTTAGAAGAAATGCAATAGCCCTCAAGGTCAATAAAAGAGTGAGAAAAGAAGTCCTGGAGTATAATTTCAAAAACCAAACAGCAATATCTGTTTGAATCTAAGGCAAATTGTTCAGTCACAATAATAAAAGTCCATCCTCCAAATGCTGATGAGATCAAAATTAATCAGTTCTATGAAAACCTACATCTTCTAGAAATAATCACATCCCCCCCCAAAAAAAGATCATTGAAGTGATAAAGAAACCAAAAGATAATTGGAATAATAGGCAAGTTTGGTTTTGGAGTATAAAATTAAGTAGGGCAGGGACTTAAAGAGTTTTGTTACAATACCCACAGGTTATAGCAAATACTCTTTTCCAACAATCCAAAAGGCAACTACACATGAATGTCACCAAATGGTCAATTTAGAAATCATATTGATTATACATTTTGTAGCCAAAGGTGGAGAAGCTCTGTCTATTCATTTTTAACAAGCCCTGGAACTGACTGTGGCTCAGATCATGAGCTTCTTATTGCAAATATCGGACTTAAACTGAAGAAAACTGGGGAAACCATCATACCATTTAGGTATGTCCTAAATAACATCCCTTATGATTATGAAGTGGAGATGATGAATAGATTTAAGGGATTAGATCTGGTAGAGTACATAAAGAGCTGTGGACAGAGGTTTATAATATTGTACAGAAGGCAGCAACAAAAATCATTCCAAAGAAAAAGTAGACCAAGAAAGCAAAATGGCTTCTGATGAGGCTTTACAAATAAATAAGGAAAGAAAGTGAAAAATAGAGAAATCCAGAGATATACCCAACTAAATGAGAATTCCATAGAACAGTAAGGAGAGATAAGAAAGTTTTCTTTTCTTTTCTTTTCTTTTCTTTCTTTTTTTTTTTTTTTTTTTTTAGCACAATACCTTGCACAGAAGGTGCTCCATAAATGTTTGCTCGGGTTTTTTGTTTGTTTGTTTGTTTTGTTTTGTTTTTTAACATTATTTCAAAATAGAAAAATGAACGGAACAGATAAAGGGAAAAAAATACATTGCCATATGTATAGCAGAGCATCAGAGGGTTCAAAATAAGAGACAATAAATTCCCATTTCAAGAAAGGCTATATACTAAATTCTACACGTTGTGTTCAGAAATGTCCATCTTTTCTTTGCTTGTTGGTAGATTTCCTTTTGTTCTTTGCTATGCACTTTTTATCCCCCCCTCCTTCTCTTCTCCCATCTCCTCTTCCCAAAAGGCTACAATTAAGTGTAGATATATATATATATATATATATGTATGTATATATACATATATATATGGATACATCCATACATTTGTGTTGATATCTATAGTCATACACATGTATATATGCATGTGTATTCACATACATTTGTGTAAGACTGAATTATACTTCTTTGTACTCTGTTTCTCTGAAGGTGGATAACATCATCCTCCCTAAGTCCAATCCTTTCCATATTTTTCTAATTGACTACTTCATCATTTCCTATATCTCAACAATATTCCAACCTTATATAATCTAATTGTTTTAAATAGTCTAAAACAATATTAATATGGTTGACATATAGTGTAGTTTCCTATTTTTCTGTCTTGATTTAATCTATTTTCTTTACCTTTGAAATCAACTATTACTACCCCTATTTCTTTTCAATAAATCCCACTCTAGGGGCAGCTAGGTGGTGCAGTCGATAGAGCACCACCCTTGAATTCAGGAGGACCCGGGTTCAAATCTGATCTCAGACACTTAACACCTCCTAGCTGTGTGACCCTGGGCAAGTCACTTAACCCCAGCCACAGAAAAATAAATAAATAGATAAATTCTATTCCTGATCATTATTATTATATTTATGTGCATCTATTGGTTCCTATCCCTGCTGACTCCTTTACTTTACTTCTATCCATTACCTTATCTTGTATTACTTAATCTACCCAAACTCCAAGGATAGCTCCCTTATCCTCTCTCCCCCACACTTTCCTCCTATCCCAGCCTCCCTTTTAATCCCATTACCATTAATCTACACTTCCCTTTAACCTATTCCCTCCCACTCTTATTTATTTATAAATTTAGAAGGCTTTTATATCATTCTAAATATTTCATTTATATATCACACAGATATATGTCTGTCTGAACGTATGAACGGATTGTTCCCCCTTTAACCCATTCCCAACGTGAGTAGAATTCCAAAAGTACCAGCCCTCTTCCCTCTTCCTCTGTGTCAGTTCTTGCTCTCATACCTCATTCAAATAATCTAATTATTATTTTTTACCTTTCCCTACACAATTTGGTTTTTTAGAATCATATCTTACTCAACTCTACCCCAATCATTCTTTCAGACTACCCACTTACTGATAATCTTAGACATATGATTTGCTTTTCCACATATAAAGCATAAAGAATGTGTCCTTATTGAGCCCCTAAGATTAATTTTTGATGTTTGATACTTTTATCTTACATGTTAAATTTTCTATTAAATTCAGGACTTTTTTTTTTTTTTATTATAGCTTTTTAGTTACAAGATATATGCATGGGTAATTTTATAGCACTGACAACTGCCAAACCTTTTGTTCCAATTTTTCCCCTCCTTCCCCCCCTCCCCCAGATGGCAGGTTGACCAATACATGTTACATATGTTAAAGTATAAATTAAATGCAATATATATATTCATGTCCAAACAGTTATATTGCTGTACAAAAAGAATCAGATTTTGAAATAGTGTACAATTAACCTGTGAAGGAAATAAAAAATGCAAGCAGACAAAAATAGGGGTATTGAGAAATTCAGGACTTTTTGCAACAAAATCCTGAAAGTCTGATTATTCATTGAATATCCTTTTTTTAATTTTTATTTTCATTTAGGATTATGTTTAATTTTGTTGGGTATGATATTTTTGGCCATAACCCTAGTTCTTTGATTCTTCCATATATAGTGTTCTAAGATCTGCCATTTTTAAATGTAGCCACATCACAGTTAGTTCTTGTGTGATTCCAATTGTGGCTCCAGCATATTTGAATTTTTCCCCCTTGTTGCTCATAATACTTTCCTCTTCATTGGAGGTTTCAGAATTTAGCTATAATGTTCCTGTAGAGTTTCCTTGTAGATCTCTTTCAGATAATAATCTGTGGATTTTTTCTATTTCTACTTTCCCCTCTTGTTCTAACCCTTTGGAACAATTTTCTATAATTATTTCTTATATTATTATATAATAATTATATAATAAGATACTTTGGTGGGGAGGGTCATAGCTTTCAGGTAGTCCAAGTATTATGTTTTCTGTTCTTGATCTATTTTTCCAGATCTGTTATTTTTCTTATGAGATATCTCACATTCTCTTCTATTTTTTCATTCTTTATTATTTTGTTTTATTATTTCTTGGTCTCACAACTTTGCTGATTTCCCCTTGTCCAATTTGACTCTGGATCTCTTTTTCTATTTGGCTGATTTTCTTTTTATAATCTTATTTTTCTTGGCTTATTCCTTTTTAAAAATTTTCCCCCAATTTCTTTCATTTTTAAAAATGTCTTTTTTTGAGTTCTTTTGGGGCAAGAGAGCATTTGACATTACTGTTTGAAGTAGGAGAGACTTTTTTTTTTAAATTTCAGGCTTTTACTTATTCAGTTATTTATTAAATAAATAAATTTATTACTTATTTCATCATCTTCTGAAGACAATCCCAGTTTTGCCTATTTCCATGGTAATTTTCTGTGTTTTTGTTTTGTTTGTTTGGGGGGTTTTTGTCTTTGTTTTTTTGGTTATTAAGAGTTTGTTAGTGTAATCTCTTCCAATAGTGGGGAGGGTAGAAGGGGACTGCCTGCTACCTCAGGCCTTTTTTTCAGTTCTCCTTCTGGCCTGAAACCCCCAAACCAAGAACTTCACTTTTCTTTAAGGGCCTGCAGCCAGAAGCTTTCCTGCCTTCTGCACTCACCAAGCATACACGGCTTTTTTCTTACTCAGACTGCACAGCTGAGCTTGGAGTTCTTTATCAGCAGAGGTTCCTTCAATCTTCCCTGACTTTGACATCCACCTCCCCACACTGATCTGGAGGTGAAAATTCCTGTGACTGGTGGGCCCCCAGGCTACCACCCAAGCCAGTTAGTCCCAGAACTCTGGCTTGCTAAATCAGCAACTAGCCTAGAGAAGTTAACACTTCACACAGGTCAAACTTCCATCCTGCTATCTTTCTTCTATTTTCTCTAGAGGACTATTGTTCTGCCCTACTCCTATTTGTTTTTTTAACTATTCTATGTTCTCCCTGAGACATAGTTTTGTCCTTTTTTTTTGTGGGGGAAATCTGAAGAGCTTGGAATTTTTTGACCTACTCTGCCATTTTCCCAGACTCCTCTCCCTCTCCAGTTCCCTTTCCATGTTCAATCCTTCACTCATTCTGAAGAAGCTGTACTTCATTATCACCATTTAACAAATAAAGGAACAGAAGCTGAGGGAGTTTAAATTACTTGCTCAGAATCACTTAAGCTAGTAAGTATCTCAGGTTTCCAGGTCCTGTGCCCTTATCCATTCTATGCATTCACTCTCCCAATCCTCTCCTGGCTCTCCTCTTGTCTTTCTGTACATTTTCTATCATGTTACAAAAGCTTGCTCAGCATAGAAGTATACACTTCACCTCTTTGTCCCTTTCCTCTGATTGTCTCATTCCTCCCAGAACTTTCATTTTAAAGGAAGCACACTGGTCAGACATATCTGATATTCCAGACTTTCTCTGTCATTCCCTTAATAGACACCTTCTCCCTGCTTTATAATTCCCTTTTATGTGTCCCTTTGTTTCCATCATCACCATCACCACCCTTTAGAATGTAAGCTTCTTTGCTTGTATCTGTGCTCCTAGCACTTAGCATAGTACCTGATTTTTGGTGTGTTTTTTTCTATTTTACCATATCTGCTCTATGAAAAACAGTGATCAAGCTTTGATTTTGGAAATAGAGGACCTGAAACTGACTAGATTGTATAATCCCTTTTCCTTCATTGATCTCACTTTTCTCACGTAAAATTAGAGATGTTAACTTAGACAACCACTAAAATCCTAGCTTAGAAAGTACTTGATAAGCCTTAAAAAGGATAAATGAATATATGCTATGATGATGAACTTCTGAGAAAAGAATTTATTCACTCCCACATGCAATGGAATTCAATTGCCTCAATGATGGGAATATGAGTAAGCATCAGGGGGAGATGGAGCTGAAGTAAATGAACAGCTAGGAGGGAATAAGATCAGAGTAATGCTGTAGAAACAATTGTGGATCTGGGAAGGTAAAATTGATAGAGCTGGTGTAAATGAAGTATGAAGAATAGGCTAGCCTACCCCATCCTCCCAACATGCCCTGCTTTGTCATACTTAGTAATGAGCATTCCTTGTCTGAAGTCTGTATGTGACATGAATTAAGGAACTTTTAGCATTCGTGCATTCTACTATTAAAGTTGGATTTGTATCTGAGAGATTTAAAAAGATCTTTCATTCCAGGAAAGAATTTATTAACCATTTTTGTCATAAATGACTTCTGCAGCCTGGCAAAGACTATGAATCCTTTCTCTTAATAACTTTTTTAATACATAAAATAAAATTCAAAGGATTACAAAAGAAATCAACTTTTTGAAGCGCAGTTAAAAACACACACACACACACACACACACACACACACACACACACACACACACATTTAAAACAACTTGACAAACCCCAGATTAAGAATCCCTGCCTACAGAAATTCAGGCAGAAGGACTGATAAAGATAGGCAGATATTCTTCCTCCAGACCTAGGACTATGATTTTTTGGTTGGGTTTGTGTATCAAATTTTTATCAGCCATAAAAAAATGTTTCACTACTTTTTCCCATTCTCTAAACAGATTTATCCTGTTTCTCCCTGTGCCTGTTAACAATCCAGAAATGTCAGAGGTGAAAGGTATCTTACAGTTCATGGAGTACAACCCCTTTCTTTGACAGAGAAGAGCTGAGGCCTAGAGAGTCTCAGCTGTTTTCTCTAACCTCCTCTCCTCTCTAAAATCTAGTTTCTATACAGTTGCCAAAATAATATTCTGAAAGCACAATATTTTGACCATGTCACTCCCCTGCTTCATAAATTTCAATGAAATGTGAACACAATTACAAAACATTCTTTACATAAATACAGATCTAAATAGTGGGGAAAATATTAATTGATCATTGCCAAGCCAATGTAATAAAAATTGTAATACTACCTAAATTTATTCGCTCATAAGTACCATAGCAATCGACCTACCAAAAGATTGTTGTACAGAATTACAAAAAAATTAAGAAGATTCATTTGGAAACCAACAACAACAAAAAAGGAATCACAATGGGAAAAATAAAATAAGTGGGAAGAAATGGGGCCTTGCAGTATTAGATCTCAAATTATTCTATTAAGCATTAATCATCAAAACAGTTTGATACTGGTTAAGAAATAGAGATGTTGGTTAGTAGAATGGATTAGGTATACAATATACAGAAGCAAAGGAGCACAGTAATTTGGTTTTTGATAAACTCTAAAGATCCTAGCTATTAGGGGTAAGAACTCAATGACAAAAAATGTTGGGAAAACTGGAAAGTAGTCTGGCAGAAACTAGTATAGACTGACACCTCATGTCATATATCAAGATGATTGATTTATGATTTAAACATAAATGGTGACATCTTGAGCAAATATGAGAAGCATGGAAGAAATTATCTATCAATCTATGGATAGGGGAAGAATTCACAATCAAGCAAGGGATAGAAAGGATTATATAAGGTAAAACAGACAATTTTGATTAAATGAAACTGAAATTTTTGCAAACACAACCAATGCAATTAAAATTAGAAGAAAAGGGAATAAGCATTTATATAGAACCTACTATGTACTAGGCATTATACTAAGTGTTTTTTGATAGAGATTTTTTCATTCGATTCTCACCTTGTCAAGGTGGGTACTATCCCCATTTTATAGTTGAGAAAACAGACAGACAAGAGGTTAGGAGATTCACCCAAGATCACTTAGCTAGGCATGTGTGAAGCTAGATTTGAATTCAGGTCTTCTTGAGTACAGGCCCAACACTCTTTCCACTGTGCCACCTAACTGGTAGAAGATATAGGGTAAAAAAAGTTTTTTTGCCACAAGTTTCTTTGATAAAGGTCTCATTTCTAAAATATACAAAGAATTGATTCACATTTAAAATTTTTATTAATTAGCTTTTGGCATATATTTTTATGAGATTTTGATTTTCATTTTTTCTCTCTCCCTCCCCTTACCTCTCTGCAAGAAAGCAAGCAATCTGATAGATTATACATGTACAATCATATTAAACATATTTCCACAATAGTCATGCTGAGAAAGAAGAATCAGAAGGAAAGGGAAAAATCATGAGAAAGAAAAAGCCTCAAAAAAAAAAAAAGAAAAGAAAAGAAAGAAAGAAAGTAAGAATATATTTCAATTTACATTCAGACTCTGTAGTTCTTTCTTGGATGTGGATATTATTTTCCATGAATCTTTTAGAATTGTCTTAGATCATTGTATTGCTGAGAAGTCTTTCAAAGTTGATCATCCATACAATGTTGCTATTATATTATATATTATATTATATATATAATATTATATATTATATATACAATGTTCTCCTGGTTTTGCTCAATTCACTCAGCATCAGTTCATGTAAGTCTTTCCAGGTTTTTCTGAAATTTGCTTGCTTATCATTTCTTAATGAACAATAGCATTCCATTACATTCATATACCACAATTTATTCAGCCATCCCCCAATTAAATTTCCAATTATTTTCCACCACAAACTGGCTTACATTTGTAAGAATAAGTAACATTCTCCAATTGATAAATAGTCCAAGTCGGTTTTCAGAGGAAAAAAATTTAAGTTACCAATCATCATATGGAAAAAAAAAAAAAAAAACTAAATCAGTAATAAATAGGGAAATACAAATTAAAACAGCTCTCAGGTTCTACTGAGCAAAAAGGAAATGAAAAGTGTTAGAAGGAATGTTAAAAAAATAGATATTTTTTAATATACAGTTGGTGGTATTGTGAACTGGTCTAGCTATTCTGGAAAGCAATTTAAAATTATGCCCCCATAGCTATTAAACTATGTATATGCATTGCTATAGTGATATTGCTACTAGGTCTATACTTTAAAGAAAGAGGAAAAGGATTAATGTATAAATGTTTATAGCAGTTCATTGTTTTATGGTCGCAAAAAAATTAGAAATTAAAGGGATGTTCTTCAAGTTGAGGAATCACTGAACAAATTATGATATGAATGTGATAGAATGCTATAGTAATATAAAAAAAAATAAAGGAGGTAGTTTCAGAGAAACCTGGAAATTCTTGTATGAACTGATACATAATGAAATTAGGAGAGTCAAGAGAAAAATTTAGATAATAAAAACAATGTAACTTTGAAAGATTTAAGAACTCTGATCAAAGCAACGACCAATCTCAATTCCAGAGGACTCATAATGATTTACCCAGGATTATCCAGCTACTAAGTGTCTGAGGCCAGATTTGTTTTGTTTTGGGTTTTTTTGTTTTTTTTTTTTTTTCATTTTCTCAAAGGGGGAGGAGAGGGATGGGAGGGAGAGAAGGATTTCAGTTTGTAAGTGGCTTCTTCCTATGATCCAGAATCAAATGCAAATTCTTCAATTTGGTCCTCAACATTCTTCACAACTTGACTTCAACCTACCTTTCCAAGTTTTTTATACATTAGCTATTTCTCTTCATTTACTCTGTAGTTCAACCAAACAGTCTTCTTCCTATTCCTTACATATACTATATCCCCATTTCTTTACAATCTTAATCATAGGAGGTTATTTCCCATGACTAGGAGTACATTCCTCACTACTTCCTCCTCTAAGAATCCCTAGTTTCTTTCAAAGTTCTGTTCAGATCATACACAACAATAGAAAGATTATGTGATGACCATTTGTGATGAATTTAGCTCTTTTCAGCAATTTGTTGATTCAAGATAATTCCAACAGACTTGAGATAGAAAATGCCATCCAAAGAGAGATATGGAGACTGAATATGAATTTTTCTTGCTTGTTTGATTTTTCTTTCTTATAGTTCCCCCTCCATCTGATTTTTCTTGCATAATATGACAAATACAGAAATCCATTTTAAAGGATTGTTTATATTTAACCTACATCAGATTGTCTTGACAAAGGGGATGGTAAGGAAAGAAGGGGGGGAAATTTGTAATACAAAATCTTACAAAGATGAATGCTGAAAACTATCTTTACATGTATTTAGAAAAATAAAATACTATTTTTATTATAGCTTTTTATTTACAAGATATATGCATAGGTAATTTTTCAGCATTGACAGTTGCAAAACCTTTTGTTCCAACTTTTCCCCTCCTTCTCCCCACCGCTTTCCTCATATGGCAGGTTGACCAATACATATTAAATATGTTAA
This sequence comes from Sminthopsis crassicaudata, assembly GCF_048593235.1. Taxonomy (NCBI): domain Eukaryota; kingdom Metazoa; phylum Chordata; class Mammalia; order Dasyuromorphia; family Dasyuridae; genus Sminthopsis; species Sminthopsis crassicaudata. Next base: position 47,326,089 of record NC_133617.1, on the reverse strand, counting down.
AGTATAAATTAAATACAATATATGTATACATGTCCATACAGTTATTTTGCTGTACAAAAAGAATTGGACTTTGAAATAGTGTACAATTAGCCTGTGAAGGAAATCCAAAATGCAGGCGGACAAAAATAGAGGGATTCTATGTAGTGGTTCATAGTCATCTCCCATTGCTTTAAAATAAAATACTATCAAGGAAAAAAAGAAATAGATGAAAAAAAAAGCAAAGTTCTGTTCAGTTACTACCTCCTATATCAATCAACCAACAAATACTGAGTGCCTACTGTGTACCAGGTATTGTACATAAAGTTTTTATTAATCCCCAACCCCCCAGTTGCTAATATCTCTCTCTAGGGAAAAAATACCACCTATAAATCTTGCCTCTATTTATGTGAAAATATCTTGCTTCTCTTGACAGATTATTTTTAATTAATTTATTTTTAATACACATTGTTTGATGAATTATGTTGGGAGAGAAAAATCAGAGCAAAGGGGAAAGACCATGGGAGAGATTAAGAAAACAGAAAAAAAGAAGTGAACATAGCATATGCTGAATTACATTCAGTAAATGAATGTTTTTTCTTAGTTTTTTTCCTCTGGTTGCAGATGCATTTTCTGTCCAAGGTCTATTGGGATTCCTTTGGATCACTGAACTATTGAGAAAAGCCAAGTTTTTCATAGTTGACTTTTGCACATTTTTCTACAATGTCTTCCTGGTTCTTGTTATTTTTCTTAGTATCAGTTCATGCAGATTTTTCCAGACCTTTCTATAATCAGCTTGCTCATCATTTTTTTTATAGAACCATAATATTCCATTACCTTCATATAGCACAACTTGTTCAGCCATTCCTCAACTGATGGGCATTCATTCCTTTTCTAATTTTTTGCTACCACAAAAAGAGCTGGTATCTTTTTTTTGTTTTTGTTTTGTTTTTGCACATGTGGGTCCTTTTCCCTCCTTTATGATTTCCTTGGGATACAGACCCAGTCATGGCACTGCTGGGTCAAAGGGTATGCACAGTTTGATAACTCTTTGGGCATAATTCCAGATTGCTCTTCAGAATGGTTGGATCATTTCACAAGTCCACCAACAATGCATCAGTGTCCCAGTTTTCCCACATCCCCTCCAAACATTTATCATTATTCTTTCCTTCCTGACAGATTATTAAGCTTCTAGAGAGAAGGAGCTGCTTCATTTTTGTCCTTGCACCTCCACACCTAGCAACAATAGTATTATTGTTTTATTATTAATTTTTATTACTTATATAAAATTTATTATTAATAATAGTATTATTACCCAAAGTTACACACATAGTAAATGTCAGAGCTAGGACCAGAATTTATTATAATCACACCTGCTTCTTTATCACCTAACTCATTCTATAATCTCTAGGCCAGGTTGAAGGGAGATCTTAAAGGACAACAATACAGAATTTAAAAATTTAACCCTCACCTGGAGCTGGGAATTGGGAAACACACCTTCAGGTGTCAGAAGGCATCATCTACTGGTGATGCTTGAGAAGACAACCTTTCTCTCCTATTTGAGAGGTACAATTAAATTCATTCATCAAACATTGTAGAATTCTGGAATTTCAAAGCAGCTATCTAGTCTAAATTGTACCTAAGGATGCTGTATATCACATGTCCACCAAGAGGTCATCCTGTCTACTTGAAAACTTCATAGTGAAGAGCAGTCATTACCTCTCAAAGTGGCCTATTCCATCCTCATTTGGGCAGCATTGTGAGGAAATTTTGATCTCACCTACAGGCTAAGTTTGCTTTTTTGTGATACCCATTCATTGCTCCTTGTTGTGCTCTCTGAGACCAAGCAGAATGAGTCTAATCCAGTTTTCCCATATGTCAGCCTTTCAGATAATAGAAAACCACTATCAGGTTCACCCCAAGTGTTTTCTTTTCCAAAGTAAACATTAAGTTCTTCAACATATTTCCATATGACATGGATTTAAACTCCTACAGTCTCCACCCAGACATACCATGATTAAGTTTATGTAACCCCAAAAGATCAAGATAGAAGAGGATATATATTCAGTCAGACAGATGACAGGAAACAAGCTTTTATCATGCACTTACAGCATCAGGCACTATGCTAAGAACTAGAGTACAAGTGTAGTAAAAAGAATGTTTTTTTTGTTTTTTTTTTTTTTCCTACCTTCAAAGTTCTTATGTTCTAATGAAGGAAGATAACACAAAAGAAAGCTGAAGGAAGAGAGAGAGTTGATAAAGTCTAGAGAGTACAAAAGCATAACTGGGAAGGAAATCAAGTATGGTCTCCTAGTCCATGAGTCTTTCTATACCCAAATTGGAGGCCCTTGAAGAAACTGGGAGAACAGAGTTGACATGGCAAAAAATAGTTCCATGACATCAAAGTCTGAAGAGACTAGACTATTCCACTAGGAGTGGAATATTTTCTATAAGTACAAAAATATATTAGTGCTTTTTGGAGTGGCAAAGATCTGGAAACTAAAGAGTGTATATTGATTGAGGAACAGCTGGACAGATTCAGCTTCTATGCCATTCCTGGTTCCTGTTAATCATTCTTCCCTTTTCTTCCTCATTAATATGGATATAATTATCTATGGATGGCAAAGATGTTTTTACCTTTATATTTTCCTTCTTTCTTTCCTCCTCTAGTGCCTGAGAAATGCAAAGTTTTATCCTTGGTTTCAAAAATCCAACTTTACAAGGATAATAAGATAGAAGAGGTATAATTAGACTTCATTTTGACTGACAAGGATAAAGAAGTGCTCAATAAGCATCAACAATACATAAAATATAGTAGCTAAAAAAAATCAAAACAATTTTTGGCTACATTTCAAAACCTGAATGTCCATAAAGATGGAAGTAATAATCTAATTGTATTCTGCATAAAGATGGAAGTAATAATCTAATTGTATTCTGCTATGGTTATACTACAATTGAAATACTGTGTTCAGTTCGGGCCAATATGATTTAAGAAGGAGATGGATAAAATAAAAGGTAACAGCTCAGCAAAGGGCTTCAAGATCTTAATAGAAAGGACTGGAAATGTTTATTTAGCCTGAAGAAGAAAAGACAGCTGAGGTAGGTGGGCCTTGAAAGAGGTCTTCAATAATTTGAAAGGCTGTCATGTAAAAAGAGATTAGATTTGTTTTGTTTGGCCCCAGAATGCAGAACTCCAAACAAAGAACAGAAGTTTCAAAGAGTCTGGTTTTTGGCTCCACTTCATAATTAGAATTATCTAGAAGTGAAACAGAATGCCTCCAGAAGTAGGGGCTTCCCCCTCACTGGTGATAATCAAGTAAAGACTAAATAACCACTTGTTGGAGATTATAAACTCATAAAGAGCTAGAAGAGATCTCCAAGGACATCTTCTTAAAACAAAAATCTACATATTTAGTAACATGTCCCTGACCATTCAACACTAGTCTCCAAAGAATTGGTATTGAGGACAGTGAAAAATTTCAAGGTGGGACTACAATATTTTATAAACAAGGACAGAGGAGATGGGGCATAAAACACATCGGATAATCAGAGAAATGTGGATATAACTCTAGTTCCAGAACTTACTGGTTAAAGAACTTTCTCCTTATTGGTGGAGTTCAGTGTTCCACCATCTTTGAACAGCACAAGACAGAATTGGTGAGATGTGGAGAAAGCTGCCCCCTTGCTCTGTGCTTTTCTAAGATAGTATCATTTCCGGGGGGGGGGGGTGTATGTGTGTGTGTGTGTGTGTGTGTGTGTGTGTGTGTGTGTGTGTGTGTGTTTTCCCATATATTCTTTGGGACAGATTTTCAACTGATCAAGTTAGCAAAGCCTTCACTAGGACAAATGTAGGGGCTGCACCAGGGTAAATATTAGCAACTTACTGGTTAATATGCAATGACTGATTTTCTACAAATATGTATTCTAACACACATACTTTTTCATTTAATCTTCAATATTACTATTTTCTCCATCACTTTCTTAAGCTTAGCCAATCAGATAATCAACAAAAAATCAAACCCTGACTTGAAATATTTGTAATATCTGAGATGTAAATGTTCATATTGAAAATTTTAAAATTGGCTCTCACTAGTGAGACAGAGCTGATTCCAGCACATCCTTAAGCTGAACTAACAGGACTAGACCCCTAATGCAGGTCACTGTCAGTAGTCTTGGGTCTTGAGGGTCAAGTTACAGAAGATATTTGGCTAATCATACAGCAGGGTATAAGATCCTCTTACATGACTATAAGAATGAACTTCAGCGCTATTTTAGGCAGATCAGAGATCATGATGATGTTTAAGATTTCAACTGGGCAACCTACCCTTAAAAAACCTGAAAAGGTCAATGGACATGTCATCTAGCAGATCCAGGTTTTTAAATATTTAGTTGAAATCCCATATGGGGTCTTATAAATGAATGTGGGGATTATGAAATTATGGTTTATTATCAGTAAATGTTTGATTTGTATACCTATTATATATATATATACATGTATATATAAATATATACATGTATATATATATCTGGATCATGTAAAAGTTTTTCAGGCATAAAGGGTCAGAAGTAGAAAAAGTTTAAAAAGTCCTGATTTAGCTGACTAGTAGACAAATATCAAAAAAAGAAGTGATCAGGGATCAAAGAGAAGGATTAATGGAAAGATAACAGTTCCCTGAGCCCATGCTGTCCCTTTCAGGCTTAGAAGTACAGGATATGGCTTCCTGTTGGGACGTGAATAAACAAAATTGTGGTATATAAATATAATGGAATATTATTGCATTCTAAGAAATGATTAAATGAACTATTCCACAAAAATCTATATGGAACTTTAAAAATAGATTAAAAGCAAAGTAAATAGAACTAGAATAATTTATACAATGACATTATAGAGAACATTCATGATGATTAACCATGTGTCCAAAAGAATGAAGATGAAATACACTTCCTGCCTCCTGACAGAGAGGTGATGAACTTAAAATGCAAAAAAAAGTCATACATTTTTAGATATGACTAATGTGAGAATTTGTTCTGCCACACTGCAGCTATATATTTAGAGATTTGTTTTCAGATTTTTTTTTGTTTTATTTGTTAATTTGCTCAATGTGGAGATAGTAGGAGGGAGAGATTTTTTTAAATGCATATGACTTGAAGGATAAAAATAATAAACTATTCAAATGGGGAATAAAGAAGTAAGGAAATGGCATGGCAGGTACATCCAGTGTGGAATAGCAAATCATCTGTTTCTGGGAGTCTGAGGGAAAAAAAGAGATTGGGGAAATGTCCACTAGAGGTCAGACTAAGGTCTTGATTCTCTGGGGTTCTCCTGTACCTCTCCCCAACATTTCAGACAATCTCTTCATGGGAGATTTGGGCAATATCCCACCCCTAGATAAGCTTAAGGGAGAGATCTCTCTCATAATTCTGCCATAAGAAAAGAATTTCAAAATTGGAAGGAGCCTCAAAGGCCATCTGGTACAACCTGTCTGAAGCTGTTCCTTTCCTTATAAGAATCTCATATTTATATTGGCAAATGTTTTCCAAAATGGTTTTAACAGAACCAAAACCTTACTGTGGGGCATACTTCTCAGTCTACTTTGACATTTTTTCCCACAACTTTCTTAAATCTAGAAATCAACAAAACAATAAATTAAGCCTTCATTGTTTGCTCACACTGAAAATTTAACAACTAGTTCTTGCAAGCTGGCTTGAGCGGGTTCCAGGATATACCCATGCCAGGGTATTGAGGGTACAGGTAGGCAGAAGAGGCTCCAAATAGCCAGGGTGAATATGGTTATAAGAAAGCTTTTATTAACTATCTTCTTGCTCTAAGGTGAGAGAAAATATTTGAAATACTTTAGAGGGGGAGGGATGTGGAAAGAAATGCTAGTAGACAAAAGCTTTAAATGCAGGGCTTCTATTCTAGATGAAAAGACAGATAGAGATAGGAAAAATATGGTAGGGTTCAGCATAATTGAGTTTTCTGAGAGAGAAAGTAAAGAGAGGAAGCAACAGAAATAAGATTGGAAACCTTCAGACAATCTATCAAGGCCTTTTTTTGTACAGACCCACCAGTTCAGAAGAAATAGTTTCTTCCCTGGATTATGTGAAGAAACATAGCCCCTCCCCAGAGAGAAGAAAGGGAGAGGAATTACAGGATGGAGACTGTCCCAAAATCATTCTATTCTCTAATTTTCTGTCCATCTAGAATGGAATAGGTATGTTAGAGATTAATTTGTACCTGAACAAAACTGCCCTCTGCTATATGCTAGATTTTTCATGCAACTTTTCCTTGAAGATTTCATTGCTTTATACAACTTCTTTCCTTTGTTTTGTTGTTGCTATTCAGTCCTTCAGTTGTATTTTTCTTTTCTTGACCTCATGCACTATAGCATGCTAGGCTCTTTTATCCTCCACTCCCTCTGGAAGTCTATCCAAGTTTGTGTTCATGTTTCCATGATATTATCTATTGATCCCATGCTCTGTGTCCCCTTTTCCTTTTGTCTTTGATCTTGTCCAAAATCAGGATATTTTCCAGTGACTCCCATCTTCTTGATATATGGCCAAAGTAGTTAAGCTTCAACTTCAGTATCTGACCAGTCTGAATTACTTTAAGTATTGACTGATTTGACCTCTTTGTTGTCCAAGAGACACAAAATTTTTTTTTCTGGTACCATTCCAAAGCATCATTTCTGTGGTGCTCAGTTTTCTTTATAGTTTAACTCTCACAGCCATATATTGCTACTAGAAAAACCATAACTTTGACCATAAAGACCTTTGTTGACAAGGCGATGTCTCTGCTTTTTAGTATGATGTCCAGATTTGCCATGACTTTCTTTCAGAGGAGCTTCCTCTTATCCCCCACTTATTAGTATTTTATTTTTCCAATTCCATGTAAAGAGAGTTTTCAACATTCATTTTGTTCCATATTTTTCAACCTCCCTCCCTCCCTCCTTGCCACTCCCCAACACAGCAAGCAAACTGATATAGATTATACTTGTACAATCATGTTTAACATATTTCCACATTAGTCAAGTTGTGAAAGAAGAATCATAACAAATGGAAAATACCACAAGAAAAAAAATAATTAAAAAAGTGAAAATGCTTCAATATGCATTCATACTTCATAATTCCTTCTCTGGATGTGGATAGCATTTTCCAACAAAAATCTTTGAAATTGTTTTGAATCATTGTATTGCTGAGATGTGCGAAGTTTATCAGAGCTGATCATCATACATTGTTGCTCTTATTGTGTACAATGTTCTCCTGTCTGCTCACTTCAGTCAGCACTACTGTATGTAAGTACATCCAGGTTTTTCTGAAATCTGCCCACTCATTATTTCTTATAGAATAATAGTATTCCATTATATTCATATGCCACAATTTATGAGCCATTCTCCAATTGACTGACAGACCCTTGGTTTCCAATTCTTTGCTACCACAAAGAGAGCTGTTATAAACATACATGTGAGTCCTTTTCTCTTTTTTATGATCTCTTTGGGATACAGATCTAGTAGTGGTATTGCTGAATCAAAGGATATACACAATTTGGTTGCCCTTTGGGCATAGTTCCAAATTGCTTTCACCAACAGATTAGTGTTCCAGTTTTCCATATCCCCTGCAACATTTATCTTATCTTTACCTATCATCTTAGCCAATCTGATCAGTGAGAGATTGTATCTCAGAGTTGTTTTAATTCTCTAATCAACAGGATTTAGAGCATATAACTATAGATAGCTTTAATTTCTGTCTGAAAACTGCTTGATCATATTTTTTGATCATTTATCAATTGGGGAATAACTTGAATTCTTAAAAATTTGACTCAGTTCTCTAAATATTTGAGAAATGAGGTCCTAGCAGAAACTTTGGCCATAAAAATAATTTCCCAGCTTTCTGCTTTCCTTCTAATTTTGGTTGCATTGGTTTTCTTTGTATAAAAACTTTTTAAATAATGTAATCAAAATGATTCATCTTGTAGTTCATAATGATTTCTTGCTTAGTCTCTTATTTAGTCATAAATTCTTCCTTCATAGATCAGGCAGGTAAAAGATTGTTTGCTCTCCTATTTTGCTTGTGTTATCACACATTATATCTAAATAATGCACTCATTTTTATCTTACCTTGGTATAAAATATGAGGTAGTGATTTATGGATAATTTCTGCCATACTATTTTCCAGTTTTTTGTCAAAGAGTGAGTACTGATCCTAAAAGTTTCAGTTTCTCAAACAGTAGATAGTCATTTAATTCTGCTTCTTTTATATCTGACCTATTCCACTGATTCACAATTCTAATTCTTAGCCAGTACCAAATAGTTTTGGTAATTGCCATTTTATAATGTAATTTTAAATCTGGTATGTCTAGATCACCCTCCTTTGCATTTTTTTTCAGTAATTTCCTTGATATTCATGATCTTTTGTTCTTCCAGATGAAGAACATTATTATTTTTGTCTATAGTTCTATAAAATATTTCTTGAGTAGTATGATTGTTGTGACACTAAATAAGTAGATTAATTTAGGAAGAATTGTCATTTTATCATATTAGCTCAGCCTATCCATGAATAATTTATATTTTTCCCATTGTTTACCTCAGACTTTGTGTGAAAGGTGTTTTGCAATTGTATTTATATAGTTCCTGTGTTTGTCTTGTATTTGACTCATAAATATTTTATATTATCTACAATTTTTTAAATGAAAGTTTTCTATCTCTTGCTGCTGTTTTGTTTATATAGAAATGTTGAGAATGTATGTGAGTTTAATTTATGTCTCACAAGTTTGCTAAAATTGGTAATTTTTTCAAGTAATTTTGTAGTTGATTCGCTAAGTATACCATCATATCATTTACATAGAAGGATAGTTTTGTTTCTTCATTGCCCATTCTAATTCTATTTCTTTTTTTTTCCTTATTAATAAAGCTAACATTTCTATTATAATAATGAATAACATTGGTGATAATAGTCCTCTTATTTCTGATCTAATCGGGAATGCTTATAACTTATCCCCATGACATATAATGCCTGGTAGCTTTAGATAGACACTGGTTCTCAGTTTAAAGAAAACTCCATTTATTTTTATGTTCTCTAGTGTTTGTAACAGGAATGAGTGTTTTTGTCAAAAGCTTTTTCTGCATCTGTTGATACAGTTGCTCTTGGTTTTGTTATTTATATGGTCAATTATGCTGATGATTTTCCTAATATTGAACCAGCCTTGCATTCCTGGTATAAATAAATAAAATCAGATGATCATAGTGTATTATCCTTGTCATAAATTGCTATAATTTTTTTTGTTAATACTTTATTTAAAATTTTTGCATGAATATTATAGAAATTGGTCTATAATTTTCTTTCTCTGTTTTGTCTCTTCCTAGTTTAGGTATCAACACCATATTTGTATCATAAAAGAGATTTAGTCAGACTTCTTCTTTGCCTATTTTTCCAAGTAGTTTATATGATATTGGAATTCATTGTTTTTTACATTTTTGGCAGAAAAATAAATAAAAATTTAAAAAAGTTTTTTTTGGCAGAATTCACTTGTAAATTCATCTGGCCCTGGAGATTTTTTCTTAGGGAATTCATTGGTGGCTTGTTCAATTTCCTTTTCTAAAATGTTATTTAAATATTTTATTTTCTCTTCTGTTAATCTGGTAATTTATATTTTTGTAAATATTCATCCATTTAACTTAAATAATTAGATTTACTGGTATATAATTGGACAAAATAGTTCTTAATTATTGCTTTAATTCCTTGTTTATAAGTAGTGGCTTTATCCTTTTCATTTTTTGATATTATTAAATTTCTTAGCTTCATTCTTATTTATTTTGCATTCGATTTATCCAATTCTGAAAGGGGGAGATTAAGGTAGTGGGCTAAGAGAGTTTTATTATCTATTTTTTCCTGTTACTCACTTCTCTAAGAATTTAGATGCCATACCATTTGCTGCACATATGTTTAATATTGATGTTATTTCACTGTTTATGGTACCTTTTAGCAAGATGTAGTTTACTTATCTCTTAATTAGATCTATTTTTGGTTTTGCTTTATCTGAGATAAAGATTTCTACCCTTGTTCTTTATACTTCAGCATACACATAATATATTCTGCTCCAGCTTTTTACCTTTACTCTGTTTGTATTTCTGCTTCAAATGTGTTTCTTGTAAACAACATATTTTTAATCCACTCTGCTATGCACTTCCATTTTATGGGAAAGTTCATCCCATTCACATGTGCAGTTATGATTACTGTGTTTCCCTTTATCCTTTTTCCCCTCCTGTTTATATATTTTCTCTCTCCTTTCACCCTGTCCTTCTCATCAGTGTTTTGCTTCTGACCATCACCTCTCTCTATCTGAACTCCCTTCTATCAGGACCTTTTTCTTTCCTCTTTCCCTTCCTCTTTCTGCCCTTCCTTCAATTAGCTTCCCTACCCTTTTCTTTCCCCTTTCCTCTCCTACTTCCCTACAGAGTAAGATAAAGTTCTATACCCAACTGAATGTGTATGTTATTACCTCTTTCAGCCAAACCAAGTGAGGTTCAAATAATATTAACCCCCTCCCTACTTTCTCTCTACGATAATAAATCTTTCACACCTCTTCATAGGATGTAATTTACCCTCTTCTGTCTCCCTGTTTTCTCTTCTCACAATGCAGTCCTTTTTTCACTCCTTAATTTTTAAAAATATATCATCAGAGTCAACTTATACCTATACCCCCTGTCTATGTATATTCTTTTTAACTACCCTAATAAAGATACATATCTCAAAAGTTACAAATATCATCCTCCCATGTAGGAATGTAAACAGTTTAATCTTATTGAATACTGTGTGGTTTTTTGTTTGTTTTTTTTCCTGTTTACCTTTGTTATGTTCCTCTGGAGTCTTGTATTTGAAGATCAAGTGTTCTATTTAGCTCTGATGTTTTCACCAGGAAAGTTTAAAAGTCCCCTATTTCGTTGAATATCCATATTTTACCCAGAAAGATTATGCTTACCCTTTTGGTAGTGGCAAGAAACTGGAAACTGAGTCAATGCTCATCAGTTGGGGAGTGGCTGAATAAGTTATAGTATATGTATATTATGGAATATTAAGTTCTATAAGAAACAATCATCAGGATGGTTTCAGAAAAGCCTGGAGAGACTTAAGTGAACTGATGCTACGTGAAGTGAATAGAACTAAAAGAACATTGTACACAGCAACAAGAAGATTATGTGATGATCAATTGTGGCTCTTTTTAGCAATGAGGTGATTCAGGCCAATTGCAATAGATTTGTGATTGGAAAGAGTCATCTGTACCCAGAAGAGGACTATGGGGATTGAATGTGGATCACAACATAGTTTTTTCACCTCTTTTGTTGTTTGATTGCCTTCTTTTCTTTATCGTTTTTTCTTTTGATATGATTTTTCTTGGGTAGCATGATAAATGTGGAAATATATATAGAAGAATTACACATGTTTAATGTATATTGGATTACTTGCTGTTTAGGAGAAGGAGATGGAGGAAAGGGAGGGAGGAAAATTTGGAACACAAGATTTTGCAAGGTTGAATGTTGAAAACTATCTGCATATATTTTGAAAATAAAAAGCTATTATTTAAAAAGAAAGATTATGCTCAATTTTGCTGGGCAGTTGATTCTTAGCTGTAATCCAAGCTCCTTTCCCATCTGGAATATCATATTTCAAGCCCTCCAATCCTTTAATGTAGAAGATAAATATTAGGTAGTCCTGACTCTGGCTCTTTGATATTTGAATTGTTTCTTTCTGGTTGCTTTCAGCATTTACTCCTTGACCTCATAATTCTGGAATTTGGCTATAATATTCCTTGGAATTTTCACTCGGGGATCTTTCAATGACTATTTTACCCTCTGACAATTTATCCTTAGGGCAGTTTTCCTCGATAATTTGTTGAAAGATACTGTCCAGGCTCTTCTTTTCATGACCTTTATGCAGTGTAATAGTTCTTAAATCAACTCTCCCAAATCTATTTTCCTAGTCACTTGTTTTTCTTTTAATTTTTAATCTTTTTATTTTGTTTGACTGATTCTTATTCTCATAAAGTCATTAGCTTCTACTTGCCAAATTCTAATTTAAAAAAAAATATTTTCTTAGGGCAGCTAGGTGGTGCAGTGGACAGAGCACCAACCCTGAAGTCAGGAGGACCCAAGTTCAAATGTGGTCTCAGACATTTAACACTTCCTAGCTGTGTAACCCTGGGCAAGTCATTTAACCCCAATTGCCTCGAGAAAAAAAAAAGAAATCAAAATAAAATAATTTTCTTCATTTAGCCTTTTCCATTTGGTCAATTCTTCTTTTAAAGGAGTTATTTTCCTCGATCAACTTTTGTGCTTCCTCTTCCAAACTACTGACTTTTCATAATTCTCCTATACAACTCTCACACAACTCCTACACAACTTTTTCCAATTTTTCTTTTACCTCTTTTACTTGATATTTTAAAAACAATTTTGAGCTCTATCAAAGAGGACTTTGGGGGCTTGAGATCAATTCATATTCCCCTCTGAGGCTTTACATGTAGGTACTTTGATATTGTTGTCTTCTTAGTTTGTTTTGATCTTCCCTGTCACCATCCTAATTCTCTATGGTCAGGACTCTTTTTTGTTTTTTGCTTACTTTTAAAAGTTGAGTTCTGTTCCTGGGACACAGAGGGCACTGTCCCAAGCTTCTTTTACTGGGGCCTCGGGTGCTTGCCCACTTTGCTAGGATGACCTGGCCTAATCACACCTGTTATGCTGGGGTTCAGAGGTTGACAATTTGCCTTCTGTTCTAGAATAACAGTTGGCCTGCTGTGTTACTAGCTTGCTAAGCTAGGATAGAGGGGTATCAGTTACTGATCTGTGCTATGGCTAAGAGCATCTTACTCATATTATCTGCATTGGACTGCACTCCCCTTTTACTCAAGTGAGACAGAAATTTCCCAAAGTCCTTCTAAATTATCTTAAACTGGAAAATTGTTTCACTCCATCTTTTTGTAACTTGGAGTTACATTTACTCTGGAATCCATTTAGGTTTGATTTAACCTTGTTTCTGAAGGAAACTTATAAGAAGCAGCCCAGGTTTCTCCTTGCTGTTACATCTTTTAATTTCATGACTGCAGGTCACCATTGGTAGTGATTTTTGACCCCAAGAATAAAAAAATCTGGACATTGCTTCCATTTCTTTTTCTCTATTTGCCAAGGAATGATGGGACTAATCACCAAGTTCTCTCTCTCTCTCTCTCTCTCTCTCTCTCTCTCTCTCTCTCTCTCTCTCTCTCTCTCTCTCTCTCTTTTTGGCTGAGCTTCAAACCAGTTTTTATACTTTCCTCTTTTACCTTCATCAAGAGGCTTCTTATTCTTTTTCACTTTCTACCATTACAGTGGTATTGCCTGTATATGAGATTATCATTATTATTATCACAATGTTATTTCCAGAAAAACACCTATTTCTGCTTCATTGACTACATTAAAATCTTTGTATGAGTCACAAAAGTGGCAAGTCCTCAAAGAAAGAAGTGTTTCAGATGATCTTACTTGTGTCCTAAGGAATCTGTATACAGACCAAGAAGCAACAGTTAGAACCAAACATAGAACAACTGATTGATTTAAGACTGGAAAAGGAATATGACAAAATTATATGTTGTGATTTTTAAATCACCTCTTTTACTTATTTATTTTTTTATTTTATTTTTAGTTTCATATTCTGTTCCTTCTCTCTCTCACTTCCCCACCTATTGAAAAGGCAAGAAAAATAAAACACATTATAAATATATGTAGTTATATAAAACAAATTTTATATTAGCCATGTGCCAGGGAAAAAAAAGAAAGCAAAAATTAACTTTCGATTTGTATCAAGTCTCTGTCAGAAGGTTGCTAGCATGTTTTATAAGAGTCCTTTGGAATCGAGGTGGGTCACTGTGTTTTTCAGAATTACTAAGTCTTTCAAAGTTGATTATCCTTACAATAAGCTATTACTATATAATTTGTTTCCTTGATTCTACTCACTTCATTTCTGCATTATACAAATCTTCCTAGATTTTTCTGAAATCATTTCCTTCATCATTTCTTGCAGCACAATAGTACTCACATTCATATGCCATAATTTACTCAGCCATTCCCCAATTAATGGGCAGACTCTTAGCTTCCAGTTTTTTGCCACCACAAAAAGAGCTACTATATTGTTTTATAAATAGGTCCTTTTCCTCTATTTTTTATCTCTTTGAGTTATAAACCAAATCATTGTATCTCTGGGTCAAAGGGTATATAGTTTAATAGCTTTTGAGGCATAATTTCAAATTGTTTTCCTCAGTGATTAGACTGGTGTTCTTAATTTTCCATATCCCCTTCAGTATCTGTCATTTTCCTTTTTTATCATCTTAGCCAATCTGATGAACATGAAGTCATACTTTATAGTTATTTTAATTGCATTTCTCCAATTATTAGTGATTTTGAGCATTTTTTCATATGGCTATTGATAATCAACAAGGACTAGAGCACTCTACCATTCCCTTCTCCATTAAAGGGACCCTCTGCTCTAAACTCAGAAATATAGTTTGGATGGTATTTGGTCCTGGGGGAGTTCTCTAATAGAGAAAGGGCCAAATTTACTTATATCTTAGATTATACCTCATATATAGGTTTCCCAAAAGATACTAAATATATAAAACAGATTTTTTTATTTCCACAGCCAAAATGATTGCTAATCATAAAAGACTCACACTGTGCATTAACAAATGACTTAAAGTAGGATCCAACAATTTGACTATCCATTGTCACTATTATTGCAATCTGCTGAAAGGCTATGAAATTTCATTAAACATAAAGCATATTGCAGGATTGCTGATTAGATATTTTATATGAAATGTAAAACTTGGCTCTGTACTGTCTAAACATTTCTCGATATACATTGACTGGTAAAATGGCCAAATCTAGGCCATTTTCCTTATCAGTGAACATCCTCTCCCAAGTGGTAGAATAGTTTCCAGAACCTACTCCCCTGCAGTCATTCAGATCTGACTAGACAAGACTCAAGATTTCTTATACTCACAAAATCACCTCCAATCCTGGTCACATCTATTTCAGAAAAGGTACTCATTCTTCTATGATCAAAGAATAACAACAGCTAGCAGTTTTGCAAAGTACTTTACAAATATTATCTCACTTTTATCTTCACAATCCTGGGAACCAGATGTTATTATCATCCCCATTTTACACATAAGAAAACTGAGGCAGCAAGAGATTAAGTGACTTGCTCAGGATCACACAACTTGGTTGTTCAGCTGTTTTTAGTTGTGTCCAATTCCTTGTGACCCCCTTTGGGGTTTTATTGGTAAAGATTTGGAGTGGTTTGCTGTTTTCTTCTCTAGCTCATTTTACAAATGAGAAAATTGAGGCAAATGTAACTTGCCCAGAGTAAAAAAAACTAGTAAGTGTCTGAGGACAGATTTAAAATCAGGAAGTCTCATTTTCCTGATTTTAGGACTAATGTTCTATCTGTTGTGCCAACTAGCTGCCTATCATATGGCTAATAAGTATCTAAGGCTGGATTTCAACTTAGGTCTTCTTGATTCCAGGTCCAGTACTCCATTCAGTGCCACTTTTAACTGCCTAGAACAAACACAACAGCAGAAAAGGTAATCAGAGGTCTGATGCAAATGTGCCTCATGTGAATACTTCTGAACTGACTTCCACATTGGGCATAGTGACCATTATGCTCTCCTGTCCTGGAAATCTCCTAGTTACATACCACCTGGAGAGTCAAAGGAAAAGAGAACCAGCTTGAAGTTAAGCCTTCTTTTAACTATTGCCAAACCAGGCCCACCCCTATCCCCAATAGGTGAAGGAGAAGGGCTGGGAGAGGGGCATGAAGAATTTTATCACATCATCCAAAAATGCAAAATTCTTTCAATTCTTGGTCACCACATGGCTAGCAGGAAACTGCATTGCTCCCATGACTGGTACAGAGGGCACTTTGGAGCATATTCTATGGGATGGCCCTTCCAAATCAAATTGCTTTCCCAACCCCTGGGCACAAAACCTCAATCTACCTCTTTATGATTTCCCTCCTGTATTCTTGGTTCTGCACTCTGGGACCAAAACAGACAAGGCTAGCCCTTCTGCATAATCCTTCAAATCTCTGAACATTGTTATAATACTCCTTCCAAGTAAAGGTTACTATATTGCTGAGAGTAGAAAAGAGAAGTTGATCTGGGAGCTAAGACCTGGTTTTAAATCCTATTTCTGTCCAGCCTCAGCTGTAAGACCCTGTGAGATGTAAGTGGGCAAGTTACTTAACTCCTTAGTGCTCCCAGGAAACTCTCCAAGGCTCTCAGTCATAGAAAAAAGGAATATCTGCATTATTACTATTAGAGAAAGCTTTTCCATGGAAGAAAGGAAAGAAGAAGGGAGGGAGAGAGAGAGAAGGGGGGGAGGAAGGATATTGGGAGAGCTTGGAAGATAAAGATGAATATTTTGGGAATTGGCACTGAAAACTGTGAAAGGGCCTGGGAGTGTGAGCCTGAAAGCTAGGTCAGCTGCAGTGCATTTGGCATGTAGGAGGGCATCAACATCCCTGAGTGGCCATGGGGGGTAAGTCAGTAGGGACGAGTGTGACTATGGATGCTGAAAGGAGCCTTCCACTAGGAATCTCCAGGACTTACAATAGATCATGTAGGGCAGAAGGTCAGAGATCAGTGTTTCTAATTACAGCTCTGGAAAATTGCCCTGAGATTAGAGGGTACTGGGTGACATAGCAAAGAGATGAAAAAGGTCTAGGGGGTAGGGCTGAAGCTGAGGTAAAGCCAAGAAATCATGGCACCCTAGGGATCCCAGAGATCTTCTAATCCAAAATCCTTGCTTGGAAGAGGAAAAGGAATTGAGCAAGAGAATAAGTGGAAGAGCCAGGAATAAAGCCCAGGCTCCTTGACCAAATTCCAGGGCTCTTTCCACACTATACCATTTAAATCAGTCTATCAATAAACACTTATTAAGGACTTACTATATGCCAATCACTGCATTTACATATAAGTTACATATAAGAAAAAGCTCCTGCTCTCAAGGGGCTTACAATCTAATAGGGGATTTAAACTGAAAAATGGAGCAGGCTGGGAGGGAGATACTTGCATGGGGCTATAATGAAGTCCCAAGGAATAGAACTGGGTGGGAAATGAAGATATTTGCCTCTCCTGAGTACTCCTCTTTAAGTGAAGGGGTGGAGAGGAGCTCTCCATTATAGCCTCCACTGAAAAGGGTACCCTCTACTGCAGGATGATGAGGTCCCTGATGGCATGGTGGATTCCAAAGGAGTGCAGCCAAGTATACTTATACAAGTACAAACAGATAATCCCCCTGCAGAGTAGAGAGAAGGGAACATGTTAGAGTAGTGGCTTATTCTAAAGCCTCAAAAGGAATGGGAATACCAGGAATAGGAAGATTTTAACAGTGAGCAAAGTTTCTGTGTTTACAGTCCCAAGCAAAATTCTAGAATCTCAGACTTGGGCATCTAATTCAAGCTTCTTTCCAGGCTTTTTTCCCCTTTAAAGCCTCAATAACAGAAGGCCACCCAATCTCTACTTGGATGTGAAAGAGGGCTCACTATTTAACAAAGTTAAAGAGGGACCACAGAGTTATAAGCAACAGGAACTGGGAGACATGGGTGTGAGTCCTCCCTCTGCTGCTTCACCTTTAGATTAACTTTGGACCAGTTGTTTTATTTCTCTGAGTCTTAGTTTCCCCAGCTATAAAATGATGGAGTTAGAACAGATGATCTTTAAGGTCTTTCCAGCTCTAAATACTATAATCCTAAAGACAGTTGCAGGAGGTCTGAGGAAGCTCATTCTTTGGACACAATTAACTGACCCAAGAGTTGAAATCTGGGAATGGCAAAGCAGAACTCCTTCCTGGACTATGACCTTAGGAACCTGGCCTATTTTGTAGATCTGGAAGACCTGGCTTTGCTCCCAGATAGCCTTATCTTGAAAAGAGGCTCCCGAAGTGCAAGGTCTTTTTCTTCACCTGCTTACCTTTTCAACTTCAAATTGAAATTGTTTTCCTTAAAGGCAGAAGAATGCTTTCCCTGTCTATAGAAATCCCCTGAGGGCTGAGCCCCTCATTTGCATGAGCATATCCTGGATTGACTTTTCTATCTATTTCTTAACCCCCCTTTCAGAGTCCAGACTTACTCTAAAAGTTCAGTTTTTTTTACAGAACTAATGAACATGTGGCCCGGGCATAGCACTGACCCTAACCTTCCTTAGGGATTGCTCTTTTTCTCTCTGGGTTAAGCCTGGAATGCACACACCTAACCTGTACCTATTCTGTCAGGTTGGGTAATGTCCCCAACTGAGAGAGCAACTTCTCAAACTCTCAAAGTTCTAGAGGTAATCTTGGTTGGGGTGGAGAGGGGCGGGGAAGGGAAAGGATGAGAAATACACCATAATCTATGCCTTGATAGCCTTGCTTCCAATTTATATAAATCAGTCACAGTGACACTATAAACTCCAAAATATAAAACATTTACTAAAGAATAAAGCAAAAGCAAGAATAAAGATAATATTTGCTAGAATAGTAGAACAAAAAGCAATAAACAGAAATAGTCATAACATTTAGTCAATAAAATACCAGAATAGGAATAATCAAAATACAACAGTCTATAAAACAACTCTGAGGTATCACCTCACACCTCTCAGATTGTCTAAGGTGACAGGAAAAGATAATGATAAATGTTGGAGAAGATTTGGAGAAATTGGGATACGGACACATTGTTAGTGGAGTTATGAAATAATCCAACCATTCTGGAGAGCAATCTGGAACTATACCCAAAGGGCTATAAAACTGCATACCCTTTGATCCAGTAGTGCCATTACTGAGTCTGTAATCCAAAGAAATCATAAAAGAGGGGAAAGAATCAATATATGCAAAAATGTTTGCAACCACTCTTTTTGTGGTAGCAAAGAATTGAAAAATGAGTAGATGCCCATTAATTGGCACATTGTGGTATATGAAAGTAATGGAATACTTCTAGAAAAAAAATGATGAAAAAATGATTTTAGAAAGGCCTGGAAAGATTGACAAGAACTGATGCTGAGTGTAACAAGCAGAACCAAAAATACATTGTACACAATAACAGCCAGAATGTGTAATGATCAACTATGAAAGACTTGGTTCTTCTCAGTGATTTAGTAACCCAAAGCAATCCCAATAAAGTTTGGATAGAAAATGCCATCTGCATCCAATAAAAGAACTAAGGAGACTGAATGTAAATCAACATATGCTATATACATTTTTTTTCCTGGTTTTTTTTTTCCCTCTCTCCCATGGTTTTTCCTTTTGCTTTGATTTTTCTCTCCCATCATGATTCATAAAGCAACGTATGTTAGAAATAAGATACAAAATAAAATGTAACAGTCTACTCATAAACTTGGGTCCCACCATTGCATATAATGTCTATGGGAATATCTACACACTTATAGAATCCTAGAAGGGAGATACAGGAGTAGAGAAGCACATGAGTCATGGTTAACTCACAACTGTGGACCAAAGGGCTTCTTGTTTGCACTATGTATTACTGGGAAAAACCACTTCTCTGTTATCTGCTCCTTTTCTGGTTCACACAATACTACTGCTGAACAAAGCCAATTCTCTGCTACTTGGGCACTGAGAATGACAAGCTTTCTTAGTACATAGCCACATTGGCAAAGAAAATGTTAGGCTCTTTGAGTCAGAGAACTTTAGAGCTCCTAAGATCTACTTTAGAACTCTGAGGATTATTTTTTTCTCTCAAGCTATAGTTAGCAATAGTTAGCTCTTCAAATAATAATAAAGGATTTTCTTCAATCATCTTTCAGCAAAGTTACTTTTCTCAGCAAAAAGATATAAAGCCTGTCTTTCTCCCTCTGTTTCTCACTCTCAAGTCAAAAAGGGGTAAAATATAATGCAGAGAAACCCTAGAAAGGATCTCTTCTCTTAGGCTATCTCATTTTGTGAAACTAGAGAGCAAGTTTTACTTTCACCACCCAATCACCTTTCAATTTACTGCACTGTCTTCTCTAAACAGATTCTCTCATTACCTACTATGTCTTGTGTTTCCAAATATTTCTGCACTCAACTTTTCTCCTGCCTTTATTTCCATCTGTTCATCTGCTACCCCTTCTATATGTCATATTCTAATACCGGAAACAAGTGGTTCCTCATAAGAAGTGATATTTTTGTCAAGTATAACCCTAATAGTTTTTATCTAATTTCCCCATGGAAATTAGATATTTGATTTATTTGATTTATAATTTGTCAACTATATCCTTTAAAACATTGAAAACAGTCACAGGGAAATGAATTGATGGGCCATAATTCACTGTAGTAATCTAAGTTAGTCAGTGCTCCGGAGGCCTTCAAACAGGCATTTGAGAAAATGAGGATCAATTTTCCCTTCAGTTTTCAGAACAGTTTAATTCCTTCAACATTTTATCCAGGGCTGTTTCTTCTCAAGCTGATTTTATCAGTGTTGTTTACAAAAATTTTCTTTTTTCTGCCTCTTTATACAACCAAAATATCTACATACTGAAGGGGGAATCACATTACAAATGAAAAAGCACTTACTAAAAGCTAAGCACTGTGGAAAATGCTGAGAATAGAAATATTAATTAGATTATTTTCTTTCACCAAATTCATATTCTAATTGAGACAACATGTAAAGGAGGCTTTCGCTTCCCAGAAAGCTTGGTGGTCCTTTTAGACTCATTGGTAGGATAGATGACAAAGTACAATGATCCACATGCAAATAATTTAGTTTGCCTATATTGTAGATAAGATTTGAAAAAAGAAAATCTTGTTGAGCATTATTTTAATTGGTAAAATTATATTAATTTATGACATTGAGACTTTGGAGTGTGCTAAAGATTTTGATGTTGACAATTTTATTTTCTGGAATTTCAATGCTTGAAAAAGTTATTTGGTGGACTGTATCTCCATTAGATTTGCTCCCCTGGAGAGCCTAGACATACTCATTGAGCTCTTGGACAAAGGGTAAGATTTCCCTCCACTGCTTTGGAGCTCTGCTTCTGCTTCTGGATTTTTCAGTAGCCTTCTCACAGTGGAAATTACTTTTACTATCATGCTTCAGAAGCTTTCTCAGTCTGGAATATCCTTCTGCCCTTCTAGTACCTTCTTATTGGTAGCTTCTTTTCAAAACCTCCATTTTAAGAAAGAACAATCTGACTAGCCATGTAAACTCCTTTAATCTTCCCTAGGCTGTAGGAAGAGTAGAATCCTTTCTCTAAATCCTTTCTCTACCATGCCCCTACTAGGGTCTTCCCTTATTTAATTTTCTTTTTTTTAATGTATTGTCTTCCTCCATTAGAATATGACTTCTTATTCATATAAAATCACATATATTATTTGACACAATAATACCACTACCAGGTATGAATCCCAAAAGAGATTTTAAAAAAGGAAAAGGATCTATATGTACAAAAATATTTATAACAGTTCTTTTCTCAGGGCAAAGCACTAGAAATTGAGGGGATGCCCATTAATTGGGGAACAACTGAAGAAATTGTCATATGTGATTATGATAGAATACTATTGTGTTATACAAAATGATGAGCAGAATGCTTTCTGAAAAACCTGGAAAGATTTACATGAGCTGATACAAAGTGAAATGTACTGTGTACAAAATAACAGCAATATTGTGACCTGACCAGCTGTGAATGACTTGGCTATTCTCAGCAATACAATAAAATAATACAACTCTGAAGGATTTATCATGAAAAATGCTATCCATGTCCAGAGAAAGAACTGACTGAGGCTGAATACAGATTGAAGAATATCCTTTAAAAAACAAAACAAAACAAAACAACAACAACAACAACAAAAAAAAAAAACAAAACAAAAAACCCCACTATTTTTTAAAGGTTTTGTTGCAGGGAGGGAGGAGGGGAAGGAAGGCAGAGATCTAGTTTTCTTTCAAAACAAGACTTTTATGGAAATGTTTTGCATAAGTTTATATGTGCCTTCTTAATGGAGAGTAAAGGTGGGGGGAAAGGGAACAAATCTCGGAGTTTTAAATGTTAAAAAAAATTGAATTGAACTCTTTACAAATATAAAAAATTATTTTACATAAAACTGGAGAAAATAAAAATATTAAAAATTTTAAAATGAAAAAAAAAGAGTTCTTCAAGGACAAAGATTGCTTTCATTTTTTCTTCTATTTCTGTCCTTAGAATGCAGTATAATACCTGACACATAGTGTTTAATAAATGCTTATTGACTTGTTGATTTAATTTGGCTCTTAAGGAATTTGGTGATCATTCTGCCCACCTTGTTTATCTCCTTTCTCTCTCAGCAATTTTCAATGCATAGACTCCACTAAAACTAATCAGCATGGGGAGGTTGGTTTTGGCTGTGGAAATCATGGAATTGTTCCCCAGAGCAATTTTCATAATTTTAGGTCCCAATTCTTCTACATTCTTAATATGTTCCAGTCCCATTGATTTGCCCTGAACCTCATTTTGCCTGGCCATGATCCCAGTTCCCACTGTTTAGCAGTTTTAAATGCAGAGAATAGAAATGGCACATGGAAAGACAAGATAAGGAGATATATGGGAAAAGCAAATGGACACAAGTTGAAAAGAGAAAGGAAGATAGTTGAACATATGTGTATGCACTCATAAGAAATTAGAAGTGGAATTAAATGATGTTTAAAATGTAGAGATGAAGGGAGAGTCTAGAGGCCTGTGTACAATCTCCAAGGGCAAAGAAGAGGTGGTGGGAAGAGATGTTGGATTATAAATTCCTTAAACTGGTCACCAGATGTTGCCATTGGCCCAGGATATCCTGGTTGTTTTTGGAAGTTGCTGGAAAAGTAGGAGTCAAGGAAGAGAAAAAGGTAGTATGTGATGGATTGTATTTTCTAAAGCAGGTTTTTGTAAACTGGGAGTTTTTTGCATGCCGAATGACTATATTACACTCTAGGAACTTATATGCTCTTTGGGGAGGACAAAATTCACATGATGAAACACAAGTGTCAACTACAATTCAGTGCAATTTCTTTATCACCCACTCACTGCAGCCCACTCAATCCCCAAGCAAGTATTCAAGATGCCAGAAGACCATGCAAGAATCAAAAAAGAGCTGGATCACCCACATAGGCATACAGGGTTGGGCTGTACACACCTTGGCTCTTTTATAAACTTCTAGTCTGAATGATATTTGTCTCAACTCCATTTGAGGTTTTCCTTCAGATAAGATGAAATAGGGCAGGATGCCTTCATGTTGTTACAAAATGGGATGCAGCAAGAACTTGAGATCTTCCTCCTAGAAAACATGGGAGCTACAAAGAAACCTGGAAATCTGGGAATATATCTAGAGCTATATGTAAGGAGGTAAAGGTGGAGCTGGGTTCAAAACTGACCAAGGTGAAATGAGATGGAATCCTACCATGAAACAAATCATAGTGAGATTAAACAGAACCAATTCCAGTGCTTCTTCTTGCCCTGTTTCTTCAGAAAATTTGCTGAGGAAATCTCCCAGAATTACAAGAACTTGCCACATCCTTTCCTTTTCATTCTTCTCCATCCCAGCCTTTTGCCAGCTGTAAGAAGGGGTAAGAGAAAGGGGAGGTGACATATTTTATTTTTACATCATCTACATTTCCCAATGTTTCTCTCCCCCACCTCCTCCCACAGAGTCTTTTATAATGATGATTTTCTTTTTAAAAAGAAGACAAAAAGTTCTGAAAAGGGAACAACAAAAAAGTTCTGAAAACTAACCAACATATAAAAAAAGTCTAATGCTATATGCAATATTTCATTCCTATGCCCCTCACTTCTATCATTTTTTTCTTCCACTTATTTTGGAGTCAAACTGGGTCAATATAATTTCACAACATTCAGTTGTCGTAATTTTGTTATTTTTTCCATTTACATTGTTTTAGTAATTGTGTATTTTTTTTGATTATGTTTAGTTCTCTTTGCAGTCATAATGTCTTTCTATCTTGTGTATTCATTGTGTTCATTATTTCTTACATATTGGGAATATTCTATTACATTTATGCACCATAATTTATTTAGCCACTCCCTAATTTGATGGGATCTACTTTGTTTTCAATAAATATTTTGGTGCATATAGGACCTTTCTTTTTTCATTGGCTTCCTTGGATTTATATTTAGGTATATTTTAGTTACTTTCTTTACATAATTTTAAATTGCTTTCCATAATTGTTGTATCACTTCACAGCTCCATCAAAAATGTATTAATGTGCCTGTCTTTCCAATAGTAATAGTCTCATTCTTAAACATCTTTTTCTAGATTAGATGAGAAATGAAACCTCAGGATGTTTTGATTCATATTTCTGTTATTATTAGACATTTAGAGCATTCTTTCAAATGATTTTTAATAGTTTGCAATTCTTATTTTGGGAACTGTTTATTCATATCCTTTGACAATTTTTCTTTTAGAGAATTTTTTTATATTACATATTTCTATTTTATATACACATATATACTTACATATAAATTACATACAAAATCCTTATATTGTAAATATATCAATATCTTATAGTATAAATATGTCAATATATTATATTATGTTTTATTATAAGTATTAAATGATAAGATTTTTTCCCAGCCAACAATATCTTTATCATCCTAATTATTTTAGGTTTTGTTCATGCAAAAGCTTTTCAATTTCATCTAATCAAAATTGTCTATTTTGCCTTTTTGTGAATTGACTCTTTTATTTGTTATAAAGAATTCACCCCCTGGAAAGGGACCCACATGTGCAAAAATGTTTGTGACAGCAAGAAACTGGAAACTGAGTGGACCCATCTTTTGGAGAACAGCTGAATAAGTTATGGTATAGGAATGTTATGGAATATTATTGTACTATAAGAAACGATCAGCAGGATGATTTTGGAGAGGCCTGGAAAGACTTATGTGAACTGATGCTAAGTGAAATGAGCAGAATCAGGAGATTACTGTACATAGTAACAAGATTATATAATCAATTCTGATGGATGTGGGTCTTCTCAACAATGAGATGATTGAGGCCAGTTCCAATGAACTTGTGATGAAGAGAGCCATCTACACCCAGAGAGAGGGAACTGAGTGTGGATCACAACATAGTATTTTCACCTTTTTTGTTGTTTGCTTGCATTTTGTTTTCTTTCTCATTTTTTTCCTTTTTGATTTGATTTTTCTTGCGCAGCATGATAATTGTGGAAATATGTATAGAATTATATATGTTTAACATATATTGGGTTATTTGCCATCTAAGAAAGGGGATGGGAAGAAGAAGGGGAAAATTTGGAACACAAGGTTTTGCAAGGGTCAATGTTAAAAAAGTATCTATGCATATATTTTGAAAATAAAAAAACTTTAATTAAAAAAATGAATTTACCTCCTGCTCCTACTCTGAGAGTTATATGATCTGCTTCTTTTCTAATTACTTTATGGTATAATCTTTGATATTCAGATTACATTTTGAATTTATTATAAAATATTGTATAAGATGTTAATATAAACCCAACTTATGACAAACTGTTTTTCCATTAATCCCTTTAAGAAGTGATTTTCTAAATAAATTATACTTTAATTATACTTAATATTTAATATTAATTTATTAAATCCAATTATTTCTCATTCTTCCTTTTTAGCTTATTCAGTTGATATACTTTTTTTTTCTATTTTTTAAATCAATACCATATAATTTTGATGATTTGAGCTTGTTTCTTCAAAGTATTTTATAATTTATTTACATGTGAATGCTACCTGATTATTTCAATAAATCACATATTAAAATAAAATTGTTGACCTCTCTCTGCTGCTTTTCAACAAATGTGGAACACTGTATAGAGCATCCTATTTTTCTCAGTCTTGATAGACTTTGCTTAATTTTTTTTTTTTGTTCTTAATTTTTTTTAAGTGGGGAAGGAGAGAATAGCTTTCTATAAAGAGAAAAAGGCAGAGATGTAAGGAGAAATATAAGAAGTATAAAATAAAAAGGAAGTGATAAAATCAATTTTTTAAAAAACATGTGAATTATTGACTCCTATAAATAGAGGAGCTGTAATTAAGAAGAAGGAAGGGCAACCTCAGGGTGAGGGCCCAAGAGAAAAATGAAATTAGGACTGGAGAGATTTTATATTTCTGGTAATTTGAGGAAGCATGCTCAAGAATTTTTAAGCTAATTAGAGGAGCATGGAAGAAAAAAATCCTTTACTACCATGAACCAGGAATCAAAGTTCATGATTAAAGGGTAGAAAAGATCATGAAAGATGAGGAGGAGGATGAAAATGATGATAACTAACATTTACAATGAACTGTAAGGTTTCAATGTGCTTTACAAATATTGACTTATTCTATCCTCACAATCACCTTAGGAAAGATGTGTTATCATCCCTATTTAACAAAAGAAAAAGTAGAAAAAAGTTAAAATAAATTAACAAGAATCACATAGCTAGTAAGTATCAAAGCTAGGTTACATCTGAACTCAGAGCTAGTAAATATCAAAGATAGGTTAGCTTTGACTTCAAGATATATAAGGAACTGAGTCAAATATTTAAGAATTATAGCCATTTCCCAAATGGATATGAATAGTCAGTTATCAAATAAAGAAATTCAATCTGGATGGATTGGAACATTCCATATGAAAAAAATGTTCCAAATCACTACTAATTAGAAAGATGCAAGTTAAAACAACTCTGAAATTCTTTATACTTTATACTTACACCTTATATTGTTAGAACAGATTAGGGAAGACAGAGTCACTTGCAATGTTGAAGAAACTGTGAGTTAGTCTAACCATTTTTGGAAAACAATTTAGAATTTATGTCCTTATCAAGATATTAAGAGGTACACTGTTTTCCAGAGTTAAGGCCCAGCAAGCAGGCTATGTGCCCTGACTTGCCATAACAACAACAATCCTTTGTGGTCACCTTCTAGATCATCTCAGCCACAGAAAATCCCAAGATTATTTCATATCAGCATCAGGTGGTCCTGAGCTTGGACAAGAACATATTGTATTCATGTTTGGGTCAGGAAGCCCTGCCATGAATCAAGTTGTTACATTATTGCTTTGACCCCTCATTATCAGAATTATCAGCTATCTTGGATTCCTCTCGGTAGTGGTAATTCTCCATCTGGCAAACCATTTCTCTCACTTTGAAATTAAAGTTAGGTTAGAGGCTGGTTCCGTCCACTTGACACTCCAAAGTTTCTAAACTCTATGTGCCTTTTGACCCAAAACTATTAATACAGACTCTAACCCAAAGAGATTAAAGAGAGGGAAAAGATCCATATGTACAAAAATGCCGCTTGGGGGGGAGGGGTAACAAAGAAAACAAAAAAGTTGCCCATCGATTATAGTATATGCTGAGTAGAACAATGGATAGTACTGGATACAAGAGGAACACAATTAAGGATGCATGAGGAGGCATGGGCCTTGGTAAAGAGAAAGGGTAATTCTTCATCATGGGATGAATGAGGAGTTCCTGAAGCTGAGATGGATAGGAATAAAGAAATGACAGTTGAGGATGGGGACATTGGTAGCTGGAGGTTCAGAATCCCTGGAATAGGGAAAGCATAAGGATGTAGGAATATGCTATTAAGGAATTAGTCCACGCAGTATATAAGTGACTAGACAGAGATCCCTTAAGGAAAGTGAATTAATAGATTGCTCAAGGTCTCCCTCAAGTTCCAAAATGGAGGCTCCTTATTGCAAGGTCCCCTCCCTAATTCTAAATCTCATAACCATTTAATAGCATTGTTAGGGTAGGGGTGGGGGATGGAGCCAAGATAATGCAATAAAAGGCAGGCACTCTCCTAAGCTGTCCCCCCAACCATTCCAAATACCTTTAAATAATGACTCTAAATAAATCCTATAGTTTCAGAACTCACCAAAAAAAAAAAAAAAAAAAAATGGAATAAAACAAATTTCAGCCCAAAACAATTTAGAAGGTTAGGGGGAAAGGTCTGCCACAGTGGGTAAAAGTGGAGCACAGTCTAGCTCAACTCCAGCCCCTGGAAACCAGGAACAGGCTATGGGAGCCACTCAATCAGTAGTGGCAGTGGCAACTTCTGGAGCACTAACCCACAGACAATAAGGGGGTCAAAAAACTGGTCAGAAGGAGATTACAGCAATCTCTTTGCCAGAAATGAGGGGCAGAACTCTGTTGCTTGGCCCATACTCAGATTTGTGCAAAGTCCTGTGCAGCAGTCCCAAAGTGAGAAAGAGCTTGTAGCCACAGTAGAACATGGACCTTCCTCTTGATTCCAGGGCAAAAAAGTGTGCTTGTGCTCATTCACAGACCAGAACAAAAGCCAGGAAAGTAGTAAACATCTTTCCTTTAGATCATACCACCTTGGAAGAAATGAAAACTTACACATCCCTAGAAGTATCTTTGAAAACAGCTGAACAAAACCCCTAAAGCTTGGGAGTTTTGGAAGCAGAACCCTACTTTACCAAAAAAGTTAAAAGTCAAGTAATAGGCTGGGGAAAGGAGGAAACAACAGAAAAAAATTCTGACTATCGAAAGTTACTGTGGTGACAAGGAAGACCAAAACTATACTCAGAAAAACATAACATAGTCAAAGCTCCTACATGCAGAACCTCCAAAAAATATAATTGGTCACAGGCCATAGAAGAATTCAAAAAGGATTTTAAAAATCAGGTAAGAAAGGTAGAGGAAAAAAATTTAGAAGAATAATGAGAATGATGCAAGAAAATCATGGGGGGAAAGTCAAAAGCTTGGTAAAGGAAATACAAAGAATATTGAAGAAAATAGTACTTTAATAAACAGACTAGGCCAAATGGTAAAAGAGCTACAAAAAGTCAATGAATACAAGAATGCTTTAAGAAGTAGAATTGGCCAAATGGAAAGAGAGGCACAAAAATTCACTGAAGGAAAAAATCTCCTTAAAAAAGTAGAATTGTCCAAATGGAAAAGGAAGCATAAAAGCTCACTGAAGAAAATAATTTCTTTAAAAATAGAATTGAGCAAATATAAGCAAATGATTTTATGAGAAATTAGAAAACAAAACCAATAGAATGAAAAAATAGAAGGTCATGTGAAATATCTTATCGAAAAATCAACTGACCTGGAAAATAGATTCAGGAAAGTTAATTTAAAAATTATTTCACCACCTGAAAGACATGATCAAAAAAAAAAAAAAAAAAAGAGCCTAGATATTGTCTTTCAAGAAATTTTCAAGGAAAATTCCCCTGATATTCAAAAACCAGTGGGTAAAATAGAAAATGAAAGAATTCACTGACCATATTTTGAAAGAGATCCCCAAATGAAAACTCCTAGGAATATTATTGCCAAATTCCAGACTTCCTAGCTCAAGGAGAAAATATTGTAAACAGCCAGAAATAGTGAAGCTACAGTCAGAAAAACACAAGATTTTTTTTAGCTTTTTTATTTTCAAAACACATGCATAACTTTCAACATTCATCCCTGAAAAATTCCGTGTTCCAAACTTTTTCTCCCTCCCTTCCCTCACAGTAAGTAATACAACACATGTTAAACATGTGTAATACCTCCACAATTATCATGCTGCACAAGAAAAATCAGATCAAAAAGGAAAAAAAAATGAGAAAGAAAATAACAATAAAGAAGGTGAACATACTAGTTATAATTCACATTCAATCTCCACAGTCCTCTTTCTGGATGTAGATGGCTCTCTCTATCTCTCTATCACAAGTATATTGCAATTGGACTGAATCACCTCATTGGAAAATAGAAGATTTAACAGCTTCTACATTAAAGGATAAAAGAGCTTAGAATATAATATTCCAGGGAGCAATGGAGCTAGGATTACAACCAGGAATCACCTACCCACTAAAACTAAGTATAATGCTTCAAAGGGGGAAAAATGGATATTCTATGAAATAGAGAATTTTCAAGCATTCTTGATGAAAAGACCAAAACTGAATAGAAAATCTGACTTTCAAATGTAAGACTCAGTAGAAACTTAAAAAGATAAACAAGAAAAGGAAATGATAAGGGATTTAATAAGGTTAAACTGTTTTCATTCTTACACGGAAAGATGATACTTGTAATTCATAAGAACTTTCTCATTATTAAAGGTGTATTTATAGACCCAAAAACTCAGGTGTGAGTTGAATATGAAAGGATGCTACCTAAAAAAATAAAATTAAGGATGAGAGAGAAATGTACTAAGAAAAAAGGAAAGGGAGAAGTAGAATGGGATAAATTGTCTCATGTAAAAGATCAAGAAAAAGCTTTTATAATGGAGATTAGGGGGAATGAATGAACTTACTCTGATCAGAACTGGCTCAAAGAGAGAATAACATACATACTTAATTGGGAATAGAAATCTATCTTATTCTACAGGAAAGTATGAGGGTAAGGGGATAAGAGAAGAGGGGTGATGGTGATAAGGGAGGGCAGATTGGGGAAAGGAGTAATCAGAAGCAAAATTTTTTGAGGAGGGACAGAGTGAAAAGAGAATAGAATAAACAGCGGGGACAGTAAGATAGAGGATATAGGCAGCAATCGTGATCATAGAACAAAATTTGAAGTAAGTGTCTCTGATGAAGCCTTTATTTCTTAAATGTATAGAGAACTGAGTCTAATTTATAAAAATAAGAACTATTTCCCAATTGATAAATGATTAAAAGATATGAACACTATTCATATGAAGTAATCAAAGTTCTCTATAGTCATATGAAAAAATGTTCTAACTCACTAGTAATGGAGAAATGCAGGTTAAAACCATTCTGAGTACTGCCTCATTCTTATTAGATTGGCTAATAGGACAGAAAAGGGAAATGACAAATATTGGAGAGGATATGGGAAAAAATAAAACATGGATGTACTGTTTGTTGGTGGAATTGTGAACTGATCCAACCATTCTGTAGGGCAATTTGTAACTATGCCCAAAGGGCTATAAAACCATAAAGTTTGACTTAACAATACCATTACTAGATATGAATCCCAAAAGATTTTTTTAAAGGGGGGGGAAGGACTCACATTTAAAAAAATATTTATAGCAGCTCTTTTCTGATGGCAAAAAAATGGAAAGTAAGGGGATTCCTGTCAACTGGGGAAATTGAACTAATTGTCATATGAGATTATTATGGAATACTACTATACTATAAGAATTGATTAACAGGATGCTCTCTGGAAAACCTACAAATATTCACATGATACAATGTAAAATATATTATGTACAAAATAACAGCAAAATGGTAAGATGACCACCTGTGGGTGATTTGGCTACTCTTAGAAATACAATAATCCAAGATAACCATGAAGGATTTATTATGAAAAATACTATCCACACCAGAGTAAGAACTGTTGATGTCTGAATACAGATTGAAGCATATTTTTTTTACTTTATTTTTTCTCAATAGTATTTTATTTTTCCAAATACATGTAAAATAGTTTTCAACATTCATTCTTCTAAAATTTTGTATTCCAAATTTTTTTCCTTTCCTCTCCTTATTCCTCCTCCCTAAAGCAACAAACAAATGGATATAAAATAAATATATGCAATTCTTTTAAACATATTTCCATATTTCTCATGCTATGCAAGAAAAATCAGACCAAAAGAGGAAAAAAACACGAGAGGAAAGAACAAACAAAAAAGAGGTAAAAATACTATGCTTCAACCCACTTTCAGTCGCAATAGCTCTCTCTCTCTGGTTGCAGATAGCATTTTCCATCACAAGTCTATAAAATTGCTTGTATCACTTCGTTTTGAAAAAGGCCAAGTCTTTCACAGTTGATTATCACATAATTTGTACACAATATTCACTTGTTTCTGCTCATTTCACTCAGCAACAGTTCATATAAGTCTTTCCAGACTTTTCTGAAATTAGCTCACTCATCATTTTTATAGGACAATAATATGCCACTACATTTATATACCATAACTTATTCAGCCATTCCCCAATTGATGGGCATTTCTTTATTTTTTTTCTTGGGGTTTTTTGGTTGTTTTTTTTAGGGGGGTTGTTTTTTTTTTTTTTGTTTTGGTGATTGTAGTGTCTTATGTTTTTGGTTTTGATTTTTTTTTTTCACAGCATGTCCTAAAATGAAGAGGTGACCTTTCTCCTTGTCTTCTTATACCCTTGATTCTATCTGTTCCTGATTTTATTCTTCTACCCACCCCCCAAAAAAAATCTTGTATTTTTTTGAGATCTGTGATTTAATAGTATAGGAAGTTTCTAAACAGCAATTTTCCAATGCAAATTTACAAACACTTTATAACTTAGTCATAGAAAATTGCTTAAGGTAGTTTCCCAGGATTACAGAGGTAGGATATATCACAGACTTAAACCTAGGCCTTTCAGGTGATGAAAACGCCACTCATTATGATCACAATATATTTCATGTATATTTTTCATAGGTATTTATGAGTAACATTTTTTGCAAACTTTTTGAGGGCAGAGACTGATGTGTGTGTGTGTTCATGTGTGTCTGTCTTTGTATCCCCTGTGTCTCACACAATATTTTGCACACAGGGATTAATGAATGTTTGTTGGATTAATTCCTGGATCATGTAGCATTGGAGTTAGAATTTTGTTTGAATTTTATTAGTTTTTATTTGAAATTAGAAAGATAAGTAATGGTGACATTTTAGCAAATGACCACTCTTGAAATAAGACTAGAGTGACTGGAATGATCAGCCATGGTTAAGAAAAGTATAACCCAAATCTTCCATGGAGAAGAGGATGAGCAGTAGGAGAAAATTTGGCATGGTCTAGGATCAAAGTGGGAGGGGATTAAAGGGTTCCTTAAAGATGTAGGAAAGTAAGGGGTTATGGGCTGTTCTGCCTCAGAGTAGGAGCATACATTGGGGAAGCAGCAGAAGGGTAGCCAGAGGAAACCATGCAGAAAATCAAGGAAAGCCAGGACCTGGGGTGGAAGAAAAGGATGGAGAGGGATAAAGATCTTAGTATTCCTGAGTTGAATCTCATCAGATTCTATCTGTCTCCCTGTAGAAAGATTGCCTGACCCCAGATCCGGAGAAGAGGAGGCAGTGTCAGGGAGAGAATGCTTTGTTACCACACCATCATCTTTTTAAGGAAAAGAGATAAGACAGGAAGGCTCCCAGCCTTCTACTTTCTCTTTTTCTTTCAACATGTGGGAATCCACATCCTCAGTTTAGAATTTCTCCTCCCTCTGAATAAGCAGCTTCTTCTGCTCTGGTGCTCTCTATATCCTAAATCAAATTTTTCATCTGTACAAAGAATAGTTGAATGTACTCTGATCTGTGACCCTCCAATCCATCTCCCATCTTCACATTCTCCTTTCCTGGTATTATCTCCTTATCCCCTCCCCAACATCTTCCTCTCAGTTCTGTGAAGTTGCTATGAAGTTGAACTTTCACCAGCTGCTGGGAAGATGTGGGTGAGAAAGAAGACAAGGCCAAAAGCTGTGGCTGTTGGCACCCTGCCTTCTCCTCTGGCCCCAGTGCCAGGCCAGGCCAGGCCTTCCCCTTGGCCCAGACTCAGGACAAGGAGGACAACAGAATGTCATTGGAAAAACATGTGGGAGGGAATCCAATGTCCTCCCTCATCCCAAAACAAATGAGGTCATTGTGTCACAGCACTCAGGAACAGAGAAGTAGGCAAAGCCCTGGTGCCTCCTAAGGTTGGGCACAAAGTCGAGGAGGGAGCAGAATGTCAGGAGGGCACAACCCTGGGACCTCTAAGACAGGAGCCCAAAGCTGAGGGGGGGGGGCAATCAAGGTGAGTAGACACCACCTAGATTGTGGTGGACCCTAGCACCAAACCAGTGGACAGAGCAACATGTGAGTGGAGATTCTAGTTTAGATTTATGGGTGAAGCATTTACTGAGGCTGTCCCAGGAGATGGAGGCTAGCAGAGGAGAGAAAGTAACAGAACTCCACCTACCTACTCTCTTTTGAAACTTGGGCCATTTTCTGAGCCTTTCCCAGAAAGACTTGAGCATGACTTTGGGGTATTCTAGATATGCTTTATGATTTCCCCATTTCCCAGAGAATTTGGATTAGATGTGCCTTGCTTCGACCTACTCCCCTCTTACTATGGGCCACTCAGGCCCAGATACTTACTTATCCTTGATAAAGTCATTGTTTAAGCATCTCTTTTCAGTCAATCTGCCTTTTCAGATCTTTGCTGAGCTTACTGCTTTTTCTTTCTATTCTTTTCCAGGAGATTCACACTCCAAATCTTTTCATCTGTGCCCATCTATGGAGGAAGTCTTGGGTTTAGAGACCTGCCATCCAATTCCATCTCTGAATAACTCCCTTTCATTGAAGATGAAACACATCCCTTTCTCGGGACCTCAGTTTCACTCTCTGCAAAAGAGGCTCAGCCTGGTACCTATCAAGTGATTGATTGTTAATAGAGTCCAGGAGGCCCTAGCTTTGGCTCTGGCTACTGACTACCAGATACCAAGAGGGAAAGTCTGGCACCTGATTTTCTCATCTATAAAGTGAGGGTTCACAATATTGCCTCAAAGAATGATGGTTTTGTAAGCGGTAAAGAGCTGTGCCCATTTTATGTGCACAGTTTATTGTTCTTTTCTATAGTGGACTTGGGGTTAGAATACCTAGCACTGGCTCTGCCATTTACTAATTGTGTGTTCCTGAGCAAGTTATCTCCCTCTAACTTCGATTTAACTACAAAAATGGGATCAACAATACTAGTGCTGCAACATTTCAGGGCCTTCTCTAAATATTACAGAAATGAAGTTTATTATTTTTAGAGGCAGCAATATGTGCCGTTCTTTACATGTTCTGCACACAGTAGGCCTCTTTCTTAAGCTTAATCGAATTAAATCAAGCCCAAACGTTGACCTTTGGTTCTGGTACAGGGTCTGGGGCACGTAGGCTAGAGCTGAGTCAGCCCCAGCTCCAGCCCCTCTGGTCCTTCCCCCAAACTTCCCGAGTCAGCTGCTCCCAAGTTACAGCTTTGGGGATGGGGGTAGTCCCTCCCTGTGGCTGACGTAAGGCTTAGACAGCAGTGACCTTTCCCCCACTTCGCTGGGCTGCCAGGACTGCACATCTGCCTCCCAAGCTAGAAGGAAGGAGCCAGCCCAGGTGGGGGGTGGGGGGAGGGAAAAGAGCTCTGGTATTTGAGTCCCTGGGCCTGGAGGAAGAGGCCAATGCCAAGCATCTCCACCCTGGGGGAGGCACTTTTTCCGAGGGGTGGAGGAACATTAGCCTCCTGGTTCCTTCCTAGGAGGTCTGGGGTATAGCCAGGAGTCCCCGCATCTCAGCTAAGGGGAGGAGCTGCGAATCCCTCGCAATCTCCAAGAAGAGGGAGGGTATTGGGGGAGGGGAACTTCGGCCCGGTCCCTTTGAAGCTGGGAACCTGAGCCCCGCCCCGCTCCAGGACACACCCCCCATCCCCTAGGGCCGGGCTGCAGCTCATAAAAATGGGGCTCCTCCAGTGAGTGGACAGCAGCTGTACCGGACGGGACCTGGGCGCACCTGAGAGTAAAGAGAGTGGGATCCCGAGTCCTCCATCCCAGCTACATCCCAGGTCGCCTCTCGGATCCCAGCACCCGTTACTAGAAAGATGCGCTGTGCCCCAAGTACCGGAGCTGCGCTGGTGCTCTGTGCCGCCACGGCGGGGCTGCTGGGCGCAGCCGCTGCCAGCCGCAGCGAAGTCCGCCCCGGGCCCCCCGAGCTCCGAGTGCCCCCCGCCGGGCCCGAGGCCAAGTATGCCTCGTGGGACGAGGTGAACGTGATCGCTCACGGTCTCCTGCAGCTCGGACACGGGCTTCGGGAGCACGTGGAGCGGACGCAGGGCCAGGTGAACGACATCTACCGCCGGCTCCAAGCCCGGGATCCCGCCTGCGACGACCCTCTGCGCCGTGCCCGTCACAGCCCCGAGGGCAGCCAGCCGCAGAGCCCCGAAGGGAGCCGGGCGAACTCGGCCGCGGAAGGCGCAGACAGCCCCTTGGAGCCGAAAGACGCAGCCCGACCGAAGAGCGAGCTCCGGCCGCTGGAAACGAATGATGACCAGGCTGTGGAGACCGGCGCTGGGGGGGCCGCCTGGAGAGCGGTGCGCAACCTGCAGGTAAGAGCGGCTCCGTCCGCCTTCTCACCGGGCTTTCCTTCCGAGGCTGCTGGAGCTTCCTTAGACATCCCCCACGGCCCCCTCGGCGCTTTATTTTAGCCCGCTTGTGGTCTTCCCCTAGACTTTCAGGTCGAGCTCTCTACCACTTCCCCTCAGATTCCCCTCTTTTACTCCTTCCACACCTTCACCGGCTCCTCCAATCTGCTCCGGCCCTTCGCGGTCAGGTTGCTCCCCTAGAGATCCTTCCGCTCTGCCCCTTCAGTCCTCCCGGCCAGGGGTCCCGTTTGCCCTCAAGGCACAAGAGAGATTCCCTTGGTCATGATCCAAGCTCCCTTCAGCTGACCCCATGAATCTATCTCCTTTTCTTTCATGACCCCAGACCCAGCTTCGAGCTCAGAACAGCAGAATTGAGGAACTGTTTCAGAAAGTGGCCCAGCAACAGCAGCACCTGGAAAAGCAGAACCTGAAGATTCAAACGCTG
The DNA here is from genome assembly GCF_048593235.1 of Sminthopsis crassicaudata. Lineage (NCBI taxonomy): Eukaryota > Metazoa > Chordata > Mammalia > Dasyuromorphia > Dasyuridae > Sminthopsis > Sminthopsis crassicaudata. The sequence goes on along the minus strand of NC_133617.1, from coordinate 47,289,624 downwards.
CAGAGCAAGGTAGGCTCCTGAGCAGACTAGAACCCGAGGCAGGGTTCTTGGGGGTAAAGACAACCTGAAAAAGCTTTTTACTTTGAGAAGTGTGATTTCTCGCACGGGGCTCTGCGCCCACCTTCACTGGCCTTCAACCATTTCTTCTCATCCCAGACTTACTTGTTAACCTCTTTTCTTCTGTCTGCAGCTCCAGGGCCTGACTCCTTTGCAGCTGGGACAGATACCACTAAGGCCTATGGGAAAGAAGAATACCCAGAAAATGGCCCGACACATTCGTCCTGTCCCCAAAAGCAGTGACAAGCCTAGTAAGTCCCGGATCTCGTTAGACTCCCAGCTCCTCCACCTCCTCTGCCGGGCTCAGCTTTTCCCTTCACACACACATATTCCTCTCCTCCCTGAAGATGGCTTTTCAATTTGCACTGGTTAGGAAGAAATACCAGAATTTGGGCGACAAAACAGAAAGGTGATTGGCTCAGTCAATAAATAGGACGCAGCCAGGACTCTGAAATGGGTTTAGTTAGAGCTACCCCACCAAAGGTGAAAGCAGAGAGGATCGAGAGGTGTCCCTATCTTTAAGGACATTTAAGCTTCTGGACTTACCTTTAGCCAGTTCTGGAGTCCCCTTGTGGGGAAGACATCCACCTGCCCTGCTACCTAGTATCTGCAGGATATCCTCATTGAAAATAATTCTAGATACTTCTCTTGCCTAGTCCTACCCCACCTAAACAGCTGCTCCCAGTCCTTTCCTCTAATCAAGGAGAAAAACTAAGGCAGCTTTCTGTTCTGCCTTTCTTCTAATAAAGTATACTTAGTCCCAGTAGGAACTCTACATCTCTTTATTTCCATTTACCTAGTTTTTACTGAGGGTCCATTGTGTGTCCAGGGTCATGCCTTGAGAGGAAAAAAAGGCTTATTTTTCTCCCCTGAGTGTCTTTTCAAGCAGCAATGCATACAGAACAGGCAGGGAATGATTCCAACCTCATAGACTTTTGTTGAATGCAAATTGAGAAGTGATCAGTAAACTGGTTAGGGCTTTTTGGATGAGGTCTTCAAGTGATTAATGGGAAGAAATACCACAGCCCGGCTGGAGTAGAAAAGTGTTGCAGAGGGGAATATCGGGGAGAAGGTTCAGGGAGACCTGTTGAAGGTCAGGCTAAGTTCAAATTTGATCTAGAAGGCAGTGGGGTACCACTGTAGGTTTTAAGTGATATGATCACATCCTAGGAAGATTAGTCCAACATGAGCTCCTAGGATAGAGACATAAGGTAAAAGGGAGGGGGTGATAGAAACTTCCTCAGGGCCCAAAGTCTTAGAGCTATCTGTCACAAATGCCATCTTGCTCCTTTAATACAATTATCCTGTATCTCACACATATATGATATGCATGTATTTTAAAGCTGATTTCCAACTGGAAGAAAAGTTGCCTCTCTCCCTTCACTTATCCTGAAGCAATTCTTCGTGTCTTCCTACTGTTCTGGTTGTCACCTGTGGGTTTCCCCTATCCTGGTCCACCAAGGCTGCCAGTGGACCAAGGAGGCAGATAGATCTAAATCACTATTCCCAGGGTCTCAGGCTTCTCCTGCCCCAAGATTTTCCTTGGCTGGGAGAACTGAGTGGCCCCTACCTACTCTGGAGAGAGTTCCTGGGAAGAATCTATTAGTCAAAGCTAGGGATGGAGGAAGGGGTGGCTCTCTTAAGGAGAACTGAGTAGCCTGGGCTAGTTAAGCTAGGGAATAGGAGAAGGAGGAATGGGGAGGGGGGCAGGAGAGAGGGAAACTGGGAGAGCCTGGGGAGACAGGGTCCTGTTTCGACTAGAGTGGGCGCCAAGTAGGGGAAAGTTCAGAACTTGTTGGAGACAAACATTCTGGTTGTAATCAAGGCCAGATTGGGAGTTTGGCTGTGAGCCACAAGGATTGGAAGAGAGGAAAGTAGGGGAAAGGGGAACCGCCAGGAAATCCTTCTATCACTCTTTCCTAAACACTCTTCCTCCCCCTCTAGACACTGTCCTTCAATAACTTCAGTCCTTCCAGTCCCATCCCCCTCCTGACCTTTCCCCTACTCCCTGGGCCTGCCAGATTCTGTCTTCCCTTCTAAAATTCCCTAGCTACCCTTACCCTATTGGGGTCCTACTGAGATATATGGGGGAGAAAATAAGCTCCAACCCCAGAAGAGGGGTCTGGAGGGTTTCAGTAAGGTCACTTCTACCCTTAGCAAGGTAAGGGTATCCATAGGGCCCCTGGTCCAGGATAGTCCAAGAAAAATCATAAAGTTGGCCAAGTTTGTCTTTACACCCACCTGCGGACAGACATCACACACTTCAGGCCCTGGGGCCCCCATGTTCTCTCTCCCACAGTAAATCCTCCTGTCTGGAAAGTCTCTGATATGAATCACTCCTTAGTTGGGCAAATGGGCCCTAGGAAAGGAAAAAAAAATCTCTGATCCTGCCCTTCTGCACATATCCTCAGACAAAGAATATGTGTGTATTTGGCTGAAGAGGAGGGAGAGAGGAGGCAAGGCAGAGATCCATGGCTTATTGCCCTCAGCTTAGTCAAGTGGGAAGACCTAATTATAACCCAGGAAAGAAGTCATTCTTTAGAGTTTGGGAATTAACCCCTAACCTATCCCCCTTTGGTGGGGGGAGGAATATACATATATGTGTGTGTGTATAAAGTTCCTCTGCAATATGCCTGATTGCCTAGGGAGTAGATTGAGGACCACCTGCAGTCCTTTGCTCTCATGTCCATCTCTCTTTTACAGAGCTGCCCCAGGATTGCCATCAACTCTTTCTGGGTGGAGAACGCCAGAGTGGACTCTTCCAAATTCAGCCTCAAGGCTCCTTACCTTTCCTGGTGAACTGCAAGATGACTCCAGGTATGATGGTGGGTCTATTGGAGGGGGCTGGGCAGTCACTCAACAAGCATTTTAAGGGTTTTATTCTGTGCCTGGTATTGTACTTGGAGCTGAAGATACTTGGTTAGGGAAAAATGTGGTCCTAGCCCTCAAGGAGCTCACATTCTAAGGCCCCTTGGGAGAATAGATCTAACTTTCCCTCAGCCTTCTGTGTTCTCCTTGGCCAAGTAAATTCTGTTGTCCCTATGACTTCCTTTTTAAGCTCATTGAAATGTTACCATGGAAGGGAATAAAAGAGTATTATCCCCGTAGCCCGATTTAAAAGTAGTCAAGAAGATTTTAAGGTGGCAATCAGCTAGCTTGAGGGATTTCAGAAACTGACTCCTTTCCCATTGCTTAACTCTCTAAGGCATGTGTAAGAGAACCCTACGCTCCATCTGCTAAACTCCATTTCTGTGGTTTATATTGTCTAACAGAGCTAGAAAGTCTCAGCTTCCACAATAAATATACTTTAGAGGAGATGGCAAGTCTTTGAGGCTGTACATTCTTTGAATCCATTCTGCTATATCTCTCTCAGTTAATCTGTAATTTATTAAGCACCTACTACAGTACACATAGTAAGCGCCTACTATGTGTACTATACCTGTGCTAAATGCTAGGGATATAAAGCCTAAAAGGAGTTTGGATTTTAATGAGAAAGACAGTGCGCTCAAATACATACACACACACACACACACACACACACACACACACACACACACGGAGGGAGGGAGGGAGGGACAGGGAGAAAGCAGGGTCAAATATGATAACAAATATACCCAAAGTAACTACAAGGGAAAAAAACATAAAACATAAACTTCTAAAGAGGATCAGGAAAAGCCTTCAGAAGGTTTTTTGTTTGTTTGTTTTGTTTTTTCATTCTCTACTTTAAGACCAAGTAAAAGCATTTTCATATAAGAGTGTTTTACAGAGGAGGATAGAAAAGGAGTATTGGACATGGTACTGTGAATCTCCATTTTTGTACAGTTTGCTTTTAAGTATATAACAAATTCAACATATAATTTCAAAGTCCTGTTAGTCTGTGTTTCCTTCTGGCCTTTTTCTGATCATCTTTTCTTTCTTTTTTCTTTTCTTTTTTGGAGACAATTTGGGTTAAGCGACTTACCTAGCTTATACAGCTAGTCCTTGTCTGAGGTCAGATTTAACTCAGATCCTCCTAATTCCACAGTCAGTAATCTATCCACTATAACTACCACCTAGCTGCCCCTGTTCAGTTTTTAAATGTTTCAGTGACCCTTTTCTTTCTTTTGGGTATCAGCCTTAACTCACTTTTTTTTTTCTGTCTTTTTCACTCCTTTCTCTTCTCCTCTCCTTTCTTATTTCTCTCCCAAATTGGGTTGGGGGGGGGAATTATGTCCCCACCTTGTTTCATCTCTGATAGTTATAATCCTCTATCTCACCTTCTTTTTGTGCCAGACTCCCTCAAGAGGACCATCTAAAATAGGTATCTTCACTTCCTTTCCTTCCCTTAATTCTTTGTAGTCTGTCTTCTGATCATTCGCCTGAAACTACTCTCTCTAAAGTTAATAATGTTAGCTACTAATTACTAAGTCACTAACCTCTTAATTGCCAAGTCTAATATACTTTTCTCAATCTTCATCCTTCTTGACTTCTCTCCAGCTTCAACACTGTCCATCAGCCTCTTCTTGAAGATCCTCTCTCTCCAAGTTCTCATGATGCTATTCTCTTCTGATCTTACTGATTACTCCTATTTGGTCTCCTTTGTAGGATATTCATCTTAGCTACTCCCACTAATTGAAAGAGACTCTATCAAAGGCTCTATCATGAGTCCCTTTCTTTTTTTTCTCTCTATATTATTTCATTTGATGAGCTTAGCAGTTCCTATGTTACAATCATTATCTCTTTGGAGATGATTCTTAAAAATATATATTTTTCTGGTCCTAATCTCTATTAGCTATCTTGAGCTATATGCGCTATAGATTTCTTAAAACTTATTTCAAAAATTAAATTCAATTATCTTTTCTCCCAAAGCCTTCCATCTTCCAAACTTCCCTATAACTGTAGAATACCACCATCCTCCCAGTCACTCGGGTTCACTACCCTAGTATCATCCTTGACTCCTCTCTCACCTCTCATCTCCAATATGTCATCCAAATCCTTTGTTTCTACTTTGACTACACCTCTCAAATCTATCTCCCTCTCTCCTGTGATATCATTCTGGTACAGACTTTTCTCGCCTCACACCTGGTCTACAGCCTTCTGTTTGGTCTCCTTCCCACCCTCCATCTCTAGTCATCTTCCACTAAGCTATCAAATTGATTTTCCTTAAAATATGGGCTTGACTATATCACCACCCCTTCTAATCAATAAATTCAAGGTTCCCTATCACCAGGATCAAATATAAAAATCTCTGTTGGACTTGGAAAGCCCTTTATAGTGGCCCTCTCTATCTTTTCATAACTTCTTAACATTTAATCCTTTCCACTGATCTGCAATCCATGACACTGGCTTCTTTGCTATTCTTCCCACTTGCCAGTCTATTGTCTGATTTCAGATGTTTTCGTTAGCTGTCTTCCATCCTGAAACATTTTACTTGTCTTTATCTCTTTGCTTCCTGGCTTCTTTCAAGTTTTAGCTAAAATTCTTTTCTGCAAAAAGATTTTCCCTAGTCCTCTTTAATCTTAGTGCTTTCCTTTTAATACTACTCCTCCAGTTTATCCTCTATATTTGTACATAGTTACCTGCATGTGCTCTCCCTCCTTAGACTTTGAGGTCCTGGAGAGAAGGGACTGACCTTTACCTCTCTTTACGGTCTTCAGCACTTTGCACTGTGCCTAACACATGATAGGCAGTTAATAAATAGAAGTTGACTGCCTGATAGTAGCATATTTGAAGTTCATCAAAACAAATTCCCACATTGGCTATGTCCAGTTCTGCACCGTGAGTCATTCACCTATCATAAAATAGGTAGCCTGGGAAGCCAGGGATTCTAAGAGTCAGATGAGATGAGAGAGATGGAGTGCCATATGTAAGGGGCAGCAAATAGACCAGTATATGCCTTTACCATAGAGAGTGAATGAGAGAGTAATCTGTAAGAAGAATGGAAAGATAGAAGGCCAGGTCGTGATGAGTTCCTTGTGTCAGATAAAGGAGTTTTTAATTTATTTGAGGTCATAGAGAATCCCTGGAGTTAAGTATAAGAGGAATGATAGAGTGAAATTTATGGCTTGGAAAAATCTCTTTGACAGTTAAGTGTAATAAGCCTTGAAAACTATAAACTGTATAAGATTTCATGGTTGAGTAGGAAAAATCCAAGATTTTAAATTGGAAGACAGGGTTGGATCTGGCGCTGCTACTTATTCTTCAGGTGACCTTGCCAATCACTCACTATCCCTGGGCCTTACTTCTCCTCCCCGGCAGAAGGAAGAGGTTGAGCCTAATCTCTAAGGTGCTTTTTAACCCCGAATCCTATGACCTTACGGCTTCTGATGGAAGCCTTCTGGAAGTATTGGATTTCTCAGGCCATCTGTGGTGTTTGTTCTTTGCTATATAGGGGAATCCTAATAATCAGATTTTCTTTTGGCAGAGGGTGGCTGGACAGTGATTCAGAGACGCCTGAATGGCTCAGTGGACTTTAACCAGCCTTGGGAGGCCTACAAGTCAGGCTTTGGAGACCCTAATGGTAGGTATTTCCAGGGGACAGATTGATAACCAAGGGAACAAACTACCAAATTGAGGAGTGAGATAGGGAATCTATAAAACCAGAAAGGATCAGGCAAACACTCAATGATAGGCTAGACCTTTTTTGAGGGGGTTCAAGAAGCCTCTTGGCGTTTTTTTTCTTTTCCCTACACATTTCTCCACCTTCTCCTCATATATGCTGGGTCTGATAAGACTGCAGAGCCAAGGAGCTCGCTGTACCAGGGAGAATGGGCATTCTCTGGTTATTTGTCCCCATGCTGACTGGTTGTTTCTGAATTCAGGGGAATTTTGGCTGGGTCTGGAGAAGGTTCATCATATCACTGGAGACCGAGGAAGTCGTCTTGCTGTGCAGCTGTTAGACTGGGAGGGCAATGCCCAGTCTGTCCAGATCCCTTTCCACTTGGGAGGAGAGGATACAGCCTATAGCTTGAAGCTCACAGGGCCAGTTGCTGGAGAGCTGGGTCCAGCCACAGAAGATGGACTATCTTTACCCTTCTCTACTTGGGACCGTGATCATGACCTCAGGACAGACCTGAACTGTGCCAAGAACCTCTCTGGTAAGCAGAAAATCTCCAAATTAACCCTAATTTCAATCTCAATTCTCTTCCTTACTCCAAACTTATTTTCCAAACACAGCCTTAAATAACTTTTATAATAAAGCATCCCTGGCTCTCAGTTGCAAAGTTAGGTACTCAATCAATGCTTGAATTAATGATACTATTTGTTGCCCTATCTACAAGTTCCCAATTCTTATCCATGCTCAAAAAAAGCCTATATTTAAGCTTCATTTAGGGTTCATTCTAATCTTAAACAAAATTCCATATCTAGCTTTAATACTTTTTCTCCTTTCTTAAAAGCCATAAAACCATACTCAGTCCCCAACTATTAATAAATCCCTAACCCTACAGAGCTTCAAACCCATTTCTGATCTCCTATCTATAATCAAACTCCACACCAGTGTGTGTGTGTGTGAGTGTGTGTGTGTAAGAGTCTAGTGGTCACTGTGATATTGACAATGGAAAGAGCACTAGGTTTGAAGTCAGAGGACCTAAGTTCAAATCTTGCCTCTTCCCTCTTAACTTTCTATGTAACTTTGGGAAAACCACCTAATCTCTCTGGACCCCCATTTCCTCACCTGTCAAACTAGACTGGAGATGAGCCCATGGGCTGTGTAAGGCCCACAGAATCATCTGGTCTGCCCCTGCCAACGGGAGGCAGGTTTTGATGAGCTGAAAGCCAGGTGTGACCACTTCCCATTGTGGCCTGATGTTTTCAACGGATAATTTGTATGGCCCGCAACTGATGTTATAAACATCCAATGACCCTGGGTAGGAGGGCTTGAGCTAGATGCTCCCCAATTTTAGCTTTAAACCTATCATCTACTCCAACCTTCACCATTTTACTGTTGAAGAAATGGGCTTAGCTGAGGCTAAGGGACTTTGTAGGTCATGCAGATGATAAGGAGCACAGCCAGGATTTGAATGCTCTGGATCTGGCATTCTTCCTGCTAGTCCACGGCTCATTTTTTGGATGATGATATTGAGAGAGACCGTCTCATGGTCACCCAGAGAACAGGGCACAGAGCCCATGCTTGGCTCCTGACTTCCAGCCTGGTGCTTGTTGAGTCAGTCTTTTCCCCTCATTTTACCCCATGCAGCCTGTTGCCTTGAGCTTAACTCCAACCCCTCGGCCCTTCACCTAGGCCTCTACAGTAGATCTGGGCCCTTGCCCTCCCCCCACCATTCCTGACTCTGCTCTCCTGTTTTTGTTCTCAGGGGGCTGGTGGTTCAGTACTTGTGGCCACTCCAACCTCAATGGGAAGTATTTTCACTCCCTTCCCCGGCAGCGGCACCAGAGGAAGCAGGGCATCTTCTGGAAAACTTGGCGGGGACGCTACTACCCCCTGCAGGCCACCACCATGCTGATCCAGCCCACAGAGGTTGCCATGTCTTAGCCTTTTTGCAGGAGCGTTGCCGGGCTAACAGAGAAGAGCCAGAGTTCAATGGGCCAAAGACACGATATAAATGCAAAAAGAACTCTCTCCCTCCCTTTTCCCGACATCCATGATGACGATAGGACATGAGCCTGGGCCTGCTCAGGACTCTGAGAGAGGAATAAGAGAGGATGCAGGCCCAGACTTGGACTCCAGGCCTTCCCTCTTGAAGAGACTGATGAGTCCTTTCTTCCCCTTCTTTAATCTATTGCCCTCTTGTGGGTAAACCTATGGTTACCAGTGGTACTAATGAGCAGGGGCTTTCCCTCTGCTCATCCATCCTGTTACATGCACAAGGGAAAGAAGGGGCCGGGTCGTCTGACTTTGGGGCGGGGAGGGGGGGGGCGCGGGGGAAGAAGCCCAGGTTCTGGGCTTATGGCTGACCAGGAGTCTGGCTTAAATGTCTTCAGTCATATTGACTGGACCGGGATAATGGGACCAAAAGCTGGGGGATCTAGGAGAGTGACCTCAGAATGTCCCTATTTCAAAGCCCAGCCCTGGGGCCTGTCAAGGGGACAGGGTAATTTGTAAATAACGGCCTTGTAAAAAGATTTATATCTCTTGGGTTGTGGGGTCTGGCTGGGATTCAGGCCCCTTCAGATTGTTTGTAATAAAAAGAAGGAAAGAACCTCAGGATTGAGAAATCTGTCAATTCATCCCAAATAGGAATCAGTAATGCAATCAGTCTCCGGAAGTGTTCACCCAATTTAGGGAGGAAGAATTCACCATTTCATTTTAAAGGGACCTCTTTTTGCACAGTTTTCCTAGTGAGGAGGTTCTTTATATCAACTAACATAATAATATACTGATATAATATACTGAAATTTACCTAGGTTCTTTATATCAACTAACATAATAATATACTGATGTAATATAAAAAATCTAGGTAAATTTCAGTATATTAGATCAGTATATTATGTTAGTTGATATAAAAAATCTAGGTAAATTTCAGTATATCAACTAACATAATATACTGATATAATATACTGAAATTTACCTAGGTTTTTTATATCAACTAACATAAGAATATACTGAAATTTACCTCCTGTGAAAAGCCATGCAGAACAATGTTTTCCACATCGAGGTCCTTCAAGTATGTCTTTGCTTTTCATCCCACCCCTCCCACACCCAGATCTTTCCAATCAAAATGTCCCCGGTCTTTTATCCAGTCCTTACATAGCTTGACTTTTGGAATCCATTTGTCTTGTACTTTTTGGATACATTTCAGGCTTTGAGAAATCAATCAGCCAGGAGTAATAACGTGCAAGAAGCATGCTAGGTCTTATTTGCGAATACTCACTACACTATGCAGACCAACAACTGAAAGAGAAGCAGCGGAGGAGTGGGATGAGAGGTGACAGTAGGAGGGGGTGAGCAAGCAGGTATGGGATGGTCAGCTTTGTGGTGGCCGGAAGAAGTGGGGTTTCTGGGGTGACGGTCAGCCGCAGGGTGAATGGGATTCTGGAATGGTGAGGTGGGAAAAGATGAACAAAAGATCTCTGGGGTTTTGGACAAGATTATTGGCGGATTTCGGGGTGACCAATGACGTTCGGGAGCGCAGTGATCTATAAGGGTGTGTATAAATGGTCTATGAAGGGATCATCAGTATGATGGCTACTGGAGCTCTGAGGTGACAGTCTGGGTGATGGGTGGTCTCTGAGGGAATGGGCAGCATCATATGGTCACAGCGACTCAGAGGTGGGGGCGATCTGCAATAAGGGGTACTCGTTAGGTCAGTTCTTTTTGTATTCCTGAATTTGTGACGTCCGAGTATTCCGAGAGGAAGGACAAGTGCCTTGTGCGTGACGTCACAGCGACGTTAACCCTTCTCAGTTCTCAAGCCTAATAGGTCATTTCCCGTTTCCAGGTTCCATTCCCAGACTTCCCCGGTGGCCTACGCCCCTTTCCTCCAGTAAACCTTCCACTTTCCTGCTTTTCATTGGCTTAGAGAACCATCAATTTCTTTCCGTTCCTTGATTCAGCCAGCCTATCTCCTATAGGTTGACGTTGCTGTCACTTTGGGAAGTCCCTCCTCTCCCTTTCCGTTGCTTTCTGGTCCCCGGTAGGTGGAAGCAGTAGGTTGGGCCCATACTGGACGCTAATTCTGATAGGCTAACCAAGGTGTCAGTCGCGCCTTCGCCCCGCGGCCGATAGGCCGGCAGAACTGTCGTTCGGCGGCCGGCCGGGCTCCGCCCCCCAGTCGGGTGTTTGTGGTGGGGCTGCGGAGACGGGCCGGATCCCGCCGGAAGAGCCGAAACAATGGGGACCCGGGACGACGAGTACGACTACCTGTTCAAAGGTGCCCAGGGCTGAGGCGGGGAGGCATGAGTGGAAGGGCGGGCCCTTCGGGAAGAGCGGCCCCGGCGCCGCCCGGTGCCTCAGCCTCGCTGTCGCGCTGGGCCCGGCTGGAAAGAGATTTCAACGGGCCCTGGCGGGGGCGGCGGAACCTAAACTGAGGCCTGGACCGGGGCCGAGGCTGAAGCCGAAGGGGAGCTGACACGGGGTGCGGGGCCCAGCGGGGGCAGCTGCGCAGAGCCCTTGGTGTTACCGAGCCAGGGGGTGCGGGGCTCCGGCTGGAAGGTGGAGGAGGGGTTGACTGCGCTTATTGGGGAGGGGGCTGGTGCCTCCTGAAAAGGAGACGGGGGGCGGGGCGCGGCGGGTACCGGCACACGGCTAGGAACCTTAGGGAAGGTCCTGGAACCGGAGAAAGTCTGGGAAGAAAGGGGGCGGGGACTTGGGAGCAGAAAATAGTGTGGGACGGGGTCGGTGGGGCCCCGGAAAGGGGGCTCCTAGGACCCGAGAAGGCTGAACGGGGCGGGGGAAAGCTGTGTCAGACCTTCTGGAAGGCGACTCTGGGAGATGCCCCGGAGACAAGCCCGGGGCTAAGTCCGGGCGCATTTCGTTGCCTGGACTCTTAGGTCATGGCCTTTCCAGCCTGGCTTCCTGAACCAGTTAAGTCCCAGGAAACCGAGCTGAGCGCTGGTAGACGGAGGAGGAAAAACAAACGAATGAGGGGGGTCTTAGTGGGGAGTGAGCTGGGCTCATTGGGGAAGGTTCTTGAGGTCCCAAAAAGGAGAGAAGGGAAAGCGGTATTAGGGAGCAGGGCCAGAAGATAGTGACAGGAGGCAACAGAGAGGATGTCCTGGAAGGAAAATGGGGGTTCGGGAGGAAATTAGAGATTGGAGGGAGGCAGGAAGCTCCGGGGGGAGGGAAGGAGATAGGGAAAGAGTAGCAGAGGTTTGAATGGCGAGAAGAGAGAATCTGATATTGAGGCTCGAAGAGGGGGCTTAGCGATTGGGACTCGAACTAAGAGGAGCACTTGTGTTGGATTGGGGACTGAGGTTCCCAGGATGGAAAAAAGCCCCGGGGCTGAGGATGGAGGAAATGTGCGGTGATTTATGTAGAGTGCGGGCAAAGCAACCTTGGGCTGGAGAGGAAAGACAAACTTCTCAAGGGGATCGCAGTGGAGGATCCCAGGCTAATGAGGAGCCTTCCCTCGGTACATTTACTTCTCCCACTCCTTGACCTGAAGGTGCTGAGTCCGACAGATCTGAAAGGAAGGAACCCCAGTAAGCGTCCTATCTCTAAGACAAAGTTCTAATCCACAAGGTCTCCTAAAAATGAGGTTCTTACCACAGAGTAGCCAGCAAGAGGGCAAAGACTGTACTAGGTAGACATGTCAAATTTCTGCTTTTCTTTCTCTTCCTCCCTCTCTCCTTCCCTTCCTTCTTTCCTTCCTTCCTTCCTTCCTTCCCTCCCTTCCGTCCTCCCTTTCTTTTTCTTTCCCTTCTTTCCTTCCTTCCTTCCTTCCTTCTTTCCTTCCTTCCTTCCTTCCTTCCTTCCTTCCTTCCTTCCTTCCTTCCTTCCTTCCTTCCTTCCTTCCTTCCTTCCTTCCTTCCTTCCCTCCTTCCCTCCTTCCTTCCTCCTTCCCTTCCTTCCTTCCTTCCTTCCTTCCTTCCTTCCTTCCTTCCTTCCTTCCTTCCTTCCTTCCTTCCTCTCTCCCTCCCTCCCTCCCTCCCTCCCTCCCTCCACAATTGGAGCTATGTGACTTGCCCAGGGTCACACAGCTAGGAAATACTAAAGTGTCTGAGGTGAATGCGCTCTATCCCCTGTGGCATCCAGCTGCCCCAAATTTCTGCTTTTCTTACTTCTGTACAATACCTCAGACTGTTGCTTCTTCAAAATACTTGGTCCCTGATTTTTCTTATATCCGAGATTATTCAAGTTAAATTCAGGCTGTGATCAGCTTTGGTTGTGTTTAGAATTGGCTGACCAGTATATTAGTTCCAACCTTGTTACCCTGCTCAAATTAGATTACAGACTGTCCCAGCTTGTCTTCTAGTAGTAACCTTCTCTGCCCTCCACTCTATCATCACTTTACTTTCCCAGCACACTCTTATTATTTAAACTCCTACAGACCGGACCCCAAATGGAAAGGACTCATTTTTCACAGCTGATTTGAGAAGCTGACTCAGGAAAATCTTTTTTTTCCACATAATACTGAAATGTCAGTTAATTAAATATTTATTTTTTTGAAGCCATTTGTTTATAAAAAATCTTTTAAAGTAATTTGTACATGCCAGAATTAAAATATATTTTAGAAAAAGATTATTTTATTTTCTCCAGATTTTCTCAGTAACATCAGTTTAGAAATATTTTTTAAAAGAATTTGATTGCATACTTTTAGATTGCTGTACTTTAGTAACTGAAATACTTAATATATGATGTCATGCACTTAGTATACAGTATGTCCAAAAGTATTGAGTTTAATAGTTCAAACCTACCCTAAGACTTTTGATACAACCTGTATACCAGGTGCTAGAAAACAAGTTCTCTTCTGGTCAGCATTGATTTCAGGTACTGGTATTTATTTGAGCCCATTCCCAAAGATTACTCTTTCCTGATTTATAAGGTCTATACTTCCACTGTCTTCAATCTCCTTTCTGTGTGTCCCTTGACTTTCATGAATCCTAGTTATTTTAGCCTTCTGTCCTCCTAACCTCTCTATCCTCCCTCCCCTCCTCCCTCCAGGAGCATATTCATTATGTCAGAAGCAGCTGTTCAATGATGAAAGGCAATGTAGTATGTCTTTTAGTCCACAAAGCAGTATAACAAGCATTTTTAAAAGCTCTTACTTTGTTCCAGGCACTGTGCTAGGCACTAAAGGATACAAAGAAAGGCAAAAGCAGTCCCTACCCTTGAAGGGTATTTTAATGGGGGAGACAGTCTGATAGGAGAGGGGAAGACACTGACAGCTGAAGAGACCATGAAAAGGTGGCCTGAAGAAGGTGGCAAGGGTTGACCTGCATGTTAGAAGAAGCCCTCCTGAGACATGAGTGAGAAGTCAGAGTATTCTAGGTTTTCTGGTGGCCAGAGGAAGAGACAGTCATGTTTGATTCCCTAGCAATAAATAGGCTAGTGTAGCACACTTGGAGAAAAGTAAAGTATAAGACGATAGTGCATATAGTAAGGGGCCAAGTTGTGAACAGATATAAATGCCAAGCAGAAGATTTTTATAACTTAAGGAGCTGAGTGGAGGATATATTAGAGTGGGGAGGAATTTGAGGCAGAGGGAAAAGGTAGAAGGCAATTGGATTAGTCCAGGTGAGAGATGATAAAAACTTGAAATAAGATTGTGATTGTGTAAGTAAAGAAGGGAACTGATAGGGAAGACATTAAGGAGGTAATCAAGACAGTGGAGTGGATATGAGGAAGGATTCCAGGATGACCATGAGAATTAGAGCTGGGCAGTGAGAGAAGTGATGATGGAAAGTTGTGTCTAGGTTCTTCAGGGCTCTAAATTCAGAGGCAAAATGGAAATAGCTCTGAAGTTCAAATATCAGATGGGCAGTTAACATTTTGAATGTCAAGAGTGTGGTATGGAAAGAGTACTGGAATTAAAAGTTAAGTGTTCAGCTCTTGGGTATGATAGTTGTGTGACATCTGGCAAGTCACTTAACCTTTGAGCTGAAATTTCCCCAGTTGTGAAATGGGGATAATAACATTTATACTATTTTTGTTGGCTATTACCTGGATCAAAGGAGATTATAAAGCCTCTTAAGTGCTATGCAAATAAGATCTTTTTTTTTTATTAGATCAGAAAACTACAATATGGCGGAAATCACCTTGATAGCATCCCTGAAAATGAATGACTAGATTTTCAGGTGAGGGAACAGGATTACATCCTCCAAAATAAGTATGGCGGGGATGTACCAGAAATCCAGACCATCTTTCTTGCTTATCTTGTATGTGGTGTCTCCCTTTGGTCAGATGCTACTTAGTTATAGGATTTTTTTTTTTTAAATTATCAGACTTTATTTTTCTTCTGTTGTAGTCTCAATATTCTTTTAGTAACTGGATTTTAATTAAAAGACAAATCTGATTATAAGATTAAAATTGAAGAAAATTCAAATAAGTGGAAAGTCTCTGGCAATTGTTTTGCTTGACTATGCATATTTGTTACAAGGCTTTTATTTCTCTTTTTGATTGAAGGAAGTGGGAAGGAAGAGAAGGTTAGGAATAAGGTCTCTCTGCCCCTCCCTCCCCTCCAATGAGAAAAGAACAAAAGGAATCATAGGATAACTTTTTTTTTTTTGAAGCTTTTTATTTTCAAAACATTGAAGGATAATTTTTCACCATTGACCCTTGCAAAACTTTGTATTGCAATTCCCCCTTCTTTCTCCCATTCCCTCTCCTACACATTAAGTAATCCAATATATGTTAAACATGGTAAAAATATATGTAGGTCCATTGTAGGCATTATATTTATACAATTATCATGCACACACACAAAAAATCAAATCAAAAAGGAAAAAAAATGAAAAAAAAATAAAATTCAAGCAAACAACAGCAAAAAAAGTAAAAATGCTATGTTGTGATCCACACTCAGTTCTCACAGACCTCTCTCTGGGTGTAGTCACAGGATAACTTTTAAAGTTACATGAAGTTATTATGTACTTAAAAAAGAAAAGCAAGCTTAATGGAATAGTGCTTTGCAAGTCCACATACAATCCTTCCCTGCTCTACAATGGATGTGGGAAATGCTCATTTCATTTGAGGTTTATTAAATTCTGAATAAAAAAATAAAATAAATCTATGTAACTTAGGGACCTCTACTTCTTCTCCTTTAACAAGTACCCAGCTTTATATCTCCCCCTTCCCAGTAGGAACCTTCTGGGGCAGGAGAATATGAAGTTGGCAACTTTAGGGGTAAGACCATGTTCACCCTATCAAACACTGCCCCTCTTCATATGTATATCTCATACAGTTCTTTATATGTCTTGGTAGATTATTAAAAATTAATTTCTTAACTGGTTGAAGATAATCATTAGTAAATGCACATATACTGTATGAGATTGATATACAGTAGAATTTCAAGTCAGAAGCCATTTGTGAGGTGCCCATCTGTTCTAGGTACAGTTCAGGGTGCTGGAGCTATAATGACCAAAAGAAAAAAAAAGCCTTTTCTTCAAAGAACTTCCAATCTGTTAGAATGGGAAGAGGTGAGGGTGGGACAATATAGCTTAAATATAGATAAGTAAATACATCCAAACTTTTAATACAAATTTCAAAAGGGAGAGATTGTTAAGAAAAAGCATAAAAAATCTGGGAGAATGAGGAAGAGCTGTGCAGGGAGTAATAGGCACCTGAGCTATCTTGAGGGAAGGTAGGGGTTCTCAAAAGGATGGTCACTGTGGACATAGGTATTTTAGATAGATTTGGCAAGACTAGGACTGTAGAGATGAAACATTTGAATCTTTTGACAAGATTTTAAAATTATAGCTCTACCTTCTCTATTGAAAATGAAAATTTTACCTTAAAAGAGAAGCTTTCTGTAGTATTCTGCAGATTTATATTAAAGCTTTAAAATGTTAGAACTGTGAGCATCCTTAGGGGTTTTACTGGTGGGAAAACTGAAGCACACAGAGTGTCCTGATCTGTTAAAGGCTTTAGGTGAGGACTGATTTTGAGATAGCTGTTTATACAGGCTTTTGAAGTAAGGCTTGAAGATGCTAATCTTTTGCCAAAAGTATAGGTGATGAGCTAGATGCATTAGAGGTCTTAATACAAGAAGACAAATCTGACCTTCTAGGTATGACTTATTTGATGGGACAAGATATGATTAGAATATAGCTAAAAGTGTGTAGAGTAATAGGATTATGTAACATACATAGACTATTTTGACATGAGCAAATCCAGGAATCAGAGAGGGAATTTTTTGTTTTTACATTGCTTAGATTTTCCCCATGCCCCTCCCAGGGAACCATATCTTTTAACAAGGAAAAGGGGGGAAATAGCAGCAAAACCAAATTATACAGTGAAAAAAATTGGCAATACATGCATTCTTCCACTCTTATAGATGCTCTCCCTCTGCAAAGGAGTGGAGAGAGGCACCTTAAAACTTAGGTGAGCATATTTCAAAGAGTTCAGAGGAAGATAGATAAAATCCTCTGAATGAAATTCCATAAGGATTGTTATCCCAGGATTCATGAGAAGATAACAAAACACCCAAAAAGAAACCAACTCCAGTGAAGGGGCCAGGAATGGACTGAGATGGGGATATATTGTCTAAAGTGTTATGATTGAAAGTAAAACTCAGTCAACAAACATACTTGGAATTTTTTTAAAAGACAATGGAAATAAGAATAGGTAGCAACATGACAGTGTAATCCAATTAGAATATTGTCACAAACTTAAGTTACTGGGGGGAAAAAAGCTAAGGAAGACAAGATGTCCCAAAGGGGACTTTCCAGGTCGAGATTTGGGGATTATGTAGTTGGTGAAGTCCCTAGTCCCAAAATAGGGGATTGTAAGGAGTGGCTCAGAATCCTTACCTAGAGCTTGGCTGATGATAGCACTTCTTCCAGGTTCCAGGGTTTGGGGGCCAGGGAGGGTCGATACACCCAGGTTCCAGATTGCTCTTTCCACACTTTGGAAGATAGTCTTTGTGAGTAACTGTGGTGGAAAATTTTCCCCACCTGTTCACCAGTGCTCTAGTGCTGACCTTTGTGCAAGAGGTGAAAGTAATCCTCAGACAAAAGAAATCTAGTCTGCTCCTGGGCTCTTCTATTGGGAAGCCTTCTCATGTCCTGCTTTGCTGGCATAACTTTTGAGAGAACTTGTGGTCACCTTCTGAAACAGCAGAGGAGGAAAGGATTTCAGTAGAGCATATTCACAAAGCATATATATATTCTTGCCCTGGAAAATAGAATTTTCTAGTTTTAATATTAAATAAATTATTTAAAAGTCTTAGTGTCTTTTTCCCTTTCTCTCATATGTCTAGCATGTCCAAGTCAGTTTATTGATGACAATAACTAACATTTATATGTATAGACATATGTCAGACACTGGGTTCAGTGCATTATAGTTTTTGCTCATTTTGATTAATTTAACAAATGTGTGATGAGTGCCTAGTAAGTGCAAGGTTGAGGTCAAGGCAGCTGCCAGAGGTGCTACGCTCTTGGTCCCTTCTAGAGAACTTAAGTGGGTTAGGGCAGCTAGGTGGCGCAGTGGATGGAGCACCAGCCTTGAATTCAGGAGGACCGGAGTTCAAATCTGGTCTCAGACACTTAGCATTTCCTGGCTGTGTGACCCTGGGCAAGTCACTTAACTCCAGCCTGGGGGGGGGAAAACTTAAGTGGGTTGAGGTAAAAAGCTTTAAGTGTTTATCCTGTGCCTAATTTGCTAAGTATTCCTGATAGAAGGGAAAAAACCTCACTGCCCTTCCCTTCGAGGAACAAATGGGGGAGACAACATATAAATGACTACATATGTACAAAATATATATAGGATATATTAGAGATGATCATAGAAGAGAGGTAGGGAGAGGGATGGGAAAAGCTCCTTTTGAAGAAGGGAGTAGCCTTGAGCCAAGCCTTTTGAATCACTGCAGGGGAAAGAGACGGCCACTACACATTTCCAGCTTCTGGCTTCTCTGAATTTTTTTCTCCAGCAGATGGTACCTTGTTCCCTCATTACCTAAGCCCTTGAATATCTGTTCCTTCATTGCCCCTGGAACATTTGGCAACCAGGCCAGGACTGTTTCTTTTCCTTTGGACAATGTGATGTGGTCCTTAGTTAGCCAGGTTTTCTTTTGAGAAAGAAGGAAAAAACCATCCCTGGCTTCATTGCTCTTTCACCATTTTGGGGAATATTGCTTGGTCTGTGGCCCCAGATGCCAGGCAGTAGTGCTGTTAATCCCCAGTCCAAATGTAGCACACCTCGGATCAACTTAGGTAGCAATCATTTAGGATATTGGGCATTGGGGAGAGCACATTTCTTTCTGAATTACTAGGAATTATCTTCTCTGACAAGAATTGCCTATGTGACCCCAAAACATAGCAGGCATTTTTCCAGGAGAGATTGGTTTGCTGGCCAGTAGGAGCCTCGGTCATATTTGAAAAGAGGCTGTAGTACCCGTACCCAGGACCTTAATAGGGCACGTTATTTTCCCAATACAAGGGATTGTTTGTCTTACAATTGACAAATATTTATTTAGAGAAGGCTAGTCTTCAGTCTTAACATTGGATGGGGCTTGTGTACCAGGCCTTCCTTCTAGCTGTCCAGTTGCAGATTACCACTATTCTCTCAAAGCTTGGCTTTGCAGAGTGATGGGGCCCTAATGTTTCTGGGGCATTGGCAAAGTGCCAGAGTGGGGACAGAGTTGCAGGGGAAACATGCTATGGAGATGGGAGAAGTGTGTTCACAAAGCCATGAAGCACAGGCTGAAGCAGAAGGGAGAAAACAGGAAGATGGTTATCTTTAAAGGGAATAAATTTAAATATCAACAAAATATTTGGCAGTGTACATATTGGCCTTGTGGTACTAGTGAGGATCACAGATTTCTGTCCTTGTTCCTGCTTAGTTCACCATTTCTATCAGTGCTTTTAATGAAGATCCAGAAGAAGTTCTTATCACATCTGCAGCAATACAAAGCTAGAGAGGATAAGCTAAGACATTCGGGGAACCACAGGCTTTGAGTAGGAGGAAACGGAATCAATCCAGCCATTTCATTTAATAGATGGCAAGACCCAGATCATGGAAATTATTTGCCTAAGTTCACATAATAAATTAATATCATCCATTTATAATGTGAAAGCCTAGATGGAAGGTGGTGTCTTGATTCCTGGGATGTTTTTTTTTGCTTGTTTGTTTTCTTAATCCAACAGGATGGCAGAGAGCTTCAGAGAAGATCAGGTTGATCTGCCTATGGCACTACTCTTCAGTCAAAGACAAAGACATTGTTGTCAATGGTTGACAATCTACTCCACACAAGCTAGTTATCTGATTTATAATCCCTGCTGCTTTCCCTCTATGTGTGGGAATGCATTCACTAGAGTTTTTGAGCTGGAACAGCTTTCAGAAATCATCTGGCCCAATTCCTGCAGAATCTTCTCTGCACCAATCCTCATGGGTCAGGTAGTCATCAAGGCTGAGCTTGAAGACATCTCAGGAGGGAAAATACTATTCTTCAAGCCAGCTTTCTCCTACTTTGGAAAGCTCTAATTGTTTTTTAAAAAAAGAAGGAAAAGAAAAAGAAAGTTTTCCTTTTTCTTCAGCCTGAAGAAATCTGCCTATATAAATTCTAACAAATTTTCCTAGTTTTGTTCTCTAACATGTAACAGAAAAAAAATTTTTTTATATTTTAATATATATATATATATTTAAAATCACTGACTGCCAGTGATTTCCCTCCTTTGTGACAAGTGTGTGCAATCGAATCAAGCCAATCACCTCACTGCTGGGATCTGACAGAGTAAGGCTTCATTTTGTACCTCTCGTGTAGCTTAGACCTCTTAGCCCATAGACAGGAAGTAGACTTCATATTTCAAGATCAAGCAATGGTCAGAATTCTGATATCTTGTTTTATTGTCCTTTATCATGTTAATTATGTAAAGACTTTCTGCTTCATCTTTCTCTGCAATATCAGAGCAGATTGGATCATTCTAACTTTCATGATAACCCTCCATCTTCATGCTTCTTTTCTTTCTTCTTTTTTTTTTTTAATCCCCCCCACCCCCTTCACCTCATTCCTAAGTACTCAAGTACAGTATTTGGGTTTTCTGATTAGGGGAAAAGCAGATCTTGATTGACAATGAGGATCAGTCAGGAATAGGACTCTATTATGTTGCCTGGATTAAAAAGAGTGGGCAGGTAGTCTTGTCCTTATTTTGGTTTTATTGGGTATCCCAAGATATTTAGAGAATGTTGGGACTATTTAGTGGACAATGGTGTTGACTGGCTTCCTTTTTATTGCCTATGTCTGTTGGCCCTGGAGGGATGGAGAGATGGTGGGAAATGGTCTTAAGTTGTTGAGAGAAAAAACTGATTTATCTTTCAAACCATACCTTGAGTGTGGATAGTTTAATTCTCTACTGTTCTTGAAAAAGAGACCATAGATGTTTTGGTACCATATACTAGTAAACAAAGTAAGTCATTACAAATCAGTGTAAATCATGGTCTTCTAGATTCCTACTTTCCTCCTCACAACTATAGAGGGAAATTCCCTGGTGTTCATTAGCCAAGAATGTGCTGATCCTTTCCCCTATCAACAATACCAGGAAATAAGGATTACCTCATTTGGCTCTTCAAAGAGCTGGAAGAGATAGATTATTCTCTTGTTTTTCAGCAGAAGAGACCTATACTGAGGGAGTCCTAGAAACTTAATTGAAATTCACAAATCAAGGAACTGAAAGAGGATGGACTAGACTGCTTCATGTCCATCAATTTAGTAAGGGCTTGTTAGAGGGAATCATGAAAGAATGTCTATAAAAATCTTTTTAAATCACAGAGCTCCATATATAAATCACTGAGTCTTATATAACTGTTTCTGTCTTGGATGATTTGGGATGCATTGTGGTCTGCTTTTTTTAAACCAATTCTTTAATGATCAGCAACAGTGTAAATGTAGGACATCTGCTAAACTCTCCCATTTTTCTGAAATTATCTGTCTTCAGTTCTTTCATCCATGAGATGACCATATAGCACTGTCTCCCAGATCCAAATTTCAGACCCAAAATGTTGTAGCTGATTAGATGGTGATAGGCACCAAAAATTGGGGTTTAGTCATGTGAAGAATTCACAGTGGTCATTCTTTTTGGCAAAAGATAGATTTAATTTAAGGAAGAGGTTACAGACAAAATGGGAATGATAAATATGAACTAGAGTAGGAGAGCATATGGAATTAGCCAGGAGAAATGAAATAATCCATGAGGCTGGGCCATGTCCTTAGCTGGCAGGATAAATCTTGAAAGGGGCTTGGCATTCTCAGAGTTTGTTAGCATAGTTGGGAAGCAGAGTGGAATTAGGGGAGATACCACTTGGTACGGGGGAAAGGAAAGACGCCATGAGATAAAGTGTCTTTGCAAATTGACCCAAAGGAAGGCAGCAGCCATGGAATGGCCCATAAGTAGATTTTATAGGGAAAAATTTAACTTCAGGGACATGACTGGGATTTCTGATAGAATTTGGTAAAGCGAGACTGACCTCCCCCGAGGGTGGGATCGTGGAGCTGAACTGATCTCTTATCTGAGCTGTCATTCTCCCTGCCTGCCTCAGGGATTAATTTTTTATCAATTTCTATGCTAATCACACCCAACATTGAAGATCTTATCTCCCAGGATGTATCCTGAAGTTGTTTTTTTGACCAAAGTCCCCTTGGTAACTATTTTTGTGTGACTAGTTACTTTCTCCTACAAGTATGAAGTAAGATAAGAGGAAAAGATTCAGAACTCAAAGCTGTACTGAATAGCAAAGGCCTCAGAGAGAAAAATACGAAATGTAGCAACCTTCTCAGAGTATGTTAGTCAAAGCCCTCAGAAAGCACTCTGGGCAGCTGGGTGAGGAGAGCCAGGAGATTTAATCCCATTGTTGTCACTGATCTAGGGCAAATTTCTCATCTTTTGTGTATCTTGATTTCCTCACCTAGGAGATGAGGAGATTGGTCTAGGTGACAGGCAAACACCTTTCAACCTGATATGTCTTAATATCATGCATGCTCTCTGACTTTTCTCCCATCATTTCCTGTCTACCAATAAACCCTACATATTCTTTTCACAATACTGAGGCACAGATTTCCTTCTCTAATACTATAGCTGAAAGTCATTCATTTTTTCCTGTTTTGGTCCTAGTTTTTATTTTTCTAGCTTAACCCATTCTGTTCTGGGGGAAAAAAATCAGAGGGGCTACTAATTCAGCCAGATGAAAAGCTAGAGGAAATGATAGAAGAAATATAGATAAGAATTACATTTAGGAACAGAAAAAGCAAGAATAGTAAAAGTCTTCAATGTTAGGTGTGGTTAGTAGAGGAATTGATAAAAAATTAATCCCCTAGGCAGGCAGGGAGAAGGTACTAATAGAGATCAGCCCAGCCTCTGGGGAGCTGGTCCAGTCTGAAATCTAAGTTATGTCATACTCCTGAGACTCACCCCCTCTGTAGAGATCTCGAGCAGCCTCACTTTGCTGTGTCCTGTGAGATATCCCAATTGTGTCCCTGAGGTTAAATTTTCCCTCTGGGCTATCCCATGGCTGCTTTGGGTCAGTCTGCAAAGGCACTGTCTTGTGGTATCTTTCCCCCATGCCATGTGGTGTCTTCCCTAACTTCCTCTATCTATACTTCCCAATCCTACTTCTCCATACAGCTAACTCTTTTAGGGTCCTAAGTCCCTTTCAGAATTAAGCCTGCCAGCTAAGGGCATGCTCCAACCTCATGGGGTATTCCCTTTCTACTGGATAATTGTGAGTTCCACTGAGGAACTTGTCTTTCATATACTCTCCCAACTTTATTTCATATTTATAGTTTCCAGTGTCTGTGTTTTCCTTCATTTTGTCTATAACCTATTCCCCTAAATAAATCTACCGTTTGCCAAAGAAAATGACCATTGTGAATTCTTCACATTTTTGAGATGTGAGAAATGAGGGGTGAGAGATACCCTAGCAGCAATGGAGTCCCCAGGATGGTGTTGCACGTTTTTGTGAAAAAATTTGCAATCCCAATCTACAGGCGAGATTTTTGGCAAAAAATGGGTTTATTACTCTGAGAAACAACTCAGAGGGCCAAATCCTGATGGGAATTTTAGCAAAAGTTTGGGGTACATACAGCCTTTGATATTATATTAGATTTTATGGCCCAGGGCTAGATGAATTTGAGGGACTAATCAATAATGTATGGCAATTATACCACAGGCCAAGATCTCCAATTGAATTGTAAGTGGAGGTTATTATGGGAGTTTCCCCTTAAGAATAAGAGGGTGGAGCCACTCCTAAAGGTCAATAGGGGGTAGATTCAAGGCCTTTCCAACCCAGGTCCATCCTCCCCCCCAAAGATCAGGGGTGCACAGTTTACAAATCAAAATGAGTGACCCAAATCATTTTGGTCCTTGAAGCACATCATTTGGTGCTGAACCTCAAATCATAAACCACATCACTGGGGTCAGTGCAGAATGCAGCCCAGTAACCTGGAGCTTTTAGCCTGTCCAGGCCATAGAGTCTTAAGTCATCAAGACATCGAATAACAGTGGCATTTACTTAGTGGTTTACAAAATATTTTATATAGATTCATTTGACCCTCAGCAGAAGATAGGTAGGGCAAGTATTATTTTCATTTTAGAGTTGAAGAAACTAACACTCAGAAACCTGAAGTGATTTGTCTAACATCACACTACAGCGGATCCAGTACTCAAACTCCATTGTTTTTTAACTAAAAATCCCTTGGGCTTTTCCTTGATATTATAACTTCAGCTCAGTTCAGTATGTGCCCTGACTTTGTGCACAAGAAGAGAGATTCAGACAATTTAGAAAGTCTATTTTTAAAATGGTGAAATTTAAAAGGGTTTCTAGTGAACTCTCAAATAAGTATTCACTAGAAAATTCATTAAGCCCTTCCCAAGCATTTGGGCAAATTAAACCCTTTCAGGAGTAGGCAAAAACAAAAGGACTTCCAATGAGAAAAATTCCATGTGAATATGTATATCTTTTAGAAAACTATTGCAGTAGCCATCAGTGGTTCATAGACTTGAATCTCAATGCACAGTGACCAAGCTCAAAACTGTTCCAATGATTATAGAGGTACTTTTTCTAGTTTCTGTTGTTGGGTTTGGTCGAAAGGATTGATTATTATGGAGTAATGTAGGATTTGCTGAGGGCAAACTTCCAGAATGGCAAAATGAATATATTGCAGAGGAGTTCCCTTAGGCCCATCTGAGTAGCAATATGCTGCAACTTGGATTGCTCTGGGTCTGGAGTTTTCCATAGGATTTAGTTGACACTTTTGTTGGACCTTTCTTTAGGGCTTTATGAAGTTAAAGTTTAGGTATATATATCTGTTTGTTAACCTCTGTAATATCTGTATTATCATCAATTATATTGCCTAAGCATCAATCTTGATAATATAGACATTCAGTTCATTTTTCTTGCTTTAAGAGACATTTGAAAGTGATGATTACATGAAAGTACAAAGAAAGTAGAGTGAGAAATTGAGGGAGAGAGCCTGTGGAAGAGAGAACAGCTGAATCAAGCCTTGA
Source organism: Sminthopsis crassicaudata (assembly GCF_048593235.1). Lineage (NCBI taxonomy): Eukaryota > Metazoa > Chordata > Mammalia > Dasyuromorphia > Dasyuridae > Sminthopsis > Sminthopsis crassicaudata. The sequence goes on along the minus strand of NC_133617.1, from coordinate 47,264,535 downwards.
AGGATACGCATTTCAATAGGATGTTGGCTGGTGCAGTGGAGAGGGGCCTTGGGTTTGGCTCCTCTGTGGATGGTGTGAAAGCAAATATGAGATGAAGCTGGGAATGGTGACTGGAGCCAGATTGCAGAGGTTTTTGAAGGCCAGGCAAAGAAGTTTTTAATTCAATAGGCAGTGGGGCAGTAGAGAACTGTTTTGATGAGTCCTTGTTTTAGGAAAATTACCCTGGCAGTCTGGACTGGAAGCAGAGAGACCCATGGGGTTTTATTACAATGGCCCAACAATGAAGTAATAAGGGACCAGAATAGGGTGACTGCAGTGCAATTGATAATAGTTTGGGAAGAACTATTGAAGTTAAAAATGACTGAGGAGTGTGGAGGGGGGCAGGACTCTTTTCACCCTGAAGTTCACTTCATCCTTGGGTTTCTTTCACAGGACATATCGTCTTCCCCAGAGTGACTGGCTCCTCTCAGAGCCTCCATTTGAAGGAGGGTAACACAGGCTAGCCAGGTCACCGCTCCTCTCCCAGCTGAATCTGACTTGGTGAACTTTTTCTGCCATGCTCATCATCTCTTCGTCCTCTTCCTCTCTTCACTTTTTTTTTTAAGCTTTTTATCTGTTGCTTTCTCACTCTGAGCTCTTTGAGGGCAAGATCTTTCTTTTTACTTGTATTTTTATTCTCAGCACTTGGTACACTGCTTTGTTTATCATAAGCACTTAATGCTTTCTTGACCTTTTGTGGGACTAGTGCTAAGCCCCCTTTCCCAAATTAACTAATCAGTGACATCTTCAGGTACAAAAAGAAAGCATTTATTTAGTCCCTACAGGGAGAAGCCCAGACACACACCTGGGAGCCATGGCTTGTCTAGGATTTAAAAAGATCAGGCCTTCTCATTGGATAGACTAAAAGAACATAACCATCCTTAACCAACGTTGTCTGCTTTCTCTGGGTCATGTCACTTCTTGAGAATCTGACCTTTAGAGACCATGAGACTCCCTGCAACCCTAGGTCCAAGACTTTATTTTCTGGGAATAGAGATCATATGACTTAGTCTCAGACTGAGAAAACTTCATCCAATCAGTCCCATTTAACCTGAAATACTATTAGGAAGGGTATTTTGATGAGGTGGATAGAGCACTGGTTCTGGAGTCAAGAGAAGTTGGATTCAAACATGGACTCAATTAGACTTCCTGATTATGTGACCCTGGGCAATTCACTCCAATTGCCTCACACAAAAAAAAATTAATTACAATTATAAAAAAGAAATACTATTAGGGGTCACTAAGCCTCTCAATACCTTCAGGAAACTCCTTACAACTTTAGATATTTAGAGAGGAGTTCCCTCTGCATTATGCAATAGCTTTCTTCCTACAGAGACAAGCCACTTGTTGACCTGAATTCAGAAAGGCCTGACTTTAAATTTAGCCTCAATCACATCCTAGCTGTTTGATCCTGAACAAGGTATTTAACCTCTCTTTGCCTTAATCATATCTTCTTCCTGAGCAGTAGTGAAGGTGAAATGATCTATTTGTCAAGTGCTTTGGGATAGTGCCTGACACATAGTAGGTAACTAACAAATGCTTGTTTTCTTTCTAAGGGTTCTCCCCTTCTTAATCCCATCTCTACGAAGCTGCCAAATTGAAATGCTTTGTAACTATAGATCTAATCATTCCATGGCAACAAGAGCTGAGTCAGGATTGGGAAGAATTACGGTTTCTTTATAAAGTAAAAAAAATTTCATTGCTGTGTCTTCACATTTAATTTACTGGAAAAGGTGGTGGTGCTTGTCTCAAGTTAGATTCTCTGAGGCTGGATGGAACCTGTGCTGCTCTTCAGATAGAGTAGAGATAATACCAGTATCTCTGAGGAGCCACTCAGGAAGAAACTGAACTCAGCTTGGGTCTGGATGTATAAAAGCTGGTTGTTGAAGGCTCCCAGGAAGGAGAGTTTGATAAGGAGTGGTTGGCTTAGATCTCTCCCTCACCATTCCCTGGGGCTTTCGGGCTAGTTACTTGTAGAAAGTATGGCATTTCACTTGAGAGGGAGAATTTTATAATTCCCAGAATTGTGCTAGATGTACTATTTTTAAAAAACTGATTAAAAATCAGTTCATTTCCCCTCCATCTCACAAGTTGATTTAGTACGACCTTGGGCCTTAAAAACCAGTTTGTTGCTAGGGGTTCACTTCATTGCATGAGGGCTCTGGATTAGTGCACCAATCTGACTGCTCTATTGACTTATTTTGTGGCTATGGATAAGTTCTTTTGGGGGCCTCAGTTGCCTCATTTTGTAATCAGGAGATGCAATATATATTTCTGCCAATTCATTTCAGCTCTAAAATTCTCTGATTCTAGATCAGTTTTTCTTTTTCACTATCTGTTTCTGCCATAGGGCAATTTCATTCTCTAAAAGTGGCTAGGTGAAATCTAACCTTCCCAGAAGACCTGGAGTAAATTTCATTCACTTGCTTTCCCTCAGAAACACTCCTGATATTGCCTGTTGTAGAGATTCACTCAAGAAATTGCTTGAAATGATTTTTCTTCTTAAATAAATCAATCTATTTTCTTTTGTGTTTGTTAAAAGTAGGAGTGGCTGGAAGGGAAGGGATGCCTAAGAATGAGGTAGTGGAAGATCCAAGGATGGGAATCCTTATAAGCCCAGGAGGAACTAGCATCTGGAAAGTCTTGTGCTCAAAAATCTCAAGTGTAGTGGTAGTGTAGACTCATAGCTTTTCATGCCTTACCTATGGAGCTGGAAGGGATCAGAAAACTTCAGAAAGCAATATCATGTCTGATATTTACCTAAAGCTTTAAGGCTTCCAAGTCATTATCTCGACCACACCCTTAGAATAGAGAATGTCCTAGCTAGAGAACATCTCTGTAGTCTTATTACCTCATATTTACAGTCTAGGAAACAGACCTGGGAAAGGAAAGAATCTTGCCTAGAATTGGTCACACAGTAAATTAGCAAATCCAGAAGTAAAATTCAGCTCTTGTTCAGGAGAATTTTCTATTTCATCATATTACCATCTTCTCCCATCTATTAACTGCTTTAATTCTCACAAAAATATCCCTGAACTATCTTGGGCTGGTGGTATTTACCTAGGAAGTCTATGCTCAGAGGAGGAAAAGAGTTTTGCTTTTGTGGTTCCTAGTAGAGATGGTCCTAGATGACAGTTGGAATGTGGCTAGTTAATTCCTTGGTTACATTTTTCAAATAGAATCTACAAGTTTTGGTGGAAAGAATCCTCTTAGAGGCAGGGATTTAGGCCCAAAAATGATTCTAAGTTTACAGAATATTCTATTCCTTTTTCAGTTGTGCTGATTGGTGACTCTGGGGTAGGGAAGAGCAACCTCCTTTCACGATTCACTCGAAACGAATTCAATTTGGAGAGTAAGAGTACCATCGGTGTGGAATTTGCTACCAGGAGCATCCAGGTGGATGGGAAGACTATAAAAGCCCAGATCTGGGACACAGCTGGTCAGGAGCGGTACCGGGCAATCACATCAGCGTAAGTTCAGCTTGCTCAGACACAAAGCACCATCTACCTTGAGCTACATTTCATTCTTTAGCTTATTTGTGTCTAAACAGTTTCTGCAAAAGTGTTTCTTTCTCAGGGGAAGCAAAATTTGGGTATAACAAGGAAGATGCCAGAATTTATGTGAATTTCTTCAGGCTCTTTGTCCAAGGGCTCCTTTCAGCCAACAGGCTAACATTCCATAGAAACCTTTTGAAGAGCTTTTTAGTTCTTCTTGTTGACATAAGGAAGAAACTGGTAGGGAAGAATTGCTGTTGGCATATTTCAAATCCAGTGGTACTCTGGAGATGCTACTAAATGGATTTCATGCAATCATTTATAATTAGTTCATTCTGTATTTTTTGTCAGTGTTTGTTTATACAAAGTGATTTTATAGGAACACAGACACTGTAGATTGCTTCATGTTGATGTTTATCTTTAAGTAGCTCAAACATACATGCTGTTTACATAATTAAACAGACATCACCAAGGATGTACATCACTGGAAAAGGAGATGGGCTGAAAATATAAAGAGACTGAGCATTAGCAGATCACAGGACAGGCATTCCATTGTCATCTCTGAAATCAGTACATAGGGTATATCCCCTGTGGAGGACTTGGGCAAGAACTGTGGAGACTGGGAAAGCAGGAAGGGCTACAGGCTATACAAATAAAGGGGGAGTACCCCTCACCCCCCATAGCCCAGAGATCATAGAGCTAATGAAAAATGGAAAAATGTAATCTATTTATGGAAGCAAAATTTAGCTAGTATCCTAGAAGGTTCAAGATCCAAAATTCCCAAAAAGGAATTTTTCCATCTAGGGAAAAATGTAAATCTAAAAAAAAGGATTTTTCCATCTAGGGAAAAATGTAAATCTATTAGCTATCTCTGATGATGTTAGTAGTTGCATTCAAGGTGAAGTAAAAGAAAGCCATAGTTGGTGAGGATTATTGCGTCTCAATGGAATCAGCAAAAGAGTACCTTCCAAAGAGGAAAAAGTATAGACCCTCCTAGCTCCTAGATTGCTTTCATCTTTTTCTAGCAAAGAGGTTTCAGGATCTGATAGTCAGCACCCCTCAAAAAATCCTTGTGGCTAAAGGGAAAAATACAAGGTGACTTTAGAACTGATTGGATTGACATCAGCTTAGAGAGAGGTCTCTGTTGGCTGCTTTCACATGGGAGCCTGATGATGGACACTGCTTTTTGTAATACCTTTTTGTAGAGGCAGGAGGGATTGTGAATTTCCAGTGTCACTCACTTAGTAACTGTCAAGTGTCTGAGGTCATATTTGAATTCATGTCCTCCAGACTCTAGTGCTTTATCTGATTTGACATCTAGCTGCCCCTTTTGTAATACTTTTTATCAGTTATTTGGATGAAGACACAGATGGCAAAGTTAAGTAACCAAATTTGCAACTGGAAGTCATAACCAATAAGAGAGATAACAAAATGAGGATCTTTTATACAAATACTTTTTTTTTTTTTAAGAAAATTCACATTTTATTCACAATGAAATAAACTATACAAAAATATTTTTCTCACCAAAAATAATTAATATTATTCTCATTATGCTTAGTTAAACTAAAATTTTAATTTGTAAATTCTCCAGGTTAAAAAATATACTTTTGTAGACTGGCACTAAAAGAATGAAATTATTGAGAGATAAAGAGAATGGCCTGAGGTTCATAGATCCTCACAGGCACTTTGCTAATAATCTTATACCCTTTTCCATTTTCTGCTTTGGAATATATGTATTCTCATTTCTCCTCTTTTCCCTTCCACTCCACTTAGTATGTGTTTGTTTAATTGATTTTGGTGAGGCTGCTTCTTCGATAGTGGACACAAAGATCAAAACTGAAGTTTTTCCCAGTTTGGTTGAACTTGCCAAAGCTTGCTTTTCACACATATCACCTGAGCATGATACATTGACATCAAGGGACTACAGTGACATCTTCATGGTTGTGAAAGGTTAGAGGAGGTGCAGTGTACATGGAAGGTGGCCTTCAGCACCAAGACATTTTTACTATAATATCTAGAAAGGGAGATAAGGTCTATACTAAGTAACCTTGTAAGGCAGAATGTGATCCAAGGACCATAAGAATGATACAGACTGTTAGAAGAGTTCCTAGAGGAAAAAGAGATAAAAGGTTTTCAGAAATGGTCTCCTGCCTCCCACAGGATGAGGATTGCCTCCTCGGCATCCAGAGGAGATAAGCTTCAGATGTGTTTCTGCCTGCCTATTTTCTGATTCATGATCGGAAGAAATTGGGTCATACTTTTACCGATTTTCTGAGTGCTACTAGATTCCTTTACTTTTTTATATTTATACTTGGCTTACTTTTGGTGAGAAATGAGAAGAATGGATTCTCTTACTTTTGTTGCCATTGCACAAAACAGGACTTTGTCAAAGGTCAGAAGCCCCAGATTATACCTAATCCACCCACCCAATGTAGGAATTCCCTATGCAGTACTCCAGTAGTACTCCTGACAGGTCCAGCTCCTGCTGGAATACCTCTAGTTGGGCCTTACAATGCATCTGTTCTGTTAGGGACTAGTTTTCCTTGTTAGAAGGCTTTTCTTCATATTAAGCTGAAGTTTATTTCCTCATATTTCCTCTGCTTTATTCTCACCAGTGGTCCTAGTTGTGTCTTCTTTGCCCATGATATTCTATCAGATAATTGAAGATCAGGATTGTGTCGTTGCCTTCTTTAATCTTCCTGTAGCAGTGTCCTTTCCTTAGCCTTATTGTCCTTTTCTATTTAATTCTGTTATATGTCCTATCTTGAGATGGATATTTATGTAGTATAGTAGAACTGTGATCTTTGATTTGAACATTGTAGATCTTCTAATTCAGCCTAAGATCACTTCTGTTTTGGTAGACAATGTTAAATAGCACTTTGGGCTCAAATTGAATTTATAATCCAGTAAAACTGCCCTTTCTTTATTGTTTGGCTATACTGTTCCATCATGCATTTTTTTGCAGCTCAATTTTTTTAAACCTAATTTCACATTCGTTACCATTATAATTCATTATCTAGATTCTGTCTATTCCAAAATGTAAAAATCTTTTCTCGTACTTGTTTATCTTCTCTTCTATTGTAGATAAAGAATCCCTTGCTAGTGTTCCTGAGTGAAGATAAAGACCTGGACTAGGGACCTTATGACACATTTCTAGAAAGAGGATACTTGGAAAGCTCTGTCTACCGAGGACTATAATGTTTCTCATTGTGTCTTATATTTCAAATTTTCTATTGAATTCAATTTTTTTTGCAACAAAATTCTGAAAATATGGCAATTCATTGAATGTCTTTTTTTTTTTTTCCAGAATTATAGCTAATTTTATTGGAGATGGTATTTTCAGATGCAACCCAGTTCATATTTGAATTTTGTTGTTGTTGCTTCTCATAAAATTTTTTCTTTAATCTGTGGGTTTCGATATAATACAGCAATGTACCTGTAGGTTTTCCTTATAATCTCTTTTGGGTAATAATTGGTGGGTGTTTTCCATTTCTATTTTTCCTTCTTGTTCTAACACTGCAGAAGTTTCTTTTTCTGTTTTTTTTGTTTTTGTTTTTTTTTTTTGTTTGTTTGTTTTTTTTTTTTGATCATAGACCAATTCTCGTGTTTTTCTCTTGGTCTGTTTCCTAGTTCTTTTATTTTTTTTTTTTTTTATGAGACGTCTCACATTCTCTTCAATTTTTTCATTCTTTATATTTTATTTTATACAACTTTACTGGTTTCCCCTTGTCTATTTCTAATTTTCAGAGTCATTTTCTTCTATAAAACTCTGGATCTCCTTTTTTAGTTGATTTACCTTCTTTTCATAGTTTTATTTTTTTTTAAGGTTTTTTTTTTTTTTTTTTTTTTAAGAATAGTTTTTATTTACAAGATATATGCATGGGTAATTTTACAACATTGACAATTGCCGAACTTTTTGTTCTAATCCCCCCCCTCCCCCGCCAATGGCAGGTTGACCAATACATGTTAAATATGTTAAAGTATAAATTAAATACAATATATGGATACATGTCCAAACAGTTGCCTTGCTGAACAAAAAGAATCGGACTTTGAAATAGTGTACAATTAGCCTGTGAAGGAAATCAGAAATGCAGGCAGACAAAAATAGAGGGATTGGGAATTCTATGTAGTGGTTCATAGTCATCTCCCAGAGTTCTTTTGCTGGGTGTAGCTGGTTCAGTTCATTACTGCTCTATTGGAACTGATTTGGTTCATCTCATTGTTGAAGAGGGCCACGTCCATCAGAATTGATCATCATATAGTATTGTTGTTGAAGTATATAATGATCTCTTGGTCCTGCTCATTTCACTCAGCATCAGTTCCTGTAAGTCTCTCCAGGCCTTTCTGAAATCATCCTGTTGGTCATTTCTTACAGAACAATAATATTCTATAATCTTCATATATCACAATTTATTCAGCCATTCTCCAATTGATGGGCATCCATTAAGTTTTTCCTTAATCTCTCATTCACTTACATGTATGATATGTGAATGAACACTTTACCTGTGCCAAACCTCCATCTTAGAAGCTTTCTTCAGATCTCGGATTATCCCAAGAAGACCATAATTTTGCCTGGACTCCTATTTGTTTTTAGCAGCTCTTTTGTTTGCCCTGAGTTTCAATTTTGTGTCAGTTGTAGAAGAACTCTGGAGAGCTTGGAATTTTCTGACCTACTGTGTCATCTTCCCAGAATTCTCCTGAAGCAAAACATTGCATCAAAATTTTGAGAGAATCACTGCTAGAGTAAGAGACTAATGATTTGTATCATTATGACAAGTATTGTCCTCAGAGATGTGGATAAATTTAAGTGCATTCAGTCCTAAATCAGCCTATAGTCTACTGCAAGAATTTGGAAGGACTAACAAGTCCTAGAATTCTCTCTGGCACTCAGAATATATTGTTACTGTATGATATAATCTGTAAACTATAATTTGTAAAGGTGCATAACATGTTGGCTTACTTATTCATTGAAGTTTTTCTGATAACAAAGCTACCCCTATTTTCCTTCTCGATATCTTCAAGCCTTTCCAAACCACATAGACATAGTTGGTCTTTGTTTCTTTCCTTTAACCTGTAAATAAACCTAGCAAATATCTTTATCAGTGACTACTTATTAGATAAACTTTGGTAAAAGGGAACACTCTAAATGAAAGTCTAGACCCTATCTTTTAAGATCCCTGTCCTATAAGAGGACCCTATCCTTAATACCTCTGTCTTCTACAAGAGTGAAAGACTGACCTGATATTGTTGAAATTCTTGCCTTTTCAGAATGCAGCTGTTAGGCAAGGAAGTGTCATTTAATCTCATTGCCATCATTATTGTTATTGTTGTACATCTGAATAGTTCCTTAAGAGTTACAAAATGTTTTTTTGTTGTTTTTTTTTTTTAATCCTAATGGCTTTTATAACATAGACATAGTGGATCATGTTTTCTCTATTTTTTAGATGTAGACACTTGAAGCTTAGAAAAGAAGGTAAGTGACTCATAAAATGTGGATGAAACTGGGACTTTTGGAAGCAGGCTTTGAGACCCCTGCACACACTGCAATGCTATGTTGGTGTTGAAGATAACAGATCTACACTGTGACTTGAGCTTCAATGATTTCATATGTAAATGCCAGTTCCCCAGATTGGGAGGGATCCATTCCTTTACCCAGCTATAAATGGGTCAGTGAGTCAGGAGACTTGGAGGACTATTAGGTGAACTGAGGGGACATGGAGTAAGTCCCGCATTAGCCACGAGACCTGTGATTCCCTGTAAACTGAGCATATGGCTAATCATTTTTGAAATGGGATGGAAGGGAATAAGGGCATTCCAAATATATGCAAAGTAAATATAATTTCCATGGATAAAGAAGACCAAACTAAGTTTAGAATTTAGAAAAGACTTCACATTCACACTCAGCACCTGAATTGTGCTTTGAAAGAAGTTATAGGGGGCAGTTAGGTGGTACAATGGATACAGCACCAGCCCTGAAGTCAGGAGGATCTGAGTTCAAATTTGGCTTCAGACACTTAACACTTCCTAGCTGTGTGACCCTGGGCAAGTCACTTAACCCCAATTGCCTTGCAAAGAAAAAAAAAGGAATAGTAATGTGAAATCAGTCCAGAATATTAGGTTAGAACAAGATTGGGAAGGTCTTCAGCAGCCCCAAAAAAGGGGGATTCCAAGGAGAATGGGGAATATTTAACTTTCTTGAGCAAATCTATTCTGTGTTTTAGGAATACCAATTTGATAATTTGTGGGAAGGAAGGATTGGAAAAGAGAAAGACTAGAGGCAGGGAGCAGTTGTAAAGCAATTGCTATAGACCATGACCATATGAGGGTTGTGTGAGTGAAGAAGAGTGACAGATATGAGAAATGACTGGATTTGGTAAAGGATTAAATATGAAGGGAAGGAAGAATCCCAAGTGACAGAAAGAGTAGTAGTACCCTCCACGGAAGTAGGGATCACTGGAGAGGGTTAGGAGTGCATTCTCCTTCAGTAAATAACCTTTAGGTAGAGGCTGAGTGAGCAGAAATTGAAGCCAACAGAGGGAGGACAGGACAGATAGTAAGGCAGGGGTTAAAGCTAGGATAGAACTTGGTGTTCCCAACTCTCAGATTAAGGCTGCAGTTGAGATTTCTTTTCAGGTCTGTATTGGGCTAGACCAACTGATAACCTCTGAAGTCATATTCAACTCGGATTCTGTGATTCTGTACATGGCTTATTGAGTTCATTTCCATGTGGGAGAAAATAACATTAGGGTATGGTATATTTATCAAAAGGAGTAGTCTAGGGTGGGTGAAGATTCTAGGGACCTTGGTAGAATGGTACCAGGAAACATGAAAAATGCCTTACTCTTATGAGTCATATCTGGAGCTCTGTGATCATTGACTTCAGATAACCCTTGATAAGGTAGTCCTGGCCCCATTTCTGGGTTTATTTTAATCTCTGTTTTGTAAAGAACACATGGTACTAGAATTTAGCTTGAAGCAAAGTCAGACTGGGATAGGCGGTGGTGTGATTACATGGTCAAATTAAGGTCCTATTAATCTTTTCTCAGGTACTACCGAGGGGCTGTAGGAGCCCTGTTGGTCTATGACATTGCCAAGCACCTGACATATGAGAATGTGGAACGCTGGCTGAAAGAACTCCGTGACCATGCTGACAACAACATTGTCATCATGCTGGTGGGGAACAAGAGTGACCTACGCCATCTCCGTGCTGTGCCCACTGATGAGGCCCGGGCATTCGCAGGTAGGCAACTTTGATCTGGGGGTACTCCACAAGGTGGATGGGGAACTTGAATCTGGGAGTTTTCTGTGCCCAGGCCTGGGATTGAGTTCAGTGCCTAAGATTCATTTCCACAAATAATTCCTTTATCTCTAGCTGGTATGCGAGACCTTATACTAGGTATTTGAATGGAAAGATTAAATGTAACTCAGTTCCTGCCATCATGGAATTTATTATACCCTGATTCTTTGGTCTAGAATGTTTGAAGTAAAGCACTTTCCTCACAATAATCCTATGAGGGTAGGTAACACAATTATAATTATTCTTATTTTATGTATAAGAAAACCAGTGTTTATAGAGTTGTGACTTATCTGAAATCCCAGAGCTGGTAGAAGTGGGCTGAAATCAAATCCAGACCCTTCCATCTCTGGTACAGTCCTCTTTCTACTATATCTTGTTGTGTTTTGGAATCTTCCTTTTCTATTTTTCTATGATATGAAAGGTGGTAAAACTGGTCTATTTATGAGATGCTTCATTAAAAGAAAAAGTTTTCCCTTTACCTAGAAGAATTCTATCTGCTAGGGATAGTAAAGGCAAAACCAGAAGCTTTTTCAATAGACTTTTCAGTGGAAAAACCCAATTAAGTATGTGCATGTGGAGTCATATGAGCTCTGCGTTAAATTTTGATGTAAAGGTATCAGCCTCTACATGTTGACAAGTCCGACCTTCGTTTTACTTTTTCATTCTTCAGTCTTGTAAATCTGTGCCTTTCTTGACACAGTTTTAAATAATTCTTTATAAACTAAATCCTGTTTTCACATCCATTTTGTTTTCTGTTGATTGGCTAGTAGTGTTTTTATTAGTGAATTTGGTAGAATTGCATTCAGCTTCCAGAGCAGGAACCTCATTACCCATTTTCCCTAAGTTCTGAGTTTGTACATATCTTATGAATTTTGGCCCCATGTTCAGATTTCCTTATATGTGTGGACTTGGACAAAACTCCTATCAACTAAAGAGCTGTAATTGTTTTTTTTTTTGTCAAGCAAAGATTTCCATATTGAGGACTACTTGGCTTATGTATTCATCTTACAGATTCCTATTTCCCACATAATTTTATTATATAGTGGAGCTCTCTGTATAATATTTATAAATTGTACATTGATGAGCCTCATTTTACAACATAGATACATACATATTTACTTATGCTTACTTCGGTGTTGCATATTGATGCAAGTCAAAACCTCTTCAGGACTTAGTGTTACAAAATTGATATGATTGAAAATTTCATCACTCTGTGGTCAAGTTGGTATTTAATCCTTCTATACCTCTGGTCCTCACCCCACAGCCCTGTGCAGTCCTTGGGGCCTAGCATGGGAGCTTCTTCACTTTGGTTGAGAGCTGCCAGACCTTCTCATTCACTGACAGAACTTTGGGATCTCAGGATATAAGAAGTCATTCAATCTAGGAGGACTTGGAAAGGATGGCTGTTCCTTGAAAACTATAATCACATATATAATAATAATAAAATTAACCGGGCCTAAGATTTCATTGGTATGAGGAACTCCTTCCACTAATGCAGATCAGTCATGTTCTGTAACTTGTAATATTAAAGATTTGTCTAGGGCACAGAAATTAAGGGACATAGCTTGGGTGATGCATCTAATACATGTGTACAATAGGACTTGAATTTAGGTTTTCCAAATTCTGAGACTGTTCACTGTGCCAGATTGCCTTTCCAAATACATTTATGTATTGCCATAAATGCATGTGTATATTGACACATATAAATTCACATACATTGGAAGCTCCTATATTCACAGAGGAAGAGAGAGCCCTATAGATTTTGGGGATTCTAAAAGTAAACACAGAACCAGCTACACGCAGGGAAAGAACTCTGGGAGATGACTGAACCATTACATAGAATTCCCAATCTCTCTATTTTTTGTCTGCCTGCATTTTTGATTTCCTTCACAGGCTAATTGAACACTATTTCAAAGTCCAATTCTTTTTTTTTTTTGTGTGTGTGTGTGTGTGTGTGTAGAAGGGGTGAGGGGAAGGAGGGGAAAAGTTGGAACAAAAGATTTTGCAATTGTTAATGTCAAAAAATTACCTATGCATATATCTTGTAAATAAAAAGCTATAATAAAAAAAAATAAAAGTAAACACAGTATACAGGGATTTCAGGGTCAATTAGTAAGTCAGCCAACAAACATTTACAATCTGACCCAGAAGTAAGTAGAGGAAGAGAGAGGTATGCATTAAAAAAGGCTTCAAGACAAGAAGGACAACCTGACTAGAAGTAGAGGAAAAACTGAGGTAATGAAAAGGAGGAAGCTCCAAACTTAAGTCATCCAAAGCCAGGGAGGAAAAGAAGGAAGTTTGGCTGTTTTGGAGTGGGCTCGCTGAAGAAAGGAAAATATGTTATAAAAGGGCAAGATTACAAAAGAGTAAAGGTCCTGGGAATGAGTGCTAAGATTGCAAAAAGAGAGAAAATGAGGGAAAAAAGGAAGAATCTAGATCTAAGCTTTTCACTTTCCGCACTTAACCTCAGGATCATTGGTCAGTGTAGAAACTGAAAAACTGACAAAATTCTGGGGAAAGTTTTGAGCCATATATAAATATGACATTCATGGAACACATGGGCCTTTGGCAGAAGAAACTGTAACCATTCTATCTGGAGATGTACTGGCAGAAGAAACTGTAACCATTCTATCTGGAGATGTACTTATGACAATGACTGGTGGTGACAATAAGGAAAAAATGCCAAGTTCAGCAAGAAGACAAGGATTTTATGGGATATGTACAGATGAAGCTAAGCAGAATTGGGTAGAGTTGTCCAAAGTTTTCAGGAAATATTTGGGGGAACATGGTAGTAAAAATGAGTCTTTAGTTAAATTGCAATCCCTGAAATGTGAATAGAGAAGGATTTGCACCCTTGTATTGCATTCAAACGCATGTGTAAGCTTTATACTTGGAAGTGATGGAGTTTATTTAGGGGGAAAAAATCCAACTTGGAGAGATTTGATAATCTTTTTGGGGACATTTTTCTTGGCAGAATAGACTTAGAGTCAAGTCCTACCTTGGAGACTTACCACTTGGATACCTTAGACAAAGTCAGTTAAACCTATATTTTTTCCTTTTCTTTTTTAATAAAGCTTTTTTGTCTTCAAAACACAGGAATAGATAGTTTTCTACATTCACCCTTGCAAAACCTTGTGCTCCAAATTTTTTCTTCTCCTTTCCTTACCCTCATTGTCTTCCCTAGATGGCAAGTAACCAATACATGTTAAACCTGAAACATTTTTTTAACTATAAATTGGGAATAATATCTAGTACTCACCTCCCAGGTGTCTCCCGAGATAATGTAATGAGATGAGTGTAAGATGCTTTTATCTACATGTAAACCTGTACTGGAGTAAGGACTTTGTGAATGAAGTTGTGTATATATTTTTTTTAATGTTGTAAAGATAGAAATAAGACAACAAATTGGATGAGAAGTGAGTTGAGGATGGAATGACACTGAGATTGGAAGCCTGGTTCACTTATAGTAGTTTCTTACAAAGTAAGAGGAAAGCTAGGAGAAGGGAGGAAGATTTGGGAGAAAGATAATGAGTTTTTCAAGATGTTCAGTTTGAAATGTTCAAAAGAGAGTTGTGATAACAGAGAACCAAGTTTAGAAGTCATTTGAACCCATAGAAGCTTTATAAAATCACCAAGCAAGAAAATAAAGAGGGAGAATAGAAGAAAGTTAGGACAGACCCTTTGGAGACACCTGTGGTTAGTGGGAATGTCCTGGAGAAGGAAGTTGCAGTAAGGAAGATGAAAAGAAACTATTAGATGGTGGGAGACCTAGGAAAGAGCAGTACACTGAAAATCTGGATGGGAAAGAGAGGGTGATCAGCAGTGCATTACTGCTGTGGCTAAGTAAAGGAAGTTTTCAGATTGAGAAAAGGTGATTAGAAGAAGTTTTGGCAATTAAATGATCATTGGTAACTTTGGAGAGAGCAATTTCAATTGAATGATAAGATGGAAAGCCAGATTGCAAAATTTTTTAAAAGTAAATGAGTAGAAGCAACTAGTATAGACAGCTTTCTCAAGAAATTTATTGGAGAAGATGAAGAGAATTATAGGACAGTAGCTCTCATAGCATCAAGTGAGAGGTTTTTAAGGATGGGAAGACATATGCATGTTTGCAGGCAGCAGGGCAAGAGCCAGTAGATGGAGATTGAATATTGTAGAGAAAGTGGAGATGATAGAGTGAATAATCTACTGGAGAAAATAGGAGGTGATGAAGTCAAGGGCGCATGTAAAAGGGGATTGCTTTAGCAAGGAGAAAGTCCACTTCCTGGTGTGAGACACAGATAATGGAAAGCAAAGGAGATATCTAAATGATGTGAAATAAAGAGGAAGGGGAAAAAGGGATTTCTTAACAAACGGCCTTAATTTTTTCAGGAAAAATATACTTTCAGGAAAGTATGAGTCAAGGTCCTCAGATGAGAGGATGGGGCAAAAGTAGTGCTCTGGAAGGATAGTGTTTGGAATAGCCATGATTGTGAGTGGGATAACAAATTGTTTGGTAAGATAGAAATGCATTGCCTTGTAATAATGAGGACTTGGGTGAGATTATATAACATTAATTTGTAGTGGGCCCAGTTTGTGATTTCTGACCATCATGTTGTGAACATGCCAAGATTGGGGTGGGAGGGCAGGATTGATAGGAAGGGAGAGTGTAAAACTCAACTGTAATTCACTAAGGAGTTATGGTAAAGAAGGGAGGATATTAGGGTCCACACACTAATTAGAATTACCTTCTCTTTGTTTCAGAGAAAAACAATTTGTCTTTTATTGAAACGTCAGCCTTGGATTCAACCAATGTGGAAGAAGCCTTTAAGAACATTCTCACAGGTGAGCGGTGTCTTGACCTGGGGTGGGTATGGCATGGGCATGACAGGGCTGATTAAACTTTGGCCTGAAGCAGGAGTCCAAGAAGCAGTTTAGTGATTTTAGTAGCAGAAATTTTGAGTGGCTCATATATTCTCGATAGCCCCTTCTGCTTATCCAGTATTTTTTATTCAGTAACTCATTTACTCAGCAATGTACATAAGACTCAAGAACATTAGGCCTTTTCCTTTTTATTTATTTAATTTACTCTTTTTTTTTTTCCAATTATATGTTGGGATAGTTTTCATTATTCACTTATAAGATTTTGAATGCCCCTCCCCAAAACAGCAGCAATCTAATATAGATTATACATGTTCAATTATATTAAACATTTCCACATTATCATGTTGTAAAAGAAAAATCAGAATAAAAGCGAAAAATTACAAGGAAGAAAAAACAAAAAAAGTGAAAAAGTATGCTTTGTTCTACATTCAGATTATAGTTCTTTGGTAACATTTTCTCTCATGAGTCTTTTGGAATTATCTTAGATCATAGTATTGCTGGAAAGAGCTAAATCTATCAAAGTTGGTTATCATACAGAGTCACTGTTACTGTGTACAATGTTCCTCTGGTTCTGCTCATTTCAGTCAGTATCAGTTCATTTAAGTCTTCACAGGTTTTACTGAAATCTTCTTGATCATTTCTTATATAACAATAGTATTCCATTACATTCATACACTACTAAGTTGTTCAGCTATTCCCCAATTAATGGATGTCCACTCAGTTTTTAATTCTTTGTCATCACAAAAATTGCTATAAACATTTTTGCATATATGGGTACTTTTTCCTTTTTTTATGATGTCCTTGGGATATAGACCTAGAAGAGACACTATTAGATCAAAGGGTATCCATAGTTTTATAGTTCCAAATTTTTCTCCAGAATTGGATCATTTCACACCTCCACCAACAATGCATCAAGAACATAAAATTTTAGTTACTAACAGCTTTGCAAGTTTGGAAGAGCTATGCGTGGAGAGTCAGGAGACCTGATTTCTAGTCCTAGATATGCCCCAGGCCTTCAAGTGACCTAAGGGAAATTTCTTTTCTTTGGTTTCTTTTTATATAAAGTATGGGTTTGAAGTAGGTGGGGGGGTTTTTTTGTTTTTGTTATGTTTTGTTTTTTAATTAATTTATTTTTAAAATAGTTTTTATTTACCAGTTATATGCATGGGTAATTTCACAACATTGACAATTGCCAAACCTTTTGTTCTAATTTTTCCCCTCCTCCCCATGGGAGGTTGACCAATACATGTTCAATATGTTAAAGTATAAATTAAATACAATATATGTATACATGTGAAGTAGGTGGTTTTTAAAGCTTTCCTCCAGCTCTGATTTTCTTGGAATTTCTGTAATAGGAAATATCCTATTACTGCATTACGGTCAGTGTGGAGAGAGAGAATGGAAGAGAGAAAAGACTGGAAGGAAAATGAAAAGAAAGAAAAAAATGCTGGGATAATGTGGTAATTTTAGAAAAAAACATCTTCCTGGAGAAATCTGGGAGGTGAGGTGGCACAGTGAATAAAGAGTTGCTAGATTTAGAGTCAGGAAAACCTGAGTTCAGATTGGCCTGAGCAAGTCACTTCACCCTGTTTGCCTCAATTTCCTCATCTGTAAAATGAGTTGCAGAAGGAAATGACAAACCACTCCAGGATCTTTGCCAAGAAAACCCCAAATGGGGCCAGAAGAAGTCAGATACCAAACAACAATTTGGGGTAATAGCTTGTCTACTCCTATTTCCAGGCTTAAAAGCTTATTTCAAAAATAAAGCTCCAATGTTTATATTTGATGAAAGTTTATTTATTTATTTATTTGTCCATTCATTCATTCGTTCATTTATTTATTTATTTATTTATTTATTTCATTTCCTGAGGCTGGGGTTAAGTGGCTTGCCCAGGGTCACACAGCTAGGAAGTGTTAAGTGTCTGAGACCAGATTTGAATTCAGGTCCTCCTGACTTCAGGGCTGGTGTTCTATCCACTGCACCACTTAGCTGCCCCGATGAAAGTTTATTTTAGATTTTAAATGATTTAAAGTTTTAGGATTTTAAGCTATAAAAATCCTTTTGACAAGGAAAAAAGTTCAAATTGCTGGATTATCCAGAGATATTACTGCTTTTTTAAAAATGTCTCATTATTATATGTAGAAATAGCACTTGTTTAATTGTTTGGAATTTCCCCATCTTTTCTCTACTCCTCTTTACCCCACTTTCTCATCCTTATTGAGTATTTGGATTTGAGAGAACTAGCAACAAATTGGTTGGAAGAAGACTCCCTTTAGAGGTTTTACGTCTTTGTTCACAATTCTCCAGCTGCTTAAATCAGATCCCTAGAAATGCTTCTCTGACTGGGACAGTCATAGTAACTTTTTATGTGGGGACTCACTACAAAGCAATAAAATACAGCCAGGGATAGTGTTTTCTCATAAATTTTTAGTTAAATTAAACCAGTATACAGACTTTAGTAAGACCATTGGCCATCCCTGATTTGGATGTCATGAACACATTTAGGTCCAGGAAGTTGAGATTGGGAATGCTTATGATAAATTAGGTTTGGGAAGTGAGGAAAGGAGGGAGATGCTCATAGTAAGCATGATGTTCTGCAAAAGCAGTAGACGCACTATGTCACTCGTTGAGATCCAGGTGATTCTCCTGTTTATATTTGACAGTTGAAGCCTAAGTGACTCCAGCTGATAGAATGTGCTCTCCTTGGGAGAGTGGCAAGAGGAGAAATAGGATATACTCTATTAGAACAGAAGTATGCCTGAGTATGATATCTATTAGTTTTTTAATGCATTTAAATATTTTTGCAGATAAGTGATTACCCACGGCAAAAACTCAGGCAAAAACTAAAAAAATAAAATAAAAGCTAAGGTTTGGTGGGAGTCTTGAGAGCAGCTGGAAGTTGGATTTGCTGAGGATTCAGTGAATGGAGGCTGTGGTCTTCCCAGCAATTTGTACCTTATCTCACATATAGCAAAAATCATTTCAACTATACTATTAACTGCCTGAAACTCACTGCTCTTCTGGGATGCCAGAATTCGTTATGCAGCTTAGCATTTTTTAATTGCCAAGGAAGGTCATATTACATATTACAGGTCATATCTGTAGAATTCTGTAATCAGGGCCTGTTGCCATTAGAGTTGTGCTATCTTCCCCCAGAGATAGGAAGGACAGATGTGATCAAAGTGGACAGAGCTGGTCCTTGGGAGAGGAGTGAGACTGGTTCAGAGTTACCTTTGGGTCCCAAGTTTAGCCCCATCCCCATCCTTACCCTCTCTCCAGGAAGCCCCTAGTGTGAAGGATCACAGAGAAAGGAATTGTTGTTTTTAGTAAACATTTAATAGCTTTGTGGTTCAGCCATCTCAAAAAAATAAACAAAACAAAATTTTTAAAACGTCCTGCCAAATAGCTGGTGTTGTTATCCCCATTTCATAGTTGAGGTAACCAAGGCAAACAGTGTGTTAAGTGACTGGATTCCTTTCATATATGTCCTTTTATTCCCTCTCCCTCCCTCCCCAGGGCTAAATTAGCATGATATATCTGAAGCATGTATGAGAAGCATCTGACCTGTTAATGCATGAATACCTTATGTCCCCTAGAAAACAGAAACAAGAAGCCCATATCACAGATGGAAAATTGAGGCACAAATGAAGGAAGACTGAAAGTTTTGTGTGTTGGAACTGGGTGTGAATCCCATCTTTACTGAAAATTGGTGTTAAGGTTGGGAGTAATGGCCCCTAATGACTCTGTGCTAGGGACTGCTTGATTTTATGTAGATGGAAGGAGAGAGCTGCAGGATCACCTCTCTGTGTGGTCCTGGGCTCTTTTCTTGGTGTGTTTCTTCTAGTCAAAAGGTACAGCATGGGATATAGCTTTGACCTATGCATCTTTCTGCTGATCTTGGCAGGTTCCTTTTCTGCTTTGCTAACCCAAAATCTGTTTGCCCACAGAGATTTACCGCATCGTATCCCAGAAGCAGATTGCTGACCGCTCTGCACATGATGAATCTCCTGGCAACAATGTGGTAGACATCAGCGTTCCCCCCACCACCGATGGACAGAAATCCAACAAACTCCAGTGCTGCCAGAATCTGTGACCACCCATGCCCAGAGGCGCCTTCCCTGCCTGCCCTTACCTCGCTGTGCTTCAGTTAGAAACGTGTGTGCACGTCTTTGCAGTTACTCCTGTGATTCAGTGACTCTTTGTCATCCTTGTTTCTTCCCCCCTTCCCACCGTCCATTTTTTGAGCATTAACTGTAGGCATCACCCCCCTTTCAGGCTCCCAGGGGAGTGGGCTGACTTCGAGCCTTGTCGTGCAGGCTCCCAGAGGGTGAGCCTTGGCTGCTCCCCTGGGCAGTGCCATTTGGTTGTCTAGTAATTGTTGGGAGGAGAAGGAGGAACCAAGACCTCATGTATCACGGCTAAAGACATACCTACGCTGATTTGCTTTTGCATTTAGCCCAACTTTTTCATAAATCCTTAGATCTCTGGGGAACATGGGGAGCAGGGAAGGGAGGAAGGAGGTGTGCTGAAATTAAAGAGGGAAAAAATCTTTTCCTCAGATGTCCTGTTGTGTCCAATTGGGATCCTGTGATGAGCATTGGGGTTCTCATTTGGTGGCTGAAGACCCATGGTGAGGTGGCCGTTGACATGCTTCCCAGAGTTTCCACCTCACTTAGGGTTAGCCTTTGGGTCTGGTCCTAGGGAGAGTGATTGTTGGGAACCTCTTGGCTCAAGGAGGAGATCCAGGAGCCCAAGGGCAGGCTGAAATGATGGAATGGTTTGTCAGCTACAAGAAAGAATCCTCTTCTTCAACCTGAGCATCTAGCAAGTGCTGGCCCTTCCTTTGTGGCCTGTCCCTCCTGTCCCAGAATCCTGACCAGCTTCAGCCTGTGCAGACCCTTGTTAATCTTTTTGCCCACAGCTCCCTCTCCAACTTGCCATCTTGCCTGAAACCCATTTGCAAGGGAAGCAATATTCTCATGTTTTGTATATAACTGCACTTAGAATTTTTGGGTTTTGTTATTGTAGAAAAACATAGATTCTTTATACATTTTGTAAGATTTATGCCAAATCATAGCATCTCAACCCTTTTCCTTACCCTTTTATTCTTTGACAATTGGCTCTCGGGCTATAATTTTTCTTGACCTTTACTAAAATGTATAATTCTATTTCCTGTATGCAACTGTGTTCCTTCGCCCCTTGTCTCATTTCCTCAGTGCCAGGATGCTATTTGCAACAGTTAAACTTTTCCTGATGCCCACTAGCCTCAGCAAGCAATCTTGACCACTACTCATTCCTAATAACAACAAAAGAAACTTGATTACACTCCCACTTTCTAGCAGGTCAGATCAGTTAGTGATGGTGCAGCCAGGCTGTGAGCTTGCTCCAGCTGTCAACGGCTGAGGAAGGACTGCTTAGCTGTGCCTCTGAGCACATTGGCTGTGGGGTTCTTCCTGGGGTGTGGCGCCCTATCCAAGCCCCTTTGCTAGTTAGGATCTTAGTTGGCTTGTGCTTAGTGGTGCAACTTAAACCTCCTGAATGGGTGACCAGGGATAAATAGAGCTAACATTTCAGGTGTTGTTTGAAAGCTAGCTTTTGTAATAAGTTGGAGGGTTTTTTTCCTCCGATTGTGCATGTAAAAGACATCTTCCCAAGGTTGGTTGGTAACCTGTTGGAGTTGTCCTAGGATCCTTGCCAAGTGAGAACTAGCTGTTCTGGAATATTTAGCTTTCAAGGAGTGTGTCCTATGGACTCCGGAAGGTATCCAGGGCTCTGACCTTGTTCCTCTCCTTCGGGGAAGAATTTCGTTGATGAATCTCCTAGGCTTGAATTTCAGCCAGTTGCCAGCTTTGGAGCACCAGTTGCTCCATGACTGGAGAGAAGTCGTCTCTTCCTCTCATGAAGTGCAGGGTATCAGAGGTCACTAGTGTTGCTACTCTTTTGAAGTGGCTGGAATAGATGAGAGTCCATTGGGTTTGGGAATCTGTCCTACAGTGAATCTACTTTCATTGGCCTTAATGGTGAGACAGAGCCTTAGTATCTGTCCCGCTGGCTAAGTTGTATTGGCTTAAAAGTAGGCACTACATTTGCTCCTTAATGTAGTTTCTTTTCCTTGTCATCCCTGGGCTACTTTTAATGTGCTAGTCTTGTAAATTTACAAGAGAGTTTGTTCTTCATGGAGGAAAGCAAATGATCTCTGATCAAGGGAGATGAGGGAAAGAGCTGCCCAAGAATCGTTCATGTTGTTGGAGTCACAAACTGCCCCTCCTTTGAGAAAGGAGTCAGGCTCTGAGATGCTGTTTCTTTTCTTTGAAGTACCCTGCTCCAGGCCTGCTTAAAAGTTCAAGTCAGGGCAGTATATTCCATATCCCTCATTCAAAGTCACTTGACTGCTTCTCAGCTTTATAGCAGGCAATTATTCCAGCTCTCAACAATTTTTGTCTGGCCCAAAGCTTGATCTGAGACTGGAGCTTGTTAGTATGGATTGGTAGAAATTTTAACTTGGTGACATTCCAGGGCCCCCCAAGGCTCTAGGAATCAATTTCTGCTGGCCCTGGGTAGGAGCAACTTTTGAAACTAGGGCTTAGTTTCAACCTGTCTTTCTGTATGTACTTTCTAAGAAGATGATAGAGATGGGCTTGTGGCTATGGCAAGGGTAGTGTTTCTGGGAGGAACACAGGCAAATAAGTTATTCAGGATTCAGGCCTCTCAAGACACTATCAGGTTCCTGACAGGTTATCTCTTTCAAACCAGGGCCAGAGTCACTGAAAGGGAAGACTGTCTCTGGAAAACCTTCTTAGTTATGACTTCTTTGACTAAATTACTCAAGTTTCACCAGCTTAGAGGCCTTCATACTAAAGCCACTTTCCAGGGCAGTGTGAATTGACTTAGCTACCCTCTCTTGGGTAGCTGTCTTTCAGGGCCCTGCTGTTGCTATCTGGTTTCTTGTCTAGGGATGAAGATTAAGGCCTTTTATTTTTTTGGCCTCTTCTTTCATTATCTCTTTGGATGATCCAGGTTAGGAGTAGGGTCTCTGTTAGCCTTGGCCATAAGACAAGCAGGCCTAGGTCCACCTGGTGCCTTTTGCTTAAGGGTTGGGGTTGGCCTTTCCCCACCTCTTCCTTGGCATTATTGATCCCCAATTCCACTTTGGTAGCATACTTCAGTCTGCTACCTGCTGACTTTCTTTGGCAGCTAACTTGCAAGTAGGTGTTGGGAAAGTTATTGCCTGGGAGAAGAGATTTCTGACACGTGTGGCATAAGGCAGAAAATGTGAGTCATGTGGCTTGCGAAATATCCCTGAGTTATGAGGGATTTAGTATCCTAGCTCATGGACTGTCCTGGAAGATGCTTTTCTTTGAAGTGACAATGTGGCAAGCCATCAGAGGCCCTGAGCCAGTTAACAGCAGCTAAGAGGAAGTATATGTGGTGGAGGGGGGGGGAGACTGACCAGAACCCCTCACTCCTTCCCCCCAAGACCCATCCTCTAGAAGTACAGGTAGGGGTCTAAGCTAGCTAGAGGGAGTTTTCCTGATACAGGCCGAATTTCTGGATGTAGTTAGGTTGGTCAATAGTGGACATTGCTGAGTAATTGCTCTGCCACAAATGGGCTGAGTCTGCATGGGAAAGCCAGAGCTAGTGCAGACCTTTCTGTTCATTCATATATGTTTTTTCTGCTCCAAGGCACTTGTGTTCAGTTCAGTGCAAAGTTCTTTGTAAATAGAGCCCTGCATCCCTGGATTTGTGCATGGTTATTCTGTGTTGTGGATATAAAGATTGCCATACCAAAGTGTCTGTCTCTGCCCAGTCCTTCTCTCCCATAGAGAGGGGGTTGGTGGGGAGGGGGGAAGATAATGCTGATGGAGAAGGGGATTAGGCATAAAGGATAGTTAAGCTTTTCCTGGTAGTAGAAACAGGACTTGGTTGAGTTGCTCACTCTTAAGGTGATACTTGGGATGGACAATGTAAATCTGATCTTTCCCTTTTCAGGAAGCCTTTCCAGATTCGTCAAGATGCTCCCAACACTCCTATAAGGCTTTTTTCTTTCTTTCTTTCTTTTTTTTCCCTGAAAATCTGGCAGTGGTGGAAGACTTCCTGAGTTCTGTAGGATGACATTGCTCTTACATGAATTAACTTCCCTTATACAGAAAATGTCATTTGAACTCGGCTGCCTGATTTGTATGTTCAATAGCTGACTGGCCTGGAAACAACTCAGACCAATTCTAGTCCCATCTGAAGGAAAGAGGTGTCTCTATCAGCTTCTGAAAGGGAATAGTTTGGGAAACTGAGGTCAGGTCAGATCACAAGAATTAGAAACTGCCCTCAAAAGAGCCCCATTTCCCCAAGAAAACTCCCTTTACCCCTGAGATTGTTTTTTGTTTGTTTTGTTTTGTTTTTGCTGTAATACCTTGAAGAAAGCAAATTGCCTGGAGTTAGAGGCTGACAGCCACCAGGAGCATCTCCCCATCCTGCAAAGTTGGGGCATACAGGTAAGATTGGGCTTTCATCCAGAAGAAGTTTCCATAAAGTCCAGGATTCCCAAATTGTCTTTTTGTAGACCAATGAAATTGATTTCACCTCCCTGTCAGCTGATTCATCCCTTACCTAAACCAGCCAGTCATTTCTCAAATAGGTGTCATGGTGTTCAGGGCCTCACGCAAGAGTATTGGCCTATTACTTGTCCTGAGAACACTTTCAGAGTAGAAGACCTTCCATCCAGAAGCAATCTTTGTATTAAAAAGGTGATGTATTTCCATAGTGCTTTTATGAGAGCATAAGCAACTAGTGAGGTATTTTAAGAATTTTAGGACAATTTTTGTTTTTTTAATTTTATAATTATAATTTTTTTGACAGTACATATGTATGGGTAATTTTTTTACAACATTATCCCTTGTATTCACTTTTCTGAATTTTTCCCTCCCTCCCTCTACCCTAGATAACAGGCAATCCCATACATGTAAAACAAAAATTCTTAACCTGCAGGGATTTGTAAACAATAATCATCAATGTAATTAGCTTTCTTTGTTTTAAAACTATTTCATGCAAGTAAAAACCTTATTCTGAAGAGGGAACCATAAACCACCACACTGCTAAGGAGTCCCCAGTTAAACCAAAAAATGGCTGAGAAGCCCTGCTTTAGGATTTAGGAATAGTGCTTTCAGATGTGCAAAGCATTGCTCATATGTTGCTGCTTTTGGCAATGTGAAATCGGAAGCAACCATTCCTCCTATTTTGCAGATGAAACAAGCTCAGAGGTTGTGACTGCTAGAATCCTCCAGTAAGAATCTGAGGTGGTATTTGAGGTTGGGTCGATCAGACTTTGTCTAGGACTTTCCTTTATCCACTACAGGAACACCCTGGTTTTACAGATGAGGCAAGAGCCGGGAGAGGTGGTGACTTGTCCAGGATTATAGGAGTAATAAAGAATACTACTTTGCAAAATTAGAAACTGCCCCCAAAGAACCCTCATCATTATCTCTGCCTGCCATGTTATTGGGCCTAAGATTTATGTCACTAAGAGGAGAAGCAGGGGAACTGATGATGTGGGAGTGAGTGGGGGGGGGTGACTAATGCTATGGAGGCAAACCTGTTTGAAAAAAGAATCGCTTCCCTTTGGCCCATAATCTAAAACCACTGGTCAAACCAGCCCATAAAACTATTACAGGAAGATCACCCTTAAGATGTCAAGTACTTTGTAAACCCTTTAAAGCGCTATGGAAGAGCGAGCTGCAAACAGGAGGTTTAGGACAGCAGGGAAAAATTGGTCAGTAGACATGCTTAGGAGGTCCCGAGAAAGTAACTTGAACGAGCTTATACGTCCCAAGTAGCGGACAATCTCGGACAGATCTCTTCAGGCAGGCTTCGAGGACTGCTCCAGCTCCTACTCCAGGCCTTTGGGGGCCAGCGCGTGCAGTCTGACCCTAGCTGCAGTTGCTTCAAGATGTCCCGGACCTGGGGGTGGAGTCTCGTGCATGGGGCGGGGCCAGCATCGGCCGGCTCGAGCTTTCGGAGTAGATGCAGTCCGTGACGCCAGTCTAGGCTCCGCCTCCTGGACATTTTTTTTTCCTAAGCATCGATTGGCCCGCGTCGCGCTAGTGACCTGTCTCCATTGGTCGCGGGAGCTGTCACTGGGGGCAGAGGAAAGAACAGGGCCTGGACGCCGGACCGTGGTTTTACGGGGCTGGCCCCGGAGCCGCGACCACACTGGAGCTGACGGGACGGGACGGGCCGGGGCCGCCGCCGCCGTGCTAAGTGGAGTCCTGGGCGGTACGGCTTGTCCCGGCCCGGCCCGCGGGACCAGGTAGGGCCGGAGTCATCAAACTCGGGGGACTAGAGCCCTGCTGTTGCGCGGCAGCGAGGCCTGACAGCAGCCGGGGCGGTCTCTGACAGGAGCGGGGCCAGGCCTGACCAAAGCCGGGGTGGTGGCTGACCGGCGCCGGGGACCAGGGTGGGACCCGGCCCAACCAGAGCCAGGGCAGTGGCTGACGAGGAGCGGGTAGGGTTGGGGCGGTGACTGACCGGAACCTGCTTCGGGCGGAGCTGAGACCTCCTGACTTTGAGCTCCGAGTCCGGCCGGGGCGGTGTCCGACGTGGTGCCTCCGCCCCTTGCCAAGCAGTCTCCCGCCCTCAGCACGGTGACAGAGGTCCTTCCTCCCAAACCTCACTGAGGAAGTGACCCCTTGACCTCCTCCCTTTTGCGACGGTGTCCTGTATAATAGGATTCCCCCTCCTCGTGGCGATTCCAAGACTTGTGGTATCCGCTCTTTACCCATGCCCTGCCCACGTTATGTGTGCTACCTCTCCTTTCTGTCACTGCCACCAATGGTGTGGCCGACCCGTCTGTCCACCCCCACTCCACTTTGCTGTTCTGCCCTGCCCAGGGCCGCCCCCCAACCCCAAGGCCACGACCTGTGGTCCTCCCTCGACCCCTAGGCCTTGATGTAACGAGTGCCCCCGTCCAGCACACACCCGCCTTGCCGCGATCTAAAGCACGATGAACTGCAGTTCCACCTCCTGCCTCACAGTGCCAGCGTTGCAAATAGTTTCTAGTCGTTTCTAGTCCATAGTAGGTGCTTCGTGCCCAAGTTCGTTGTCAACACCCTTACCTGACCGAGGTCATCATTCCCCCTCACAAACAAGGCTGTGACCCGAGTGGCCGCTGTGCAGCCTGACCGAGCAGTGAGTTCTGTAAACGGGCAGTTCCCACTGTGCCTCCACCACCGTCACCGCCCCTCTCCCCGCCCCCATCCTCCAGGCTGAAGGAAGGGACCTGGAGACTTAAAGCTAAAAGATTTAATTTGGAAAGAGATTGACATTGGCAGCTACAGAACCCACGCGAACATTTTTATTAATGACTCAATTTAAGGCACAAATTGCATGGCTTTTATCAAATTTAGAGGTGACACAGAGTTGGAAGAGATAGCTATGAATTGGATGAGACTTGAAATCTAACGCTCAATTGCCTGCAGTTTAACAAAATGAAGTTAGCTTGAGCTAACATAGCCTTTAGGGTTTTTTAAAAATCAGTTTTATAAGTGTATAATACAGAGATACAGTTCAAATGAAAAAGGATGGAGGACTCCCAGCTCAACATGAGACATGGGTGTTTTGGCAACCAAAAAAGGCCTAATTTGATTAATGAAAGTAATCAATTTCCTAATCATTGGAAATTCATCTATTAAATGTCCTGGCATATTGTGCTCTAGGTGCCACATTTTAATTTTTTTTAATGTATTGATGCATTTTGTTTACAAAACAAGTACTTAATA
The DNA here is from genome assembly GCF_048593235.1 of Sminthopsis crassicaudata. Lineage (NCBI taxonomy): Eukaryota > Metazoa > Chordata > Mammalia > Dasyuromorphia > Dasyuridae > Sminthopsis > Sminthopsis crassicaudata. Next base: position 47,237,073 of record NC_133617.1, on the reverse strand, counting down.
CAGAAACCCTCTTGCAAAAAAAAATCATTTAGGGTTATCACTCCTCAATAAACTGGCATTTAGCTAGCACTTTAAAATTTGCAAAGATACTTTATATATATAATCAAAGTAGGAAATACATATGATATTATTTTTGTTTTACAGATGAAGAAACTTAAACTCAGTGATTAAATGACTTGCCCGTGGCCAGACAGCTTGTGTCAGAAGTGGGATATGAATCCAAGTCTTTGTGATTTGAAGTCTAGCACTTTATCCATATGGCTTCAATGAACAAAAAGAAGGGGTGCGTTCTTTAATTCTGGCAAGATGGTACTAACAATTGTTGCATTTAAACAGTGTTGTTGCCTCTCCACATTAGCTTTATTTACATTGTTGCAGTCACTTTGTATGTTCTTTTGACAATCTTCAGTCAGTTATTTTGTCATAAGTTTATCCCTGTTTCTTTGACTTCTTCGTATTAATAATTCCTTATACCACAGTAATATATTGCATTCATGTGCCATTATTTGTTCAGCTCCTTCCCAATTGTTGATGGATAATACATTTTTAAAAGGATTGCATCCAGAGGAAGGAAACCAGGTTTTCAAAGGATCTAGAAGGCATGTACCCATTAATGCGTGCATTTAACAAACATTTATTGATTCCCTGGTAGGTGCAAAATGTACAGAGCAAGGATAACCTCAGAAACCATAGAAGCCTCATCTTATTAATGGAAATAGATCAAAAGCACAGCTCTCTTTGAGAAGCCATACAGCAAGCTGGTTTGTGTGTGTGTGTGTGTGTGTGTGTGTGTGTGTGGTTTTTTTTTTTTTGTATAATCTCAATTTTTCTGTCTTCTCTCTTACTCCTTCCATTCATTTTTTTCTTTTTCTACAGTTTTTCTTTCTTCATCTTATTTGCCTGCTCCTTTCTCCTTTGAAGCATGCCTTCTAACACCTTGTTCCATATAAGGTCATGAAGAATATACACAAGAAGCTAAACAAAACCTATTAATACAAATGCAGTTTTTCCAGCCTGGTAGGGGTTTTAGAGATTACCCATCCCAACTTTTTCCTCCTCCTTCATTCTCTCTTCCTCCCTTCCTTCCCTCCTTCCTTCCTTGCTCCCTCCCTCTCTCCCTTCCTGTCTCCCTCCCTTCATTTCTTCTCCTCCTCCTTCTGTTATAGTTTATAGATGACAAAATTTGAATGTCAAGAGAGATTAACTTGTTTGAGGTCACATGGTTAAATGTCAAGCTTCCACCAGAATCCATATCTGGATTTCAATTTAGTAAACATTGAGGGACTCAACTATGTATTCTGAGGATTAGGTTAGGATTGACAAAGGGATATATCACACTATCCTTGCCCTGATTTTGGATAATCTGTTTAGAGCTATACTGGGGAAACAATTACATATTAACACTTTTGACAAGTTAAATGTAATCTAATGACAGAGTAAACAATCCACTTATTTACTTTTTGCTGTGGTAATTGGAGTTAAGTGACTTACCCAGGATCACACTGCTAGGAAGTGTTTAGTGTCTGAGGTTAGATTTGAACTCATATCCTCCTGACTTCATGGCAAATACTCTATCCACTTCAGCCACCTAGCTGTCCCTAACCCATTTATTTAAATATTTTCACAAACATCCACAGAAAGATCACTATTTCATCTGACAGTAGGCCAGACCTGGTACACACCCAGAGTACCCAGGAATTCTGGAAGACTTCTATTCTGTAGGTATCTACTCTGGCCATATACCAAACAGATTTAAGAATAGAGAGAACTATGATAGAATTGGTTGTTTACTTGGTAGATTTCGTGTTTATTTAAATCACCTGAGTGTTTTACCCTTTGCTTTGTCTTTGTTCCTAAGCTTTTCCTAGGCTCTCAGATAATGTTGTGATCTGCTTACCCTGAAGCCTAGATTAACCTGTTTTGTGGGCTGATGAGTGTTCTTAGTTACACTCAAAGCACTGACAGCCTCTGGGGAAGAACACATAAAGTACCGAGTAATTGTTGTTGAGGGTATCTCTGGATTAAGGTATATGTTGTCTAGACTTGCATGGTTTGATCTAGGTCCTGTTTGGTGAAATAGGGGAATTGCAGCTCTTTTCCCCCCCCTAATCTGTAGAAGTCTTTGCTGATGCTAGAAACAGGATTGTACATTTGATTCTTTATTTCTAAGAATTAGTCAGATCAAAACACCAAAGTGTGTGATGGAAACCAATTTTTTTTTTTTTGAAAAGTCAGTGCTTCTTGAAGGTATAGGGCCCCCCCGCAAAAGGTTAAAGGGGACACAGTTTACCTCTGTATCATCTTATGCCAGTTGGAGTGCGGGAATTGAAATGAGAAGATTTGTTTACTTGTCCTGGCTTTAATGCTTGCTAGTGGTATGATATTAGGCAATTCACTTGACTTCCTTGAGCCTCAGTTCATTTGTGTTAAGAGGGATAATGATACTCTTACTGCCTATCTCATGAGCTTTGAGGACAGTGTTTTGTAAATCACAAAGACATATAAATGTGAATAGTTATGAATATTATTGGTGTTGGTGTATAATCTGACTAAATTGTAGAAAATTTCCTGGTAGTTATGTACTATATATTAATAGTGTTAGGTACTACTAATTTCCTATGCAACCTTGGAGCATATAAATATAAGGGTATGGAACTAGATATCTAAGTTCCTTTCTAACTGAACCTGGGACCTATATTTTGAAAGAAAGGAAAAATTTGGAAAACTTTTTGAAATAAATCTCCAGATTATAGCTGTTTGGTTTGGGGTGATGGTGGTGATTGAAGGCCCAGAAGAATTCATAGAGCAATAAACTACAGAGAAGCTAGCTCCTTTGTAGGACTTCAGCTCCAGCTGATTTCTTTGCAGGCTCTTGTGATCATGGAACCCCAATTGTGAAGGCCTATGCGTCCCTTGTTGCCATGACGACAGGCGACTGCTGTCATCTCCCTGGTTCACTGTGTGACTGTACTGGAAATACGGCCTTCTCTAAGATCGTGGCTGACCCGGACCTTGGGCATCCGCAATATGTGACCCAGGTAACAGCCAAGGATGGCCGGCTCCTCTCAACTGTCATCAAAGCCTTAGGCACCCAAAGGTAAAACTCCCCCTCCCCTCCAGTTATGTCTGGAAGCAGGTGATCCAGCCTTTTGAGTCTGCAGAAGTATCTTGGGAGTTTATCCAAAAGTATTTTTTCCTTATGACTCAGAAGAGGATGCAGACCCATCATTATCATCTTCATCCAATAGGAGGATAAGGCAGTAATTGTCAATTCTGACTTGCAACCTCCAAGGTCCTTTTAAAAATTATTTTGGTGGTATTATAAAAAATCAAGGATTGTAACTCAGTTTATCTGAGAGTACTTTAACCAAAAAAACCCACCCTTTTTTCCAGGCAATAAGGAACTTTTGAAAAGGAGTAGGAAATTGGCATGTTGTAAAAATAAATACAAAAATTCCTTAGGAAATTTCAGTTCATTTTCTTTCTCTAGCTTATCATACTAAAAGAGTCAGTGAGTGAATTAATTGGATGATGAATATAATGGATGTTTATGTTCTTTTTTAATTTGCATCTTGTATTTCTCTGTTTCTTGGGTCTGATCTTCATAAATACCTTCTCATCTATCTCAAAAAAATAAAATCTCTCTAAGTTCTAGAAATGATAGACCACACTGATATTCAATAAAGTATTCTGAAGTATAAAATTAATCAGATACCTGGGTATTAGCACATAAGTCTAATAAGGTTTTCTCCTATTCTACTGGGAAATTGATGAGCCTATTTGCAATAGGTGAAGCCCTTTTAATAGGTTATGATCTGGCTGTCTTAATTACTAGAGCTGGAAGAGACCGAACCTTGCTTTTACTTTTTTTTTTTTCCCCCCAATGGACAAAAATTCATGTTTTTTTCCTTCTGCCTCCCCTCACTAAAAAAGAAAGAAAATACACATGGTCAAGATGTGGTCAAGTAAAACAAGTTCCAAAGAAAGTTCGTGTCTTTAAAAAAATGCCTCCAGTAATCCTGAGACCATTAGGTCACTGCCACTGTTAAGCATGCAGACATCATATTTCTTCATTGCTCTGTTGGGATCATGGTTGGTCATTCTGTTGATCAGTTTTTAAATCTTTAATAGTTAATTTTTAGTATTATTTTATTTGTGAGTTGGGATTGTGATTAGACTTTGCTTTTGAATAAGGCTATATCCAAACCATCCCAGGGAGAAGTATTACATAGAAGTATAATGTGCAGAGTTAGTGGAAACCATAATCTCACTGCCCTTCTGACCTGGTTATGTGACACATGAAACGTTGTATTTATGTTCTAGATACCATATTTTAGTAGGGCCATTAACAAGTTGGAAAACAACTAGAGAAAGGTGACCAGGATAGAAAAAAAAAAAAATCTCATATGAGGATCAGTTAAAATAACTAGGAATGTTTAACTCTGAGAAAGTAAAGCCTAGGTGTGGATGATGCAGGATGATCATTATCTTCAAATTTCTGAAGGGTTTTAATCTGGAAAAGAAGCAAATTTGTTAAGTACTCTCCAAGACAGCAGAATTAAAAACCAATGGGAGTAAATTACAGGGAATCAGATTTCAGTTCAATATTAGGAAAAACTTCTTAACAACCAGAGCTGTTTTTTGGGGGTTTTCTTTGGGGGGGAGGGCGGGAAAAGAAGAAAAGAAAGGAATTACAGCATTGTGAGTGTGCAATTTCTCTTATATTAAAAATATTCAAGTAAAGGCTGGATAAATATCCTATCATGGATGATGTAGAGAATTTATATATTGTGTAGCGTCTTGAACTTAAATCACCTTTATGCCATTTCTAATGCTAAGATTCTGTCATTCAGAAGAGAATCTTAATCATGTTTTGAAAATTTCAGAAGAAATACTATAAGCTCCCCTGAATATTATAATATTTTGACAGTGCTCATTGGCTTGGAAAATTTTCCTTTATTTCCAACCTATGTCTTTCTTGATGGCAGTATAAAACCTGTTTCCTCTTATTCTATATTTAGGGTTTTTGGTAGAGAGGGGAGAAGGGACTCTGGGAAACATGGTAAACAAGTCTCTGACATCCAAAAAAATAGTCCCTGAGCAGAAAGTAACAATTAAGGCAGCTGATGAGATGAATTCCTTTTTTGTTTCTTTCTTTGTTAGGGTTTTTTTTTTTTTAATGTTATTATTATTTTTTAATGGCTTTTTATTTACCAGATATATACATGGATAATTTTACAGCATTAACAATTGCCAAACCTTTTGTTCCAATTTTTCCTTCCCCCCACCCCCTCCCTCAGATGACAGATTGACCAATACATGTTAAATATGTTAAAGTATAAATTAAATACAATATATGTATACATGTCCAAACAGTTATCTTCTGTACAAAAAGAATCAGACTTTGAAATAGTGTACAATTAGCCTGTGAAGGAAATGCAAAATGCAGGCAGACAAAAATAGAGGGATTGGGAATTCTATGTAGTGGTTCATAGTCGTCTCCCACAGTTGTTTCGATGGGTGTAGCTGGTTCAATTCATTACTGCTCTATTGGAACTGATTTGGTTCATCTCATTTTTGAAGATGTCCATGAACATCAGAATTGATCCTCATATAGTACTGTTCTTGAAGTATATAACGATCTCTTGGTCCTGCTCATTTCACTCAGCATCAGTTCATGTAAGTCTCTCCAGGCCTTTCTGAAATCATCCTGTTGGTCGTTTCTTACAAAACAACAATATTCCATAATATTCATATACCATAATTTATTCAGCCATTATCCAATTGATGGGCATCCACTCAGTTGATGAGATGAATTCTTAAAGATCCCAACTGACTTGTGATTGGCATGTTTGCCAGCAAGAAGTAAAGGAATATTTCAAGTAGTTGATGATGTCTATTGTAAAAATTATTTCATAAGTTTAGACTTATTAGAGAATTGAATTGGAGTTGCATACTCAAACCAAACAAATTCGGACATTGTTCATATCTTTAACATGCCTATCTCATTCTGCATCTTGAATCTCTTTGTTGGTTGCAGCATACTTTATTATTGGTTCTTTGGAAGCATGGGTTGGTTCTTATAGTGATCAGAGTGTTCTTATAACATTTTTATATTATCCTGCCACATGGTGTTTCAACCTATGAATGAGGCTCTTAACTCAGAATATGAAATGTTACAATCCATTTATAAATATTTACTAAGCACATGCTAGTTGCTCAGCCCAGTGCAAGATACTGGACAGGTTGAGAAGGTTGCATGTTTGCATAAAATATATGTGCTATTAGAAAAGGAAATGTACATGAATAAGTATAAGACAGCATATGATAAGGGCCCAACCGGAACTACAATAAAAATACTATAGGAGCTCAGAGAAGGAACAGATCTCTTCCAAATGAGATAAGTGACATCATTGTGGGATAAACATCAGACACTTAGAGCTATGTGACCCTGGGCAAGTCACTTAATACTATTTACTTCAATTTCCTTATCTGTAAAATGAGCTAAAGAAGGAAATGACAAACTACTCCAGTATCTTTGCCAAGAAAACATCAAGTGGGGTCACAAAGATTTGGACATGCTTGAATAACAGGATGCTTTTTGTCTGGGCTTAAATTAAAGATTCACTTAAAATAGTTATTTGTTTTTGTTTTGTTTTGTTTTGTTTTTTTTTGTACCAACTTCTTATCATTGTGCCAATTAATTCCAAACCATTAGTTATTTTATTCTTTCAAGTCAAAAGAAAGCAGACAAAGTAAAGTAGAATTTTGGTAATTTTGCCTTGTTTCTATTATCTATTAACATTTAGCTCTTTCCTTTTAGGATTAGCTCAACCTGGGCTTTAGGTTTTTTAAGTTAATGCTTTTATAGTATCACAATTTTTTTTTTTTTTTTTAGTATTCCTTGATTAAATGCCACTGTTAAATTAAAATTAAATGCCTCTTTTGTGTCTGAGCTCACTGAATAAATCTGTGCAGTCATATAGGTCTGTTTAGAAGTGTTTTCTTTTCTTCCTCAGGAAGATTTGCAATTGTCATTAGAATTTTGTACTTCAGAGTCTCTTGCTCCTCTTTAAGCATTTTTTCTTCTAGAATCCTTGGCCAAGGGATCATCCTTATCTTTATTGTGAGCTCTTTTTTTTTTTTTAAATTTATATATATATATATATATCAGGCTCTGCAAGGTGCTTATCATGAACCTTTATTCCAAGGTTATCATCACATATTTCATCAATCAGTTCTTTATCATTATGAATTAATTTCAAAGTAGCAGTTTCCCTCCCAAGTAGTCATTTGTAGAATTCTATTAGGGATATGGATAAAAGTAGGAAACTGAAAATAAAGGTATAGTACTATGAAGATCCTGAAGAAAACATTGGTTGGTTAGAAACTCAGTATAAGGCGGTCTAATCTTCAGTTTGATTTTTAAAACAATTAGGCCAGATCCGTATTGAATTCTAATTCAGTAACCTATTATTGAATATATATGTAATATACTGTGCTGGGTGCTATGGGGATTACAAAAATGAGAAGAATACAATCCAGGGCTGCAAATAATTTATTGTAGTCTGTCTTGTACGAGAGACTAGTTCACAAGTGATTTTAATGCATTTTAAATTATCTACATAGGATGGAGTGCTATGAGGATTCAGAATAGAGAGAACATTTAGTAAGTTGTGGGCTGAGGGAAGGTACCACAGACAAGGTAACATTTGAGGTTGACTTTGAAGAATGGGAAGCATTTTGATAGGAATTAACATTTGAGATTTTCTCTTAGTTGTCTTCATTTTAGATTTATTTTTCAATTAACAAACATTTGTTTTCTCTCCCTTTTCCACCCTTTAATGGTTTGAACAACAACAAAATTGTAACAAACATGCATATTCAAACCAAACAAATTCAGACATTGTTCATATCTTTAACATGCCTATCTCATTCTGCATCTTGAATCTCTTTGTTGGTTGCAGCATACTTTATTAATTGGTTCTTTGGAAGTATGGGTTGGTTCTTATAGTGATCAGAGTGTTCTTATCTTTCAGAGTTGTCTTCACAGTCTTGTTATTGTATAAAGTTTTGTCTTAGTTATATTCATGTCATTCTGCATCAGTTCATACACATCTTAGGTTTCTCTGCAAACATTCTTTTCATAATTTCTAATGACACAATAGTATCCTATTTTATTAATAAACCATAATTTGTTCAGTTATTCTTTGGTTGATGAACCCTTCCTTAATTTCTAGGTCTTTGCTATTCCCCCTAAAAAATACCTAACACTGCTTTAAATATTTTTCTCCATATGGTTCTTTTTTCCTTTTTCTTTGATCTCTTTGAGTTACAAACCTAAAATTGGCATCCCTGGGTCAAAGGATATATCAATATCCTTTTAATGATATATTGGGCATAACTCTAAATTGCTTTCTAGAATGGATGAACCAAATCACAACTCTAACAAGTACATTAATGTATATGTTTTCTAGTAGCCCCTTTAACATTTGTCATTTTCTTTTTTAAATTGTCTTTGCTAATCTGATGATACTGAGGTGAAACCTCAGAGTTGCTTTGATTTTTATTTCTATTAGTGATTCTGAACATTTTCCATATACATAGCAGTTGATACTTTAGAAGTCTAAGGAACTCTAATCAACAGAATAACTAACCATGATTCCACAGTCCTCATGATATGATAAAATATGCTACCTCTCTCCTGACAAATAGATCATGGAGAATAGAAACATGTTTCTTTCAATATGGTCGATGAGAAAATGTCTTTTTCTTGATTAAATGTTTGCTTTTCTTAATAGGCAGAAGGATGGAAATTCAGGAGAGAAAGATTTTCATTAGTGGGGGAGGCCCTAATTTTATAAAGCACATGGATGCTGGTAGCTTTGATTTCTTCCTTTGAGAACTGATTGCTTTTTGTCCTTCATTGTTGTAGACCAAAATGACATCACTATGTTAAAATCCAATTAAGTTAGTGTGTCTAATTGTGGCTGCTCAGACCAATTTAAACTTGGAATGCTCTGCCATAGGTCAGACAAAAATAGCCTCTATAATCATTTGGAGTGGATTGTTTTATAATGTCCAGACTAGCTTTCTGAAGGTCCTCCAGAAGGGCCATGGTCTCAGCAAGATAGGTATCATGAAAATGGACACGAATAGAATCCAAAATCTTTATTGTCTCTTACACAGTCTGTGTGTGCCGTAGTCTGACCCAATCTCATCCAGCAGTCTGACAGTCTTGTTTCAAGTTTATAAATTAATTGTTTATAAATTAATTAATTAAACTATTTTATAGTTTGTCCCCTGTTATGGGCCAGAACTTGAAACAAGGTGATAAGTCACTAGAATTGATAGAGACAATACTTATGTACTTAGTTCACACCTTTAGAGTTCACACCTTTAGAGAGCATATGTAAGGTAGGAGCCTCAACTAGGCTTGACTTCCAGAGATTCACAAGTCAGAAGCCCACAAGCCCACTCTCGGGAGGCAGAGTTAGATTCATTCCATCTTCCACCTTTGTGGCGGCTGGAGGTTTTGGATTCAGAAGGACAAGAGGCTGAAGCTGGCAGAGACAAAGGACTAGTGGCAAGAGCTCTCAGAACCAAGAAGAGAGATAGGCCTCTAAGAAAGCTAATCAGGCCCAGGAAAAGAGACAAGACTTTGAAGGAAAAAATAAGGGATTTGGACTTTAACTCCTGCATATGAGGTGATTAATGAAACTGAACTGAAACTAAGGCTGCCTGGATCCAGAAGCCCTCCAAGAAACCTGCTCCCAGAGAACATTACAATTTAGAGAAGAACATTACAGTCCCCTATACAGAATACAAAACAAACAAAAAATTTTTAATTTAAAAATTCTTTTAAAATTTTTCTCCTTATCAGGGTAATGTGCTATAGTGGAAAGAATGCAAGATTTAAAGTCAGTAGAAAAGAGTTCAAATCTCTAGCTCTATGATTTACTACCTGTGTTTCCCTGTGCAAGTCACCTCTCTTGGCCTTGGTTTCTCACTATAAAATGGTGGTACTGGCCTTCAGAAGTCTTTCACTTTTTTGTGCTATGAATCCCTTTGGTGATCTGGTGAAATCTGTAGACCTCTTCAAGAAATAATGTTTTTAAATTAATAAAATAAAATATATAGGATTACAAAGAAAACCAACAATACTGAAAAACTATTATAAAAAAAAATTAAACCCAAATACACAGATTACAGATTAAGAAACTCAGCTCTAAATTTATGATTCTAAGAGGTGGGAGGATGAGACTAAAGGGATTCTCAGTGACTTTTTTCTTCAAGTTATATTCCAGCTACTTTTTTCTATTGTCAAATAAACAGACACAAAAAATATCTGATTATGGATCATTTTCTGGAGTGAAGGAAGCAGCAAAAGGTACTCTTGCTGTAGGAGTCAAACCTGAGTTCTAGTCTTGGTCTACCACTAATTTTCTTTGTGATCTTGGGCAAGATACTTACTTTCATTGGACTTTAGCTTCCCTGTCATTACTTCTAGCTACTGATAGATATAATTTTGAGGATTTGTAATTGCTTGTTCTCCTGACACTGTGTTCTAGTCTAGCTACGTGTCACCATCCACTCAGTGTTTTGTTTTGTTTTTGTTTTTTTTGGTTTTTTTGGTTGTTTTTTTGTTGTTGTTGGTTTGTTTTGTTTTTGTTTTTTTTTTTTTTTTGCTCATAGGAATCCATATCAAAGGCAGGAAGCCACAGATCAAGCCTGTCTAGAGTCCTGATTAATCTATTCTGTAAAGATAATGTCATACTTTTAAGATGGTAGTAGTGATGGTGACTAACATTTCTACAGAACTTTACAGTTTACAAAGCACATTCCTCACAAGAACCCCACAATTGGGAGGAAAGTGCACTCAGTTCTAAGTTTTTGTGATGATGTGTTTTATTTTTGTCTTTAGTGATGGACCCATCTGCCGAATCTGCCATGAAGGATCCAGTGGGGAGGTACTGTTGTCACCTTGTGATTGCACAGGCACACTGGGCACCGTGCACAAGAGCTGCCTGGAGAAATGGCTTTCTTCTTCCAACACTAGCTACTGTGAGCTGTGCCACACAGAATTTGTGGTAGAGAGGCGTCCCCGGCCCTTCACAGAGGTACTGTCCTGGACCAGCAGGGATTGTTTTTTCTTTTTACTGTCTGAGACAAGACAGATAATGAAAAAAAAAGAGATCCCTTGACAGCTTTTTCTTCTTGGAAAAAAGAAAATCTAAGGGCTCAGTCTAGTTACTTTGGTGAACACTGAGGTCAGTGACCCATTACTAAACATTCTTAACACTGGAGATTCTGAACTGTTTCAGTATCTGTCCCCACTCTTGGAGATTTTCTAGGGAAAAATTTATCATTCAGCATTCAGTAGACAGGCATTGATTGTCTGATAGATGTCACATACAAGAATAAATAAGACAGAATCTTTCTTCTCAAGAAATTCACATCTATTTATTTACTTATTTTTGACTCACATTGCAACAACCCAGAAAAAAGAAGTGAACATATTATGTGTTGATTTACATTCAGTCTTCTTAGTTCTTTTTCTGGATGCGGATAGCATTTTCTATCCAAAGTGTATTGGGATTATATTGGATCACTGAACCAATGAGAAAAACCAAATCTTTCATAATTGATCATCACACATTCAAAAAATTCACAATTAAGAAATGATTATAGTATCAGAGTTAAAGGAAAATAGGAAACTATGACTCAGAAAAATGGAGTTGCTCCAAGTAGCACAGGTAGTAAGTGGTAGAACAAAGACTGGAATATAAATTTCTTGACTCTAGTTCCAGTGCCTCTTCTATACCAGACTTCTTTCCACAAGGAAATAAAATATAAATTAAATATACTATAGAAGCATAAAGTATTTTGAGTTAAGAGGAAGGAAACAGCATTTCCAACTGATAAATTCAGACAAAAGGCATTTATTTATTATCTGCTAGGCACAGTGTTAAGTGCTAAAGATACAATGAAAGGCAAAAAATAGCCTTGACCTCAAGGAACATATAATCTAACAGACAAATATGTATAAACGACTATATACCCAAATAATAGGACATAATTAATAAAAGATAATTAACTGGAATAAAAGAGGTTAGGGAAAACTTTTTGGAGAAGGTAGGACTTAAATTTTAAGGAAGCCAGGGAGGTTAGTAATCAGAGGAGAGGAAAGAGAGCATTCCAGCACAAGAGACAGCTAGAGAAAATGGTTGGAACTCAGAAATGGAATATATTTGTTCATGGAACTGGCAGGAGGCTAGTGTCACTGGATTGAAGGGTATGTGGGGATGAGGCAGTATGGGATGTAAGAAGATAGTAAAGAGGAAGAGGAAGCAGGTTGTAAAGTGCTTTAAATGCCAAACAAGAAATATAGTCCTGGAGAATAAAAGGAACCTCTAGAGTTTATTGAATTGGGGGGTGGAGGGGAATAGGGAGTGTATGTGACATGGTTAGACCTATGTGTGAGGAAAAATTACTTTGGTAGCTGAGTAAAGGATACATTAGAGTAGGGAGAGACTTGGAGCAAGCATATCTACAAGCAGGTTATATGACAGTAGTCCAAGTGTGTGGTGATTAAGTCCAGGGTGCTGGCAGTATCAGAGGTATAATGGGAATATTAAGAGATGTTGTAAAGGTGAAATCAATAGATTTTGGCACCATATTGGATATGAGAGGTAACAGTGGAGAGTCAAAAATGACACACAGTTTGTTAGTTTGGAGGATTGGTAGAAGAGGGGTTCCCTTGATACTAGTTAAGTATCTTTCTATATCTATCTATATAGGAAGAAAGAAAACTTTCTGGACATAGTTTCAGATGTCTACTTGACATCCAGTTTGAGATGTCTAAAAGATAGAGATACAAGACTGGTGGTCAACAGAAAGGCTGAGACTGAACAGATAGATTTGAAAATCACCAGAAAAAATCAAAGAGATCATTAAAAACATAGAAGTGATTTGATCACCATGTGAAGTAGCATAGAAGGAGAAGAGGATTTTGCCAGAGCCCTAGAGGGTGTCTACAATTAATAGGAGTAATATGGAATCTGACATGGAGTGATCAGATAGGTAGGAGGAGAACCTGGAAAAGAGGGGTGGACAGTGTCAGACGTCAAGAAAAATGATAACTGAGAAAAGGCTATTGGGTTTGGCAACTAAGAGATCATGAAGTAACTTTGGGGGGGGGGTTGAGGGTGATGAGATCAGATGCTGGATTGTAAAGAGTTAAGAGAGTGAGAGAAGAGAAAGTGGAAGCCCCTATTGTAGGTGGCCTTCTCAAGAAAGTTAGCCATAAATAGCAAAGACATAGAGGACATAGTAGGAAAAGAAGGATCAAGTGAGCTGTATTTTGAGGATAGAGGAGACAAGGGCATGTCTGTCGGCATTAGGGAAGAAGCCTGTAGCCATAGATGGAAGATAAGTGGGAAAATAAGGATGACAGAAGGGCTATCTCTACTGGAGAAGATGGGATGGAATGGCATCATTGATGCAGGTAGAGGCATTTACCACTATGTATACAAGACTTGTGGAAGACTTCATAAAAGTAGTAGTATTTGAGTACTTCAAAGATGGCAAGATGTCAACAGGCTGAATGTTCCAGACATAAGGGACAGTGTGAACAAAAGGCATGGGAGTGAAAAAAACAGGTTGTATTCAGAGAACAGTGATTTTGAAGATAGTGGATTGTGTCTCATTAGAAGTCTAGAAGCCAAACTTAGTTGTCCACTTGTTAGATATATTAATTTAGATTAGATATCTTTTAGAATGGTTTTCTAAATCTGACCTTCTCTGATCTTGTGATTAGAGTATTTTGGCTGGAGCATAAAGTAAAATGAAGGGGATTATTCTTAAGAAAAGAGTGGAGGAAATTAGGGTAACACCACTTTTTGAAGTGACAAGTTGTAGAAATGTATAAGATCTTTGGGTTCCAAATCAAATTTCAGGGTTTTCAATCCTGGATACTTCCCAAGGGAAAGTGTTTATCTGAGAAAATAAAACCAATCTTTTAAAAAAATAAAAAATAGTAGGGGAAGCCAGATGGTACAGTGTATATAACACCAGCCCTGAAATCAGGAGGATTTGAATTCAAATGTGCCCTCAGACACTTAATACTTCTTGCCTTGTGATCCTGGGCAAGTCACTTATCCCTAATTGCCTCAGCAGAAAAAAAAAAAAAAAAAATTAGTATTTTATTTTTCCAAATACATGCAGAAAGTTTTCAACATTCACCTTTGCAAAATTTTTCTCCCTCTCTTCTCCTACTCCCCCCCCAAGACAGCAAGCAATTCAATAGAGATTAAACATATGCAATTCTGCCAAACCTATTTCCATATTTAATATGTTATGCAAGAAAAATAAGATCAAAAGGGGGGAGAAACATGAAAAATAATAAAACAAGCAAAACAAAAAAAAGTAAAACTACTATGTTTTGACCACTTCAGTATCCATAGTTCTTTCTTTAGATGCAGATAGCTCTCTCCATCACAAGTCTATTGGAATTGCCTTAAGTCACCTCATTGTTGAAAAAAGCCAAGTCTTCATAGTTGAACATTACATAATCTTGTTACCATATACAACGTTCTCTTGATTCTGTTTACTTCACTTAGCATCAGTTCTTGTCTTTCCAGCAAAGCTAGTCTCTAGAGATGACTGCCACTATTTGGTACTGATAGATTGAATCCGAGGGAAGATTCTATAGCCTTGGCTATATGTTATAAAATCATGGGCTCTGAGTAAGTTAACTTACATGCCAGAGCTCCCAGAAAATCTGGTTATTAACTTGGGCAAACTGTGTCAAGTCCTTAGCTGACTGTGAAGTCAATTATTTCTATCAACTGATAGACACAAGTGCCAGGAGTTCAATTGCCCATGAAGTATTAAAAAAATTTTTGATAGGCACTGAGAAAGGACAAAAGGATCTAATGTTCTAGGTGTTTGTTCACCAAAATCACTGCCCTTTTATTTGGGTTAAAAATTAGCACAGCTACCCCCAAGAAATAAACTGTTAGGACTGATCGGACATAGGATATAACCAGACATGTTGAACTTATGGTACAGGCAGCAGATATCTAAACTATCCCAAAGGCTAGGTAGGAAGAGAGGAAGGATGAATTGCATTTCTTACAAGTTTTGTCTGGGACTGGTGATGGGTCGTCTAACTGCAACCTCAGATGCTATAATTCTGCCTACCCTTACTATCCCTCCTGCCTGTCTTATACTGTTTGTACATGTATTTTCACTCAGCTTTACTATTTCTTTTTTCAACTTCCCTTGCCCTCTGTAGAAGAGAAAAAAATCACTAACTAAATATAAATATTAGGTATCATCCATCTTTATCATTTGACCAAACTACTCCTTAAATGCATCTTTGTTTCTGTTTGGTGCCTTTGGAGACATGAATCCATAGATCTATGGTGTGCTCGCCTTAGAATAGAAGCTGCAAGAAGATGAGTCTCTCATTTGATGATAACCGTTAATATAGAGATTTAGTTCCATACCTTCTCAATACATTATCTTATTTTATCCCTACAAGTTTCCTGTGAGGCAGGTAATACGATTATTACTCTATTTTATAATAGGAATCCAAGGGTCCATTCAAGTGACTTGTCCATGGTCATATAATTAGCAAGTAGAATTAAACTGAGGTTTCTGTCCTGTGATCTTTCCTCTATGTTAGTATCCAGATGTCTGTTTTGTCCCTTATTCTTCTTTCTATTTTTTTCCCCTGAGGCTGGGGTTAAGTGACTTGCCCAGGGTCACACAGCTAGGAAGTATTAAGTGTCTGAGACTAAATTTGAACTAGAGTCCTCCTGAATTCAAGGCTGGTGCTCTATCCACTGCGCCACCTACCTACCCCTATTATTCTTTCTTTCATTCCCCACTTCTGATAAAGTGTTCTTTTAGGTAGAGTAATATGGCAACATTTGAATAGCTTCTTGAATTTTTCTAACGAGTTAATTTCGGGTCAAAGGATATGGACAGACAATTTTCAGATGAAGAAATTCAAGCCATTTCTAGTCATATGAAAAAATGCTGTCAATCACTATTGTTTAGAGAAATACAATTTAAGATAACTTGGAGGTATCACTACACACCTCTAAGATTGGCTGAAAGGACAGGAAAAGATAATGATAAATGCTGAAGAGGATGTGGAAAAACTGGGACAAAGATACATTGTTGATGGATTTGTGAACAGATCCAACCATTGTGGAGAGCAATTTGGAACTATGCCCAAAAGGCTATAATACTGTGCATACCCTTTGATTCAGCAGTGTTTCTACTGGGTTTATATCCCAAAGAGATCAGAAAGGAGGGAAAGGGACCCACATGTGCAAAAATGTTTGTAGCAGCCTCTTTTTGTAGTGGCAAGGAACCGGCAACTGAATATGGAGTTGGAAAATGACTGAATAAGTTATGGTATATGGATATTATGGAATATTATTGTTCTATAAGAAACAATCAGCAGGATGATTTCAGAAAGCCCTGGAGAAACATGATCTGATGCTAAGTGAAATGAGCAGAATCAAGAGAACATCATACACAGTAACAAGAAGATTATGTGATGATCAATTCTGATGGATGAAGCTCTTTTCAACAATGAGGTGATTCAGGCCAATTCCAATAGATTTATGATGAAGAGAGCCATCTACACCTAGAAAGAGGACTGTGGGAACTGAGTGTGGACCACAACATAGTATTTTCACCTTTTTTTATTGTTGTTTACTTGGGGTTTTTTCTTTCTCATTTTTTCCCCTTTTTGATCTGATTTTTCTTGTGCAGCATGATAACTGTGGGAATATATATAGAAGAATTGCACATGTTTTGGATAATCCAGCATATATTGGATTACTTGCTATCTAGGAGAAGGGGGTGAAGGAAGAAAAATTTGGAATACAAGATTTTGCAAGGGTCAATGTTGAAAATTATCTTTGCATGTATTTTGAAAATAAAAAAGGCTTTAAAAAAAAGCTCATTTCTAATTTCTTTCAATCAAAAGTTCTTAAAATCTGATCTAAAAATCCTGAGGGATCCCTGAGATTCTTTCAGAAGGTCATAATAATACTAAGATATCATTTGCCTCTTAAAACACTTCCATTTTAGACTGTAGATGTACATACCTTTGTGAGCCACTATTTTCTTCTTATATTTCAACCAAAACTACATATTACAACAGATGGCATATAGAAGTAGATATGACAATCCAGCTATCCTCTTGAGCCAGATATTAGAGATATGCAAAAAATATGGAAAACAATGCCACTCTTGTAATTTTGTTTTTGGTTTCAAAATATTTTTTCATAAAAATGTCATTTACATTAAATATGTAATGGGTTTGTTATTACATTTATATAACTTAAAAAATTATTTTTGTCAGTTTTAATTTTTTAATATGAGAACTATGAATAGATAAAACCCACATTAAAATTCTTTAGAATCCTCTATTTTTAAGAGTATAAAAGGAACCTGAGATCAAAAAAATTTAAGAATTGCTACTCTAATCTTTCAACCTTTAAAAGGGTTATGTAGGGCCTACCTCCCTAGGTACTTTAAATTACTAACGAGATTTTAGAATAGATTTATGCCAGATAAATATTAGATTTTATTATTTGGGGTGGGGGAGGGGAAGGGAGGGGACACAAGGGGAAGAGAGATGTTTCTTTTCTTAGAAGTTTATAACTTTTCATTTATTGTTAGTGGCTGAAGGACCCTGGGCCCAGGAATGAGAAGAGGACCCTTTTCTGTGACATGGTGTGTTTCCTGTTCATCACACCCCTCGCAGCTATCTCAGGCTGGCTTTGCCTTCGAGGGGCCCAGGATCACCTACAGTTTAACAGCAGGCTGGAAGCGGTGGGACTTATTGCTCTCACGTTAGCACTTTTTACTATCTACATCCTTTGGACATTGGTGAGTCAGCAGAGCCAGCTGCCCCTCAACAGTCTCCAAAAGGACACCTTCTTTAGGCTGGCCAATAAAACTAGGAATCCATTCTTGAATACCAAGTTTCCTTTCCTCTATTTTGCATAGTGAGTATATGGGCATTCCCCACAAACAGAAATTTATCTAGTTTCTGACCCAAACTTTGTTATTGGCAAAAATGTGATTATACCACGTCCTTTCTTTGAGGTTGTAATGACTGAAACAAACCTTGGGTACCCTAATGGTTCAGAAATTTACTAATGGTTCAGAGTTCCCTAAATGGTCTGTAGGTTGGTCCTAAAAGTAAATAAAATTAATATGCAGTAAAAATTATATTTGAAATTTTCTAGCATTTTAACATTTTGAATAATTTAACCACAGACATTTAAGCATAGTACAGTGGAAGGAGGATTAAATTTGAAGCCAAAAGACTGTTAAAATCCACTTCTACTTACTTGTGTGAATTTCTGAGTCTTAAGTCTCCTCTTTTGTACAATGAAAGCTTGGATTGAATAGCCTCTAAGGCCTTTCAGCCTTAAATCTGTGATCTATGATAATCTCAGGTTTTTCCAGGTCAGATTTTTATATAGTGATAACAACTGGTCTTCTATAGAAAGTATTTTAGTTGTTTATCTCACTTGAGCATCTGAACACCTTAGAAATGGAAGATCATAAATAAGGTCTTCTCATCTCTATTTGAAAGATGAGACTGAAGCTCATGAAAGCTAAATAATTTGCCCAGGGTCACACAAATGGAGGGGCCACCCACCTTCTGGGCCTTGTATGAGCAGCTTTTTCCATGTTCTGCTGCAGCTGCCTGAGGGAATGTGGGGAAGGCAGATTCACTCTAATCAGTCACTGGATGTTGGCGCTAGAGGGATTTTTGATTGTCTAGTCTAATTCTGCAATATACAGCTGAGAACCCTTGAAGTTCAGAATATTGAGTGATCTGCCTAGTCTTACCTTCTTAAAGAACACCAGTTCTAGGAGGGGAGCCTCAATCTTCTGGTGTTTACTTTAGTGGCTGTTCCACTTTTCAGAATAAGTGGGACATTTGACTTGTTCATTTTCCTGATAAAGTATGAATGTCTCTAATCACATACCTAGCCAGTAGCAGAAATAAAGCTCACATTTGGGTCTCAAATATTGTAGAGAAATGCTTTTTTCCATTACATTATCTCACTGCTTCTAGGGCCTGTTTCCTATAAATAATATTACAAGACACAAGAGAAACCTTATGACAATCAAAGGTTCATCCAACATAACTACTTCAAATGGCTTAGTAGGAGGAAGGTACATTTGGGATTCAGATAACAGAGCCTGTCTACCTATTCTCAGAAGCTGGAATGTTCCAGGCTTGGTGAAACTACCATACTTTAATGTAAGAGTCAAATACTCTGAATTCTGCTAGGGAAATAGATCAGGAACATGAATTTCCTATAAATTCCTGGATGGGTTGATGTTGGATCATGGATTAGAGGGATGGAAACAAAGGATATAAGATTTGTGAAACACTTTTCAATTTAGTTTCGGTGACTACGTTGGCTTACAAGAGAAAGAATTTTTTTCCACATGGGACAAAAACTCTTCTAGATTACAGGATGTTCTTGGTATGTAGAGCACTGTGATAAGAAATCATGAAAGCTCTTTATGTATCATCTTATTTTAATAGAAGTCAGACCATCCTAATCCTTGAATGGGCTTTGGAGCTCTTAGCATCTAAAGAAAACTAAAAGGTGTTATTGTTTATTACAGCTTTATAACCATATCGCAAAATTGGCCAGACTGCAATGTTTATGGGCATACTTTGTCTATGTAAAGGCACCATAAACATCAGCTGAGCTGGATGTGTGTATTCTTGAACTCTGGTTTCATGTAACTTAAACCTGTTGCTGGTCATGTACTGGGCTGGGATATAATTTGCCTTTACCTCTATCCTTATCTGCCACCTTCATGGATCAGAAGCAGTGAAACTCTTATGGTAGATTGTAGTTGTGCTTTCCAGGAGTGACATAGAATGATGAAATCAGCTGTCTTTAAAAAAAAAATATTCCCAGGCTATAAATTGATATTTATCTTGAGAAAAGTCTGCTTAAAAGTATGGAATCTGTCCAGCATAGATAATACTTTTCTGTTTATATTTAGGCGTTTTGGACTCAAAATATTGTGATTTTTATCAGCATAAGGAATTCCTTTTATGGAAACTCTCCATTGATAAAAGTCAGGAGCTCATATTACTTGGGGATGTTGGAAGCTTATATGCCTTATCCATGGCCACAGAGCTAGAATGTATCAAAGATAAGAATTAACCAAAATTTGCCGACTGCAAGCCTGGTTACATATTCATTTGCTGCACTATCTCTTTGAGAAATTCACAGAAGTCTAGAATGTGAGAACTGGCAAGAATTTTTCTAATTCAATTCCCCCGTTTTCAAGTGAGTTGTTTAATAGTGTTTATGAGAAGAACTGCACATCTACCACCTCTCTCTTCTCTCTCCCCCCATCTCCCTGGAAATAATTCCATTAGATTGGTTAAATCAATTCAGTTAATTAAGCTTTTATTAAATACCCGCTATGTATAAGGCAAAATAAAATGACAGTGTTCCTTAGCAGTTCATACTATTAGTAAATTCAAGATAATTAGAGGAGGTATTGAAGGGGCAGGTTATTTACACTATCAGCTAGGATGGTCAGTCAAGTAATTTGTCTTTCAACTTCAAGACAAGATTCTTTGTATAAGCATGCAAAGAGCTTTCTGTATGGGCTTGGACTTGAAACCTTTGTCTTTCCTAGGACACACTAAGTTAGCACTTATCTTTTAGGAATACTTTTATTACCCTATTATTTACAAGGCCCTTGTATTCTAGCCCTATAGTATTCATGCTGCTATTAGCATATCAGAATTTTCCCCCAAAAAATGTTCTCTCTCCTTATATGGAGAAAGCTTATTGAACTCTATGCCTAGCTTTATGGTTACTTTGGAAATATTAAGAGGTGGATGGGGACCCTATATCTTGGCTACCTATTCTTACCAACCTACTATTTGATATTGCTACTTATAGTGTTCCAGTTTGTTTTTTGGAGGTCTCTAGACCAGCCTTCCTTTCAGCCTGGTAATCACCCCAAGAATAGCCAGGTGTTAAAGTCGCTTAGTCTCAGTGGAGGAAATGCAAGGGGATGGCCAGTCACTACTGTGGTGTGAGATGGATGAGTTTGTCCCAGATTATATGCTCTATCATAATAACATTATCATAGGTGTGAATCTTGGAGAATAGGTGTCAATCTTGTAGAACTATATTAAGTACTAAGTACATGTACTGAGCTAGAGAACTATTAATTACCATCCCAAACTAGATTACCATTATCAGTTCCACTGACTTAACACCTTGTAAGAACCCTTGTTTCAAGTATAGAGTTCTGGCCCATAACAGCTACTCTGGCTAAAACTATACTGGTTTAATATCTATTTAATGTAACATTTTCTCTTTCTTTCTTTTTGCTTAATGAAAAACCTTCACTTGGTTTCAAAACAATTACTGTGCAAGTGCAGGATGAGAAGGAACAGGTATCTAGACAAGTTTCTTGAAAAAGAATTGAGAGTTTTGATGGACTATCAGTCAATACTTTGACATGGTAGACAAGA
The DNA here is from genome assembly GCF_048593235.1 of Sminthopsis crassicaudata. Lineage (NCBI taxonomy): Eukaryota > Metazoa > Chordata > Mammalia > Dasyuromorphia > Dasyuridae > Sminthopsis > Sminthopsis crassicaudata. The sequence continues at coordinate 47,215,499 of NC_133617.1, read as the reverse complement.
TTATTTTTCCTATGCTTAAGAGAAGGATGACATCAAGAAATAAGATGACAATTTTGCTGTATTTTGCCTTGGTCACCCCAGTTTTATTTATTTAGCAGGAACAGATCAAAAGGAAGAAACCAGGATAATTAATTAGAGATCATGCCATACAAGGATCAATTGGAGGAACTCTAAAAATTTTTAGCATGGAAGAGAAAAGCATCATAGATATAAACAGCTAGCTGCCTTCAAGATTATCATGTGGAAGAATTGGGTACCAGTAAATACCCTGGTACTAGAAGTAACAGATACAAGTTGCAAAGGGGCAGATTTAGGCTCAATGAAAGAAAAAAATTCATAATTAATGCAGTTAAAAAGTAAAACACACCTTTTAAGAGATACTCAGTTCCCTGAGTATCTTGAGGTCTTTGAGCAAGATTGTATGTCGGCTTCTTTGGGCAGTTACAGAGGGATTCCTGTTCGGGTACAGGTTGGAATAGTTGGCCACTATAAATTTCCTTTCCACAATTTTTTTTTTCTTTTTTTGAGGCTGGGGTTAAATGACTTGCCCAGCGTCACAAAGCTAGGAAGTGTTAAATGTCTGAGATCAGATTTGAACTCGGGTCCTCCTGAATTCAAGGCTGGTGCTCTATCCACTGCGCCACCTAGTTGCTCCCTCCTTTCCACTATTGAGATGCTGTGTGATTCATTATCAGGATTCCCTCTTTGGGTCTGAGAAGGAAAGACCCCTGAACTGCATGACCTCTCTTTCTTGTTCCCTAGGTTTCATTCCGCTACCACTGCCAGCTGTATTCAGAGTGGAGAAGAACTAATCAAAAAGTCCGCTTAATGATTCTGGACTCTGAAAGCTGCAAGATGGCCCAGCATTCATTGCTATCAGCCATGCTCCTCAAGAAAACAGCAGAAGAAACTACTGTGTGAGTGCCCTGGACCTGGTAGCCCTTGGGAGAAGAGGGTCAATCCTGACTCACCATAATACAGAGAGGAGTTCAGCCCTAAAGGAATCAACTGGCATATTAGAACTCCAGAGGAAGAAGGAAAGCCTGAACACACTGTCAGGCGGCCCAGGATCTCGAGGATATGGTTTGGAAGGCTTAGCTCTTTGAGGAAGTACACAACTGGCTCCTTCACCCAAATGTGGGATGACTTTGTTACAATATACACTAAGTGGAGTATGTTCTATATATGTACATATTTTTCAATTTCCTTGCATAAATAAAATTTCTGTATATTATGTTGACAGACTTGGTTTTAAGCTTCAGTACTGAAGCAGACAGCTTGATCTCATCTGAGGTTAATTACATGCCTTGTTCTGGAGTCAGTCAAAGACAGTTCATTATTTCACAATGCCTTTGTCCTAGGAGTTTGCTAAGATCTTGGGAGGCTATCTTCGTATTTGCACTTTTCTTTTATGGTGTCATACTTTATAAAAGTTTCTGTGTTTTACAAATCACCCCTGAAGGAATAAAATGAGCTCTTAATGAACATAATGGATTTAGCAATGATTTGTTTCTGAAGGTGCCTTAATCCCAAGTGCTTAATCCAAGATTTTTCTATTGAGGATAACTAATCCTGTATTTCAAGAGAGAAGTTTGGGAATTGAGGACTAAATAAAGTATATAAAATTTAAATTCATTACATTGCAAGTACTTTAAGAGAACAGAGATAGCAATTACAATGGGCTACATCATTCTATCAAAAGCCCTTCATAAAGATTAAGCTCATACCCCTTGTTTTTTATAGTATTACTATTTTCATATATTAAAATTTTATATTTAGCGAAGTGTTTGATGGTCTCTTGGATTCCAAAATATTAACTTCAAAAGCTAGACAGTATTTTTTTGGGGGGGGTAATCAAGAGGCTTGGGGAGGGGGATATGGCAGCCAAAAAAAAAAATAATGAAAGTAATCTCAGGTTTCATGGAGAAGCCCCAGTGTCTAGAGGTACTATTCTCTCACATATGTTTAGGCAGACAGCCTCCATAGTATAGTTTGTTGGACACCATATCTTGGTAGAGACATTTGCAAGCTGGAGATTATCCAGAGGAAAGCAAACAAAATGCTAACAGGCCTCAATCCCATTTGCATAAAGATGAAAAGCAATAGTGATAATATTAAATGCTTGCTGCTGTTCTTCATGTCCTACTTTTCGTGAGGTTTTCTTGGCTAAGACACGGAATGGTTTGCCATTTCCTTTTCTGGTGGATTAATTAGTTTATTTTATTTAAAAAGTGGATTCTCCAGTGGATTGAAACAGCCCAGGGTCACTGAGTTAGTGAGTAAATCAAAACCACTTTCTCATTGAATGGCTACCAGTAGGTCCCAGAGCAAGCTCCACTTGCTCATATTTGAGTCCAGATTGACTTAGATTGAATCTAAGTAAATAGCAATCATTTCTGCTTTGGCAGATCCTTTGGGATCTTCCCCTCCTGGATTTATTTATTTAGATTTTTTTTTTTTAAGCTAAGTGAATGAAAGATTCTTTGCCTCAAATGCTACTTAACCCTAATCACAGTCAAACTGAGATTTGTTAAAGAGCTTAGTTTAAGAAGGCTGAGGTCTCCCTACATTCAAGGCCATCTCCTGCTGTCCTACTCTATATCTGGCACCTAGACCCAGATATCATTGGAGGAAAAAGTCAGGCAGGAGACTTTGCCCAGCCCTCACGCACTTCAATCTAATTCATTGCCTGTCATGGCTTCCCCTCCCTAAGGGCATGGTGCTCTGAGAATGTCTGAGGCAGGATTTGAACTGAGATCTTCCTGACTCCAGGTCCAGCTAGCTGTCCCTAGTGGGTCATATTGAGTCTAGAGAAGACTTGGGGGGGACAAACTTAGGTTTGTTATAAAGAGAAATCTAAAAATTAGACCTATCCAAAAGTGAAGTTGGTTACCTCAGGTTGGGGATTCCCTTTTACCTGACATTCAAGCCAAGGTGTGGTAAGTTTAGGTTGGGCATATTAGAAGAAATTTCCCCTCCTGCCATAAGAGATGGCTTATGAGGTTCCTTCAGATCACATGAAAAATGAAGACATTCTGAGATTGTCTTCTAAGGAATACTTCAGGGTAGTTAACTAATGTGTCCCAAGCATGGCTGGCCCAAGAAAGCAGTAGGGAAAGCTCTAACCCAGGTGTCAAGAAACCTAGGGGGGTCTGGCCTGTCTCCCTTCTCCTGAAACAATAACTATGGGAGACCACTATTTTGCCAACATCGAGTTAACTTCTATGTGATCTGTGTCCAAGCCCTCTCTGCTCTCTGGGACTTTTCCCTCCTCTGTAACTGGCGATCTTTAAGGTGTATTCCAGCCCCCCACATTGTCAATTACAAATCCAGCTGTTCACTCCTACCCCTGGTGCCCCACTAATTTGCTTTTAGACCTTCACATCCCCACCATAACTTAAAGTAATTATAATTGATTTCTTCTGTAAAGGGGAATTGACTCTGAAATCAAGGATCTGAGCATTTTCTGGTCCAACAGAAGCCCATTTGGAGCTCCAGGCTCCACTTCGGAGAAGGGCCGTTCACTGACTAATATCCTACATTTCTTCCTCCTTTCATGGTTAACGCCATCTGCAATCAATTCCTCCATCTCCTCTCGCTTTTCTGTAAACTTTCTTCACTCTGCTTTCTATCTGCACCCAATGTTACCGGCAGTCTCGGCCGCCCAATTTAATGGTCTCTTCTCAAGCCCATCCTCCTGGCACTTTCATTTCTGACTGTCCACAATCTTCAGCACATTCTAGGGTGTGTAATCCTCTCCTGGTCCCACTAGAATATTCCAATTTCCCTTGCTCATTTTCCAAGTCGTTCCTGTCACCCCCCCCCCCCCAAGGCCTTGTCCTTTACTCTTCTCCTTTTATGGCACCTCATTTGTGAGCTCATCAGTTCCCAAGTGTTCAATTATCTCCATGCAGATGATTCCCAGGTGCATCCATCCTGTGTTCCACATCAAACAACTATCTCTGACATCTCAGACGAGAGACCCCGCAAGCAACTTAAATTCAAAACCACGGATAGTCCTCGTTTCCAATCCTCTATTACCGTGGGTCCTAGCGCCCCCAGATCCCGTGTGGCCTCTCTAGCCTCTCCTCCTCCCCTCCAAGGGCACCGCCGTGTCGATGGGGCCCGTTACCGTCTCCTCAGTTCTTTCCCCTCCATCTAACTGCCCCCCCCCCCGGATTGTCCCCAAGCACAGAAACCTTAAATCCGTCAGGAATTCGAGGGGGATTTGAGAATTAAGGTTGGGTTCAAATCCTTTGCTCCCTGGGTGACTAAAGGCAAGTTATTTCAACTCTCCGAGCCATAGAATCCTCCTCTATAAAGTGAGAGTTTTGGAACAGATGACCTTTAAGGTCACTTCTGACTTTAAATCCATGATCCTATGAAAAGAACTGAAAACGGGAAAACCAGAACAGACGCCTCTTCACTCGGCTCTACGCCTGCGCAGAAGTGGGGCGGGGCAAAACGAGGTTTATAAGTAAGGGTAGAAGGTGGGGCCTCGCTCAAGCGTTATTGGACCTCTTCGTCGTCACGTGAGTGCGCAGGCGCAGTACCTTCCTGCCCGCTCTCTCACACAAAGCCCAGAAGCGGAGAAAATGGCGGCAGGGGTAGAAGCGGCTGTGGAGGTGGCGGCGACTGAATCCAAAATGGAGGAAGAGAGCGGTGCGCCTGGCATAGTAAGCGGGAACGGGACCCCGACCCCCAAAAGGTGAGACTTCTTCGTCCTTCTCGGGCTTGGGGCTCCTTGGGGAGGTGTCCGGCATCAACGGGGCCTGTGCCGCCTGGCGTTCTCCGCGGCCCCGGCTCCGTTAGCTGGGCTCTCTCCCTTCCACGAGAGGCCTAGGATGCTGATCCCGCCCCACCCTCCATCAATCCCGCGAGACCCCAGCCCCCGTCCTGCGCCCCCTTGCGCAGCTTCCCCTTGCTCACGGGGCCCCGGCACCCCTCCGTCCGCGCGGCCTTGTACTCCCTTGTACACCCCCCCATAGCGTCGATTTGAATTCCTTTTTCTTTCTCACCCCCCCCCCACGAGCGGCCTCATTCCCCCTCCAAGGCAACCCACGCGGCCCCATTCTTCCTCCCACGGTCCCCGATGCTTTCTCCCCTCCCCCCATGTGCGGTGTGGATCCCTGTGGAGCCTCATCTTCCCTTTCCCCCCTCCCCCCCGCGAGTCCCCGACCTTCCTCCCCACGAGGCCTCATCCTACTTTCTCCACGCGCGGCCTCGTCCTCTGCACGAAGCCCCAGCCACCTTTGGCGCGTGTTCAATGCGCTTCCCCTTCTCCCCGCGCGCCTCCGATCCACGTCCCCGTGAGAGCCCCCCCTCCCCCCCCCCTACGGTCCCGCTCTCCCCCGCGCCCTTTTCCTCTCCCAGGCTCCTCCCTTCCCCTCTGCTACACCCCACCAGCCCTTTCCGAATCTCCTCCCCTCGGCTTCCCCGCGTGGAGTCGGGCCCGGCTCTTTTTTCCCCACTTGCAAATGAGCAAACGAAATGAGTGGCCTTTGTGCTCCGAGTCTGACGCCGGGCCGCCCCGGGGAAGTTGGGACGCCCGGAAGAGACGGCCCTGGGCACACCCCACTCTTCCCGTTTGGGATCCTCACCCTCTCGCTCGGCCGCTGCACCCTCCGAACCGCAGGGTTTAGGCTAAAGATTTGGATTCACGTGCTGCCCCACTAGTGTTACTTGTGTGACTGAAGCTAGTTTTCTCTTTGGGCCCTAGTTTCTTAGGGAGTTGAACGAGACAATGTCCAAAGTCGTTTCGGTCTAACTTTGCTCTCAACTCTGGCCTCGTCCTTGTTTCAAGCCTTTTCTCCTTTTAATCTCTTCTTGGCGCTCCCTTTGCCTGTTGTTGGGACAGAGGGGCGGGGAGGGGGAGGGTAGGGTGCTGTTTACCTTGGATCTTCAAAAGGCCTTTGTCCAATTAGATGACTTACTAGCTGTTTATTTTCTCCGAGTGGCTAAACTTCGATTTAAATCCTGATCGAAAGAATATCCGTGGATTTCTAGCTGCAGTTGCATTTCTCTAATGGAAAGATAATTTGATGGTAACTTCAAAGTTTGAAGTCTGGCCTCCTATTTCGCCTGGGAGTTTTAAAAGTTCTTTATCATAAAAGGAATTTATTTTAATTAAGTTTTAAAGTAACGGCACTCAAACTGTTAAAACTGCAATCATCCAGTACAACCCTTAGTCAGGCTCTTCCTTACCCCCAACCTTTGGGGAACGCCATAAAGGCCTTGGAAGCAGATTAACAGAAGCACTTGAAGAACTAGAACATTGATCACTGCCACGACCTGTTGGACAAGGGTTGGTAGTATGGTGTAGTGGAAAGAGCACTTGGATTTGAATTCTGGCTTTGATACTCTATCCCTAATCTTGCCTTTCATCTAAACTTAAAGATCAACATTTCTGTATTTAAAGAGCAAAAAATCAATCATGTGAAACCATAAATCTATGTGCATCTTGTGGTATTTAGTTATAATTAAATTTAACGTGGTTGGACCCACTTGTCTCTCTCCTAAATTGCTGCTCTCTTCTGTGCCACTTTTGAGAGTAATTTTTTCTGAAATTAGAAATTTTTCAGTTAGAAAATAGAGGTCACACTAAATTATTAGAAATTCATTGTATTTTTAATAGGATGACAGATAAATTAGTTTTTATTTTGCTTAAGCAGGCAGCATATGATTATATTTTAAAGGAGTTATAAAAGACTGTGATAACTTGGTAACATGAATTATGTTCATAACAATTAACTAAATATGATCTTGTTTTTTAAAAACTCAAGATTTTCAAATGTTATTTATAGTGCGGAAAGCTATAGTCCCGACTAATTTAAATTTAATATAAAATTATTTTGTAACAAGCATTTTAAGAAAATGTCATATCTAATAGATTTTTACCCACATGGCAATTGCAATTATTTTTTTTAAGATTCTAAAATGCATTTTATATTGTGGCATTTTTTATTGTGTTTTGGAATTATAGAGGTTTGAATTTGTGTTTACAATGCTAGATTTTTAGAAATAGAATCTGGTTTTTGAGAATTTGTTATAGAGAGAAACTTAAGGCCCCAAATGTAAAATGGTGGCTTTGATTACATAAGCAAATTGCTTTTCCCATCACTTATTGGTCATTAATGATGTTGCTGTATCTATAGAAATTATATACCATGAGTTTATTCCTGAAAGATTTTAGGCATCTCCAAACCCGAAAATCAGCAGTTATAAGTGACTAGCCTGTCTATATTAACAGGCCCTCTTACATTGCTTCTGAATGAATGGGGAATGCGATGAGGCAAGCTTCCTCTGTTTTAACACTGTAGCTAATTTCTTTTCTGTACTGATAGTAATCATTTTTAGTTTATACCTTTACCAAGGAAAAAAGTCCTTGTGCTATAATGGAATGAATGGTAAAAGTACATTAAATAAGTTCAAGCTATTTATCTTGACCATAAGCTTCTTATCCTAAGCTACCTGTTTCCTAAAAGCATGCCATTGGTTACAGAGAGATTTGTGCAAAACCATGACTGATGCACGTTGTGACCTGCATATAGGCAAGGTGGCATCAGCATCTTTGGAATCTAAGGAACAATGTTCATGTAATATGATTTTGTATGTGACAAAAATGTTTAGATATTATTTCTAAAGAGTATATTAAGAAATTTGTTTTTCTTGTTTAAATATTGGTTCTTTCTTAGAAATTGTTGCGTATATGAGATTTAGATTTCTCCAACAGTGAAAAGAATACATGATAAAAAAAATAAGTAAACAAATAGTTTGAGAAGAAAGTTATGTACTATATTAAAGGTACATTGTAAAGCACCTTCCTCTCTTTACCCATGAGGTTGTTTCTGTACAGTCCTTTCCAATGGGGTTCAATTACTTGGTTTCCCCAGCTGAAAAGTAGATGGAAGGAAAGGGAAGGAAGGATGCTGTTTTAGTTTCTTAAGTCAGAATTAGGTAGGTTTCAGGTGTAGGGGGAGATGGGGGGGGTGTTGATTCTACTGGATCAAAAATGAAAATGAGTGTAGTCTTTTAATAGTATAACTACTTTAAGGACAAATATAAAGATGATCATTTATGCTATACACTTACAAGTATGTTTTTTCTTTATAATATAGTGAAGGTGAACGATCAAGTCAAAATGAGAAGAGGAAGGAGAAAAATGTGAAAAGAGGCGGGAATCGATTTGAACCCTATGCCAACCCTACTAAAAGATACAGAGCCTTCATTACAAATATACCATTTGATGTGAAGTGGCAGTCCCTTAAAGACCTGGTCAAAGAAAAAGGTAATGGTATTGGTGTTGAGTAGGGTAAAAGGTTGGTCTGTCATCTTTCCTTATGGCTATTTTCTTGGATATAATTTAATCTTTTTGTCAGTTGAGGCTGTTTGGGGGTAGATAATGTGGTGTGATTTTTTTTGTTTTTGTCTAGGCTTTAGAGTAAAGCCCTTTTTTGGTTTTTCGTGGTCATGAAACTGCGTGTCAAAGAGGATAGTTTGTGTGGTCACTTGCCCTACAAATAATACTATTGGCTAAATATGGATTGTAGGGCTTCGATTACCTTTGAAAGGAGCCTTTTTGTCTTAGGGAACTTTTTTTTTTTTTTTTTTTTTTTTTTTTTTTTTTTTTTAAAATATATAAATTATCTACATTAGTGAGGATTTCTGAAGCCTTTAATGCAGTTGGGCAAGGTAGTTTGCTGATCCTGGTACAAGTGGATGTCTGTCCTAGAATCAAAATTCAGTAGATTGATTTGTTTTTGGTCTAAATTGAAAAACATTTCATAGCCATTTTTATGTAAAATGCATAGTAGAATGGAGACTTGATGGCTTAAAATAGGTATCTGTATGAAAGTTAGTGCCTCCAGATGATCAGTAGTTTTGGCCCTGGTTAACAACTCTTAAATTTAAGTTTCATCTCTGGAACAGGAGCTAAGCAGCCTAAAGAACACTGTTGCCATGCAGCATGGAATGGTGTTTGATTTCCCCCCCCCCCCCCCCACTATTCTCTTCCCCACCCCATCCCCCTACTTTCTTCCTTCCCACCCTAGGTTCTCATTTTCCCCTCAATTTCCTCTTCTTTTTTCTTACTATTAATAGAAATGGTTTAATTTTACTTATGGCATGCAGATAAGAGGTTGCTTGGGCCCTGTTCTAGAATAAAGTGTTGCTAGAAGGTAGGAAAAACAAAATTTGTATATATTACTTTGAACTTTCCCTTCCTAGAGGCAAATTAGTCAAGTTACAGGTAATGGGTTTTCTTGAAGATTTGTAGGGTATTGGGTTGGGGGTGGGTTGGGGTGGGGACATTCATAATGAAAACAAACGTGAGCTTGATTTTCAAACTTACATGAATTGATGTTGCTTTGGCTGGCCATTTTGGTATGGTTAGGGTTCATCACAGAGAGTACTGCACTATAACTGAATTCCCACCATGATATGCAAGAAATATTATTAGGCAATATGAATATCTTTATATAGTTTTTTTTCTTAAGTACTATAAATGCCGTTCCAAGTATACTGTGGTTTTCTCCAGATAACATGGATGGAAAAATGTTGGATGTGAGATTTGTTTTCCTGCCTTGATCAGCCAAATCATTCCTGCCATGCTCCTAGGGCAACAGTGAAATTTATTCATTTTGTCTGAAGGACTTGTCATGTTACATCCCAGATGCATTGTTCTTGGTTTTTGGGACTGCTGCTTCAACACTGTTTAGAATTGCTGTACAGTACAGTTGGGTCTTATTCTAACTAGTCTTTGGAATCACTCCCAAAATTGTGCTCTTGTGATTTGTTTGAACCATGAATTGATATTTCTTTTGATACATAAGGTATAGTAGTTCCAAGAACCAGGAATGTAGCTTTGAAAATGTAATTGTTAGAACTCTGTAAGAGACTACAGGCCCAATTTTTCATTTTTTAGGAGTGTGTGAACCAGTTTTGGGACATAATGGAGAAAGTAGGTGACATTTTGACTGCTTTACCATTCAGCAATTAAGTTTGGAAGATCTAAAGCTAGTAGAAACAGTGAAGTGTCTGGATGTAGAAGCAGTTCACCTCAATTTGCCATTTTGCACTGGATATATCAAGTATGGAGACGGCATGGTGGTTTACTCAGATTTCTCCAAACTGGTTCTCATAGTCCCCTGGTGCATTGCTTTGAATGCCCGGTTCAGTCATTTTGTGTATTTTTTTGGTGGTGAAATTTAGAATTACAGGTGTGCAGTAAATCAACATTTTTAATGAACTGTAAGATGTTCTTGTTTAGAGCTCCCCTGTATTGATGTTAATGAATTTGCTGTTGAACTAAATAATTGTCAGCAGTATTGGACTTTTGGTAAAGGGGTTTATAAGAAAGAGAATGAAGGTTTTGGGTTTTTTTTTTTGTTTGTTTGTTTTTTAATTGTATACCTAGTTTCAGTGTGTGAAGTCTAAAAGTTTGGTTATAAAAATAACCATGTTTACCTACCAAATGATTCTTAAAAAGACAAACTCCTATTGAAATGTCTAGGAACCTTTTTTCTCTCCAATGTTAGCATCCCAAAAGTTTTTTTTTCAGTGATTGCAATTAATCTTTTTCACAGAAATGTTTTACACTTGTTGCAATGTTTTATGAAAATTGGCTGTTACTCTGCATAGAAATACAGAAAATACATTTCGAAAGCATTAGGAAAGATTTTGCACATGATAGTTGTATATATTAACAAATACCAGACTAACCACAAATCAGTAATAAGTACTTATGAGTATTGGTGTGGTAAGGGTCAACTACTCCTTTTAATCACACATTTGTTGGAATGAAAACCAGAATTATTGGCATTCTTGACTTTAAAATATCTTTAATGTCTTACCAAACAATAAATCATGTTAACATTGTATGTTATTGTTACAAAGCACTTTTTTGGATACATATTACCACTTGATTACCCCACACAGACAATAGAGTAGAAACCCATTTTGTAGGTGAGGAAACTGAGGCACAGAAGTAGAAACCTAAACTGAAGTCTTTGGGCCAATGTACCATACTACCTAATGCTGAATAGGGATGGGTTCTTTTTTTCAAGAGTGACCTCATATTATGGCTATTATATTGCTTTAACATTTCTGTGTATGTATGTGTGCTCGTTTTCCACCTATTTAAACTTTTTTCCCATAGGCCTACTACTTAATTATTATATTAAACCAATTTATAAGGCAAATTAGCATTTTGTCATAGGCATGTCCTATGAGTTTGTAAATCATGTTACAGAAAATAGGCCATTGTTCTTTGTAGTTTTAGCTGATTAGTGAAGATTGTGTTAATTTAGCCTTGTGGACTTAAAAAAAAAAACCTTTAAATAAAAAGGCTGACTCTCAGTCCAAATAAACTTAGCATTAATGCTATGGGTCAATTTCCATTTTTTACTTAAATTTCTTGCTCATACTACTTTTTGTGTGGTTCTGATCTTATACTGGTTTTTTAGTTCTTTGGATCCTTAAATAGTCAAAATCTTTTACTCCCATTTTATTTTCCAAATGTTAGGCCATTTATTTAATTCTGTTAAAGATTCTAGATTATTAATAATATAATAAATTGTGAGATGTCCTTGAAAATTAGTCTTTTGGAGAGTTGGGACTTTATATGACTTAGAAACTTTCTCCATTAAAGAAAAAATTTCAGCAGACTAGAAATTACAGCTACCAGTATTGTTTAAAAAGGAGTTTCATAGAACAGTGTTCCTTTCCTGGCAGACAGCTGGGAATTTCAAGAGGGTTGATAGCCCTTTGGAAGGATTAGAAACATTTTCCACTTTCCTTTACCAGTTCCTTTCTCTTTCCTGAGATTCAAGGTCTAGAATCTAATGAGAGAAAGGTTTAACTACCCAAAATCCTTATTTTGATTACCTACTTGATCCCTTACATTTTCCTAGATGCCATTCCCATTCTTTATTGTCTACCTTGCTGATTTTTGCTGGATGGAGAAATGAGCAGGACAGAGCAATATTAACAGCAAAAGATACTGGATAGAAAAGTGGTTTTGTTTTTGTTTGTTTTGTTTTGTTTTGTTTGTTTTTTGTTTTTCTTTTTAAAGAAAAGAAAAAATCAACATGCCAAACCAATTTTCAAATTTGCTTAAAATATCAAGAATGGACCTCATTTGCAGTACTTTTTTTCTTGAAATGTGATATATCTTCTGAAATGTTTTGAATATTAGACCTGAGTAAAAAGGGTATTAGATTATTTGAGCTAAAGGTCTAGGAAACTTTTAAATTTAATAGTGAGCAGTTATAGAATGTTTTAAGGTTTGTATAAGAATGAGATTGTGAAATCTCTATCCCTGGATGAAGAAACCCCCATCTCTCAGCAGCTAGCTCACTTGGACTATCTGGGGAATGGGGCAGATGGAGCAGAGGCAGGACTGTGGACCACCAGTAAGTTCTTCGTGGATCACAGTCTGAGGAAGAAAAGAAGGCAGGTCAGTAGTATTTATTCTCAATAACACATTTAGCAGTGGCCAGTTTATCTCGGTAAGCAAAGATTTATTTATTAAAGTGCTTAATCCTCCCTTGATAAAGTTTGTGCAGTGTTCTAAATAAATTTAAAGTTGTTACTAGCTGAAAACATACAAGACACACTCCCATGCCCCCAGAATAGGGTTAGATTAGCAAACTTTTGATTTAATAATTTAATTTATAATTGTATACATATAATTATGATAATAAAATTTAATAAAAATTGAGAGATTATGGGGCAAATCTTTAACTTTAATTCCTCTTTTTCCTTAATAAGAGGCTTGCTGCCCAATTCAGTTGAGTCCTGCAATTTGGGTCCACTACTTGTAAAGCTCAGTTAAAACACACGCACACATCTATCTGTGAAGTTGATCCATCTGAAGCCAATGAGCCTGTCATTACATTGCTGACCTTTTGGATCATTCTGAAAGATGAAACTGAGCCCACTTAGATTTTGGAAAGGAAGCGTCTAGTATAGCTTTCTGCATCTTAACAAACTCATGGGTAAATTTACATTATTTTTGTTGCACATATTATGAGTCCCCAGAAAAGACATTCGAAAGCCTATTTTAAACCATTGTTTCTTAATATTCTGTGTGGATAATTGACTTTTGAGGTGACGGATATATTTGGGGGGGTTTTGTTTGTTTAGGTTTTTGTTTTGTTTTGTTTTTGTTTTTTTGTTTTGGTTTATACTTTGGTTTTTTGTTTTTTTAATGCTTCAGTATATCCCCTGTTCGTAAAATCTCTGGATTTTTATTAAACATTATTATTAAACATCCTATAAGACTCCAGAACACTGTTCTCTACGTCAAATCCCTTCTTTTATCTCATTCCAGACAAAGGGAGAAAGGGAAACATCCCTTTTTGATCAGTTTTAGGAGACACTAATAGCTTTGTACATTTTAAGGTTGATATAAATTATAAATCTAAGGGACTGTCTCAGTTCTTTGATTTGGATTAAATATTGATTCTCACAGTGATAAACTGGTTTTAATTATTTGTTTTAAGTTGTTTTAAAAAATGTTATAAAAGAGGCCATCTTTAGGGTTTTCAGAATCTTGTATTCAGGTTCTTTTTATTGTAAGCTTCAGGTGTAGTAGAATTGGCTGTTACATAATACTTCAAGCTGAATACAACCTTAAATATTGGCACCAGTACTTAAGTAGCTTAGCTACAGTCTGTATAGAAAGGGGGAAAAGAAAAAAGCAAGCATGTATTCTTATGCTTATTAGGTGCTTATTATTTGTCTGAAACTGCTCTAGGGAGAGGAGCACATAAGTGATTTTTTTTTTAATCTGGGGTTGTAATTAAGGTCAGTTGCTGTGGCATAATCTTTGGTATTAGTGCTGCTACCTTCCTTCCACCTAAAAACAGTTGTTAAAATTTTTGTGAATTCTTTAGCAAATTTTAATAAAATTCATCTAGGTAGTTTTAACTACTATGCTAAAGTATTCTTAAAACAAAACAAAGGCTAATAATTTATTAAAGTATGATAACCCTCAAAAAACTCTCACAGCAAAATCATTATCCCTTTTCAGGATAAAGTGAACCCTAAAGTTCTGCCAAGACCTCATTGTTTTGTAGATGTAGAGTGAAAACATAGTTCAGTCTTTTCCTGATTAAATCTTGAAATAATTAGAAACCAAGGATAGAATTTTGTTGAAATAAAAACTACATGAAACCTACTTTCCATTTGTAATCAAAAGAAAAAAGTGTTACCAAATGTTTATATGATGATGGAAGGATGATTTTTTTTTTTTTTTTTTTTTTTTTTTTTTTTTTTTTTTTTTTTTTTGATAGATTGGTCTTGGCTTTTAGGTAGCAGTCACATCTGTTCTATAAAATGTTTATGGTGAACATGGAACACAGACTTTAACATAAAACAATATTTGAAATCTGTCAGTAAGTGACAGGTGACTTGAGTTGAACCTTGTGGTTAATTTTTCCTTTTTTTTTTTTTTTCCTTTTTTAATAAGGTTGCTGGTAAATAGATCACGTTTTTATAGTTAATAAACATGGGTTCAGAGTTTGACACAATACCTCAATAAAATAGAGACAAGGATTGTTGCTCTTCTAATGGCTGCTGCTGTTGAAATGAATGGCAATTTGAAGGGGGAAATTGGCTTCAAGGAAATTTTATTTTTGATAGGAGTCATCTAAAGTTAATAAAGTATACTTAGGTTTTGGATAGATTTGTTTTTATATTTGGATGTTTTTCAGTTTATCCGATACATCAACTAGTGTTGATTTCTTAAAATTCTTTTTTCTGGGGCAACTAAATAATGGATAGAACACTGGCCTTGGAGTTGGGAGAACCTGAATTCAAAAGGGACCTCAAACACTTAAAACATCCTAGCTATGTGACTCTAGGCAAATCACTTAACCCAATTGCCTCCCAAGGGGGGGGATATTATAGAAAATAATTTTCCCCCCTCTAGTTATCTTTTGTTCTCCTTTGGCATTACTGTCATTTTAGCTGTTTGGAAGCACTTTGGTAGGATAAAATATTCCAGATTTTAAACTTGGACTCATTTGCTTGTCTTGACCATAAACATTTTACAACAGTTAGGACTTGATTTTATTGACTATAAGTTGAAAAGCAAAATGTTCTTTCTAAGAAGTTTTTTCCTTGACTTTGAAAATAATTTTTGAAAAAATTCAAGATCTGCATCTTTACTATCTTGTGAAGGAAGATATGAGACCTGAATAACTTTATCTGGCCCTTCCTAAACTTGTCCTTTTGTAGATATGTTGAAAATGAAACAAGGATAAACTTGGTCTTTGGCACTATTCGACTAATATCCTTTAAACTTTATGGGATATTTTTTTGTTTTGTTTTTGTTTTTGGCCAGATTTAAAATAGTAGCTTCAATAAGCCATCTTCAAACTCTCAGCAGCCATTTTGGTAGTTGTATTCTTGGTAGTAAACAATCTGGTTATGGTGGTCATGAATTGGCAATCCAAACCTCCAGGAAAACCTGCAGAATTAGCTTTTTGAAATGCTCTTTGGTTTTGGCCTTTGTGAAGATAAAAACTGCATAAGGCTGTTTGCTATAAATGTAAGTGAGCCTTAAATTTTGGTTTCTTTTGTCACCTGAAGAGAAATGTTGAAAGCAGCAGGAGTAAATAATTGCTTACCATAATTTCGTTGAAAAGAATCTAGATGCTGCTCTGGCTTTGTGGTTTTGTAGCAAACCAGTTGATCCATTCCAGGTTAAGTGCTGAGCCAAGATCTATATGCTTATTTGGATCTTTTATTTTGTGGCATTCTTTCACCTGCCATGAAAATGTGTTTTCCTCCCCTTCCTAAAAAGTTAATGTGCAGAAATGCTTCCTATAGATTTGGATTGCCTGTAGTCATGAATGAGTATTCCAGACAGGAAATTGATATCATGGAAAGGAAGTCTGTGGAAATTGCTTGTTTGTGGTGGGAGGAAAATCAAGGACATATTGTTAAACTAGTCTTATCTACCTTTACTGCACACCTGTAATGCCTAGCTTGGTGGTTTAGAGAATATGGAGTGTTTCTGGGCTTTCTTATAAGGCAGAGGCTCCATACAAGGTTGCTGATGATTGTTCTAAATTCCCATTGTTTTCTTGGCTTTTCTCCCTTGGTATATGTGTCGTCTGGAATCTGATTTGTAGTTGGTGAGGTAACATACGTGGAGCTCTTAATGGACGCTGAAGGAAAGTCAAGGGTAAGTGTTTGAGAGAATTTCTTCTGTGGATTTACTACATGACAAATGTAACTGTATGGTGGCGTGGAGTGGAATGAATTCAGGAAGGTAGTGAGTGCTATGTTACCAATAGGTAATATTCGACATTGCCATACTTTTGAAAGGGGGTGGGGAGGGTTTGCAAATGGGGGTCCCACTGCTCCAAATGGTTGTCCAAAGAGCTTTTTGGCATTCTGTTTGGATGTTTAATTTGGGTAACTTGGGGACCAATAGTAGCATCGTCTCTTTGTTAATAGAGGAGTTGGCTGTGTGTGAATTATGCATGGAACTCTGGCGGTGGCATATTAATGTAAAACGTGTGTTCTTGTTCTAGAAAATGTTATTTTTGGTTGTTTGCTGAATTTGTAAGTTGTGTGAAAAAACGTTTCTGAAAAGTTGCCCTTGTGCCAGTAAAGCATAAATCATATACTTAAAACTTGAAAGTTTAAAATTGGCAAATAGATTTTAAACTATTTTCTGTTGAGTGTAATAGGATGGCTTAGAACAATCAATAGGATAAGCTTATTTAATGTATTGAAGGGATGGATTTAGGATGAGTAGGACAAGGAATTGATTGACTACCGAGGGGAGCAGATCTAAAGTTTGTGGAGTGTTCTTGGAGAACCTGAATTTAGGTCTGCTTATTACAACTTCAGAAACTACAAGGCAACCCTGGTAATGTGTAGAAGCTAGGATATCATGGAGTCCAGCTTTTAGTAAGGAAGGATAGGTAAGATACTTCTTCTGTCACCTTCCCCTTAAAAGGGCTAATTTTTAAACTAATTTTATATAAACTTTATTTTTTAGTTTGTTTTTTTTTTTAATTGTTTTCTTTGCACTTACTTTTTTTTTTTTTTTTTTCCTTTTTTCTCTTTCCTTGTCCTTCTGGTTGTCTCTGGCTGCTTCTAAAGGGATGCGCGTAAGTATTCTTTAATTATTTATTGGTGATTGGTTTTTCAAAGCCAAAAGACATTCCATTCATTGCCTTTTTGATATTCTTTATATAGTGTTGTTGAATTCAAGATGGAAGAAAGCATGAAAAAAGCTGCTGAAGTTTTGAACAAGCATAGCCTGAGTGGAAGACCTCTGAAAGTCAAAGAAGTAAGATTTTCAGTACCTCTGAGATTAAGGTGTAGAACCTAAGAATAACTTTATGTAGCACTTCACATCCACCGAGGTTGTGACCAATTGGAAATATTCCTGATCTCATTTTCTTCAGAGGAAGTGTTAATGGGTCATTCAGCTAACTTGTGTTAGAGGCAGGACCTGAACCCAAGTCTTTTAACTTAAGTCCATTACCCTTCCTACTATGTTGCCTTTAAATGAACTTAGATTGCAAATTCATAAAAACTTCAGTTCCTGGCATATTTTCAGCAAATTTTGTGATTAGTCCTACAAATCCTGATACAATCTTGATATAGTAGCATCGATGCTCACTTAAGGAACTAAAAAGCAAACCAAAATTGACTACTGTCCACATTCTAATAGGATTTTGTTTGTCTCTGAGCAGGGAACAAGATTTATTAATTACCAAATTTACAAGTATTAGTTCTTTGTTCTTTAATTTAATAAAACCCTGGGAACCTATTAAAGTCTACATTTTACAAATGAGGAAACTGGGGCAAGCAGAGGTTCCATGATTGGCCCAACCAGGAAGTATCTGGGATTGAAATTGAACCTTTCCTAGTTGTGGACCTAGTGCTCTATTCACTGCACCACTGGCCCTTCTAGTGCAGAGTGGAGAGCACTAATTGTGGGTATTGTCAGGAGAATTTTACAAGATGGCCCCCAAAGGCTTTCCAGTTCTAGTTTTGATATCATTTGTGGATAATATAGAAAAGTGGAGGCAAGACTCACAAGATCATTGATGTAGAGCTGAATGGAACCTCACAGTCCATCTAGTCCAATCCCCCCTTATTGTGCATAAGTAGTAACTAGGGCTCCAGGTACTAGCCATGACCTTAGAAGTAAGTATTCAGTGAAATGCCTGCCCTAGGATCTATATTTGCACCTCTGGTATTTAAGATTTTTATTACTGTCTTGGAGAATCAATCAGTAGTTGTTTATTAAACATCTATTGTGTGCCAGGCATAATGCTAGGAACTTGGGATACAAAGAATGAAATAATCCCTACTCCTAACCAGGTCTTAGAAGGAACAATGCATGTAATGTATATACCCAGTAACCATAAAGAAAGTTATATTAGTGAGGAAGGGGGATCAGATGGAGAGTTTTCATGTAGATGGGTTTTTTTTAGGTTTAACTTGAATGAAGAGAGAGAGATTCTATAGGTAAAAATTAAGAAAGAGATTTTGTTACAGGCATAGAAATATAGTTTTGTGTATGAGGGATAGAGAGAAGGCCAGTTTGGATGGGTGGCAGAACATAAGGTGAAAATAAATGCAATAGGGCTGGAAAGGTAGGCGGGGGTCAGATACAGCAGATAGGTTATAGGGCCTAGAGTGACAAGATCAGACCTCACTTTGACAACTGTAGAGGATAAATTGGGGGAAGGGGAAAAGTTTGGAAGCAGAGAGATCAGGAGGCTCTTGGAATTATTCAAGTGGGAAGCAAGGAAAACCTGAACTATGCAAATAGAGGAAAAAATAGTAATGATAACTAGTATTCATAAGCATTCTTCTATTGTGCACTATGCTAAGCACCTCATTCATCTCCTTATAACCCTGAGAAGCTGTTATTGTCATTTTATAAATGAGGAAACAGATATGAGGTTAAATGACTTGTCCAAGGTGTTTGGGGCAAGATTTGAACTCTACACCTAGAGTATCCACTACTGTTGCAGAGATTTGGCACCTGGTTGGCCATGTGAAGTGGGTGAAAAGTTGAAGGCATTGCTAAAGTTGTGTTCCTGAGATCGGAAGGAGAGTGAAAATTAAGTTCTGTTAGACAAACTGAATTTTAAGGTCTCTCTGGTATGTCCAGTGTGAAATGTTTAATTGAGGTTTTTGAATGTGGACTATAAACTCCAGGGATTAACTGGGGTTTGTTACATAGATCTCTAAGTCACATACAAGAAATGGATAATTAAACCCAAAGGAACTGATGAAGTCATTGGGGGAGGGGAATGTGAAGTGCAACATAGCAAAAACGGAGCCTTGGGGATATCTAGGTACTCCCCAGATAGAGGACAAGTAAGAATGATAAAGCAGCAAAGGAAATTAAGGAGCAATCACAGGTTATAGAACCAAGGGAGCAGTATCACAAAAAGATTATGACCTGGAGATCAGTGTCATATTACAGAGAGCTCAGGAAGGGTGAGTCCTAAGAGAAGACAATTGTCTTATGAAGACAGCAATTCTGATTCTGTGATTAAAAAAAAATTGTATTTTATTATTTCAAAGTGGTGAGGATAGGAAAGATTGGGCTACTTATGTTCTGGGGATCTTCTGTCCCTGACCTCTCAGAAAGAATGCAGGTAGAATTCTAGAAATTGCTTTTATTATCCAGCCTTCATAAATCTGTCAGTTGAATACATTTTGCTCCAAGCAGTTGTGCACAGAGTAGGGACTTAGGAACTTACTGAGTTACTGAATTGTGAAGAAGGAAAAAGGAGGACTTTTTGATTGCTACAGAGACTCACAATAGAGACCTTATAGACCATGTATTATAATCATAACATCTGCGGGCCACCATTTATGTATGAAACAAGTAATGTCAGTGAATAAAAGTGCATTCAGTCATCCCCCCAAAGAATTCAGTGATCATTTCCTATGTGTCAGACCCTATTAGTATTCCTTATTTTCAGTATTAACTTTTGTGATTCAGCTCTTTATCCCTTTACTTAAACTTTTGATTGCTGCAGCGGCAACCTGATATGACTTGCCTAACTGTCTATCTTACTCTCTCTGATCAGAAGGGAAGATTTAATTTTTTCTCACCTGTAGTCTGGTGTTCTGAAATGAGGTTTTTGAGTTACCCTATCTTGATTTTTAAGAGGCATGATGGCATCCAATGAGTAGGATATTGGACTTACAATCAGGAATACTGAGAATCAAATTCTGTCTCAAATACTTAACATTTTTCTGGGAAAATCAATCTAGACTGCCTCAATTTACTCATTTCTAAAATGGTATTGGTAGAGTAGGTAGAAGAAAGATCCTACCTCAAGACACTCACGTGTGATCCTGGGTGTCACTTCACTCTGTGCCTCAGCTTCCTCATTTGTAAAATGAGCTGGAGAAGGAAGTGGCAAGTCACTACACTATCTCTGCCAAGAAAGTCCCAAATGAGTTCACAAAGAGTTGGATATAACTGAAAACTGAACAAAATAAAACAAAAAGGGGGTTAATATTTGTGTTGCCTATTTCATGAGATTGTTAATAAAGAAAATTATGAGACAATATGATTGAATTAGCCTTCATGAGTCGGTTTGGAATCACTTTCCAAGCTTTGTACTATAAACATGATAGGTGTAAGAGTCTTATATAACATTAATTATTGGAAAACTAGTATTTTGAAACTAAAAGGACTCTTAATCCATCTGATCCAACCCCTTCATTTTATAAAGAGGAAGTTTAGGACTAGAGGTTAGGTTAATTAGTAGTCAAAGCATAATGAGAAGCCAAGTCATTCTCATGATCTCTTGCTTGGTCAGATTTCCTTTTTCATCATTTCCCAAGGGGATGATATAGACTTAGTGTATGTTGGTTTCAGTAATGCATTTGGCTATCATTTTCCTTGTGAGCTTATATAATACGTAGTTAGAGCAACTTAAAGTTTGTGAATGACCAAACAATAGCAATTAATGCCTAGTGCCCCTATAGGAAACTTATTAGTATTATTCCATCACATTCTGAAGACAAGACAAAACCAAATGTTAATACAAAATCAAAAGTCATTATGTTCTTTGTATTTTTAAATTCTGATTTCAGAAACTTTTATCCATTTTTCAAAAATTAGTTTTGACCCTACTTCAGATCCCTTTTCTTTCCCCTAAAAAGTAGGTTTTATTTGTGATTTTTTTTATTTCTTAAATGATTATGGGTATTTACTTCTCATGCCTGCATTTTATTCCTCATTTTGATTGAAGTGCTTTTCTCTTAAAGAGATCTTCCATCCATATCATGCCAACACCTACTTGAGTGATGACGCTAAAGAAAAAACACTCGGGTTGGGTCATTAAGCTTAGTGTTAGGGCAATGTAATATCTGTCTTTTGAAAGTACTTCAAGGATGTGGGCTCTCCTTTAAGTCCTGAGTGCAGCTTTGTGTCCTCCTGTTAGAAGCCTAAATACTGGCAGATGCTAAAGAGCCAAAAACCATTTCTTCTCCATCTCTGAGTTCTATTCTTCTAAGCCATTTCCTAGTGTCTTTGATACCAGGAACTTCCTACTTAGTTCCCTATATTCCATGAAGTTCAGTTTAAATTACTTGGGGTCAGGAGATAGTCAACACAGTTGTAATGGGTTAGAATCAAAATGGAAATTTGAGTGATAGAATCTACTTCCCAGAGTGGTTGCAAAGATAATATTTGTGTATTACTTCACAAACCTTCAAGATACTTCATAAAAAGCAGTTTTTATTATGGGGTGGTGTATTTACTTAATACCTTTGCCTTGAATAACATGTATGAATTCCTAGATTGTGCATGGAAAAGGATCAAGCTACCTAGTATCAGGGAAATTTGATTTATATATTCTGGAAAAATAACAAGAAACTTTTAAAAATGGAATTAGTTGTAAGGATACACATGTCAATCTTTTGATTTCTTTAATTGCCAATTTATAATCTATAGCACCAGGTTTTTAGATTATAGGAGAATAGATAGCAAAATTATGATTCCATTGGTCTGTGAAATTTCCTCTTTAGGAAACTTATTAACTCAGTGCAAATCAGCATCTTTTCTACATATTAGAGAATTGTAGGGAATAAGAAATTATTTTCCCAGCTTCACATTGCTGCTATGTGTCAGAAGTAGGGCCTGAAGCTGAGAAGACTAGGATTTAAAGCCAGCTTTCCAACTGCTACTAAACTATGCTGTCTGTCTCAGAAGAACTTGTACATTTTATATGACTTCTCACGTACTCAGCTTTCTGTTCACTTTTGAAAAGAGGGACAAGAGTGAAGAATTCTGATGATCACTTAAGCAGGGAAATCAAAGAATTTTCTTTTAAGTGTGTATGTGTGCAGCAGTCTCTGACATAACCCCGAATTCCATCTCCAAGAAGAACTCAGGCAGCAGTGAAATGACTCCCGGCAAATTTTTATTCCATTTCTTCTAGTGGCCAGAATCGGCTTCTGTGAGTTCAAAGGAAGCATGGTGCCCATATGAACATTACATTCAGATTTTACTTGAAAAATTAAGCTCTTCCCTTATTTGTATTTCACACTTCTGTTGGTGGATGAATTCTAAGTCTATGAGCTCTTGGCTGCTTGATTTTCTAAGTTAAACTGGATGTAGATTATAGTTGTCTCATTCTAAGGCTCCCCTTCAAGAATTTGTTGGGAACCACTGAGTACATATACTCTGTCAATTTCATAGTTTAGCTCTCTAAAATATGTACTCTTTCTGGTAGAAAGTTGTGGCTAAGTGTACTTCTTTAATTTCTTACAATTCTTAATTATTTGTCTATAATGTCCGAAATATTAGGAAATATAAAACATTGTAATACAGCCCCTTAATGTTTGTTATTATTGAATCATATGTACCAAATATAATTTTGCTTGTTTTAGGATCCTGATGGCGAACATGCCAGGAGAGCAATGCAAAAGGTGATGGCTACAACTGGTGGGATGGGTATGGGACCAGGTGGCCCAGGAATGATTAATATCCCACCCAGTATCCTAAATAATCCTAACATCCCAAATGAGATTATCCATGCATTACAGGCCGGAAGACTTGGAAGCACAGTATTTGTAGCAAATGTAAGTAAAACAATACTATTTTAAAATGCAAAGTTTGGATGTTATGAATTTTTAACATGTCACAGTTCATAGAAAAAAGGTGATCATTTAAGGACTAAAGACCTGGGGAAATACTCAGGATTGAGAAAGATCATCCACTTACATGTTTGGTCGTTGTTGCTAGTGTTGCTTATAATATCAATTCTGTACAGGACAGACAGAAGTGTTATAGATTAACAGAATACAGAAAGAGGATATTGTGACTTTGGGGGTTTAATTTTTACACGCACACAATTTCTGTTGGGATTAGGGAAGTTTATTTATAAAGAATAGTACTGTTTCTCAGAATATTTGAGAATACAAGAAAATGGGTGCCTTGCATTTCATTCTCTTTCCATCTCCCAATGCCAAAAGGGAAGAAGGCATGAGAATAGGCAGGGGACACAAATCTGTGTCCTTTATGCTCTTGGCTGGGTCCAGGTCACCTCTGCTTTGTCAATAGAGTCCTGTTGTAAATAACTCCAACTCTGGGGTAAATGCCAGTAGGGCCATTAGGCTTTCTTCCCTCATCATCTTTTTCTACCCACTCCTAGCTTTCTTGGGAAATCCAGTTGTTCATTGGATTGAAAAGATTTCAGAACATTCTCTCAAATCAATAATTGGAGATAATTAAGGTCTTTTAGTGTAAGAACTTATCCATATAAAGGTAATTGAAATTCTGTGATTAGATGGGAGACTTGGAAAGGAAAAGCCAGTAATGGGTAGGTGGGGTTGTGAATGGAAAAATACAGAGAGGACCAGCAAAGAAGGATGTGATCTTTGGACATTGTGGTACACTAAAAAGAATGCTGAACTTGGAGTCTTTGGGTCTGAGCATAGATGTTAACTTTGCCAGCATTCCCTCTGTTTTCTTGGACAAGTCACTCATCTGCAAAATGAGGGGATTGGATTGAATGATCTCTTTAGAGGCTACTCAGATATGGGTGTTTATTATCTTTATATAAGAGCTGCTAATGGCAATGCTAAATTTTCTCCATGCCTACTTACCCTTGAGCTACTTAGCTGACAAATTCCTAACACCTCACCCTGCTTTTGATCTTTATGTAGTAGAAATAGAATTTAGACTCTTTGATCTTAGGGGAGAAGGTAAACCCTATGTCTAATCTTTTGCCAACTCAATACATCCTGATATTTTGCCTCTTTCCTACCAGGACAACTGAACCTGAGATGTAAAGTCTGTAGGCAATTTTTGTCTTTATCTGAAAGGTCAAAGGGGAAAGAGAATATTCAAGAGTGGGACTACAGATGGTTTATTTTTTTTTCCTCTGTTAGAAGCATTTTTTTTTTTTTTAATTAAAAATAATAATAAGGGTTGTTTACCAGTCTTCCACTGTAAGAGAAGCAACTGGTTATGAAAATAAACTCAATTTTCCACTCAGTATAAAATATATTCTTCCCCCATCCCCAAGTACTTTTTCCTATTTCTTCCTTTCTCCTTTCGATCTCTACCTCCCCATATCCAGCTTCTTACCTCAACCAAAAAAATAATTAAGGGAAAGGAGGGACTCTTTTAGGACTTGTTCTTGGACTCTACCCATAGATCTTTAACTCAAGGTTTATGCCACTGGTGCTAAATTGGAACTCAGAATATGCTTCTAAAAAGTTGT
Source organism: Sminthopsis crassicaudata (assembly GCF_048593235.1). Taxonomy (NCBI): domain Eukaryota; kingdom Metazoa; phylum Chordata; class Mammalia; order Dasyuromorphia; family Dasyuridae; genus Sminthopsis; species Sminthopsis crassicaudata. The sequence continues at coordinate 47,190,759 of NC_133617.1, read as the reverse complement.
TGCATGTATTTCATTCTCTTTTGAGCAAAATATTCCAAATGAACCTTCCTAAGGTACTAGTTTCTGTATGAAAAAAAACATTTCAAGTTCCAAACAGATTGAGAAATTGAAAATGGAAGTTTTCAGCAAAAATAGATCCCTTTATTTTTAAGGATAGCACCTTAACCTGTTCTTTTTAGTACATTAGTGCTACCTTTTAGGATAATATTCTTGGTTATCTTTTTTGCTTGGGTCTTAGATAAGGACCTGTGTGTGACTTAAGAGCAATTTTTTAAAAGCAGGAGATATCTATAGCTTTAAAACCAACTGTTTTTAAAGAATTGAATAATTGGGAATTATTTAACAAATTAAATAAAACGGGAGGTGCAGAAATTCTGTATTCGGGCACTTAGTTCATTTTAAGGATGTAATTTTCTATAATTTAGATGCAAGGCAAACATAAGTAAATGTGCCTTTATTGGAAACTTAAATCTATGAATGACTATAAAGAAAAGCAGGTGAGGCTCATGTTTAACTTCTAAGCATTGTATCTGGGGAGCAATTACATGGCACAGTAGATAGAGCATTGACTCTAGAGTCAAGAGGACTTGAATTCAAATCTAGCCTCAGACACTTGATACTGTGTGATCCTGGACAAATTACATAATCCTATTTGCTTCATCAAGACAAAAATATTGTGTCTGGAATTCAAAAAGTTCATTTTATAGATAGAATTGATTGAAGTGAATACAATGAGACATCTCCACCTTTCAAAAATTACATTACAGTTGATTTAGTCTTTTCCAAATACATGTTCCCCCAAAAAATGTATCTTATTTATACACTAAAAACTCCTTGTGTAAATGTTCCATGATGTTCAGAGTTCTTTCCTTTTCAGCTGGATTATAAAGTTGGCTGGAAGAAACTGAAGGAAGTGTTCTGTATGGCTGGCGTAGTGGTTAGAGCAGACATTCTTGAAGATAAAGATGGAAAAAGTCGTGGAATTGGCACTGTTACTTTTGAACAGTCAATTGAAGCAGTTCAGGCTATATGTATCCTTTTGAATATGTCAAGTACCATCCTAATGATTAGAGCAGTTTTGATGGGGAAGGGGAGGGAGAGATACTATATCATGTTTTACTTCAGATATGAGAGAGAGTTCTTTGGGAAAAAAAAAAAAAACAATGTCTCACTGTGGAATTTGAAAAGTATTTTGGTATAAAATAGGCTAAGGAGTGTTGATACGTAATGAGCATGACTTTTGCTGGGGGTTTTTTATCTCTCAATGTTTTCTTTATATTTTTCAACTTTAACCTGTAGTCTTTTTTTAAATTTCATTGTTTGCATTAAGGTATTGCACCTTTTCCCAGGGAATGATGCCTATGTATCTAACTAAGTCTGGGGTTATGTATTTAGTATTCATTTATGCTTTCTCTCACTTTTATGGAAAAGTAGAATAAAAAAGACGCCTAAATATTCTCCAGTATTGTTGTCAGTATAGTTGCCTGGAATGTTTGGTGAATTTGCAGAAAAATCCATCCTTCATTTTATATAGGTAGTCCATCTTCTATGTCCATTGCACCTGAAAATTCTAGCAGGATTCTCTACCTAGCACTTCAATCCTATCTTTTGAATGATCTATCCATCACTCAGTGATTGCTGATCCTGAAATAGCAAATTTTGCTATTAGCAAAAATGTGGCAAAAGTTAAAAAGAGATTTAAGGTTTGAAACCTGTCAATGGCACTTTTTTACCCCTTACATGATCTGAAACTGGGCTGGTCTCCTAACTTCTTCAGCCTTCTTTCCCTACTTATAAAGTAGAAACTTGAACCTCCCAGATTTATTTGTTGCTATAAGGCTAAAATGAAACTTGAAATCACTATACAAATATTAATTATGATCATCATTATTGCTGCACATAATAGGACCCATTGTGGAATAAACAGACTTTATTCCTTAAAATTTTATTATGCTTAATAGGCTTTTTTATATATATAAATATCAACACTAAACTTGTTAATTAGTAACTGATTAGTGAATTTCAATACTTTTTAAAAGTATCAATCCTTTTGCCTGTCATGGGGGGAGGAGGGAGTGGAGGGAGGGGGGGACAATTTGGAAAAATGAATACAAGGGATAATACTATTTTTTTAAAAATTACTCATGCATATATACTGTGGAAAAAAATTCTAAATAAAAAAATAAAATAAAAGTATCAATCCTTTAATAAATAAATGTGGCCAAGATTTATTGTTCTTATTCACTTTTCCTATGATAATATAACATATATTCCCTAGTTTTATTTATTTATTTTTTCATTTTGCATTGTTTGTTACAATGATTTACATTAGTGTATCACAGTATAATCACTGAACTGAATATCTTTCCAAAACTGAGATTTTATTCTTTTAGGTAGACCTACTATAATATAGTATTCACATTGAAGACAGATGACCTTTGTAGCCTCTGTACCATGGTTAGAGAAAAAGTTTATTTGATGAAGGAGACTGAAAGGAAAATAAGTGGTATATATGAAACAGTGTGATGGTGATGTTCACAATTAGCTTGAACATAATTTGAAAATCAATTACATAGGTTACTTTATTAATTTGAGGGATCTGATTTGAAAATAACAAGTAAATGGCCTTAACTAATATATTAGCAATGTTCAATGGCCAGCTGCTATTCGACAGACCAATGCATGTGAAGATGGTAAGTTTGACACAAGGCTTTCTCCATTATGCGTACTTAAGAATTACATAATCATGAAATTTGAGGGTTAAAAGGGACCACAGCAGCCATGTAGTCTCATACATACATTAAAAATAGTTATTTCATTTTAACAGACCTCCAAAGAGAAGAAACGTAGCACCTCTCAGCAGCCTGTTTCATTTTTGTGCAGCTCTTAATAGGAAACTTTTTTGATAGCAAGCCTAAACATTGTCTCAAGAATACTTCCTTAGTGCTCCTAGTTTTGTCGTTTGAAGCCAAATTTTTCTTCTACATGAGAGATCTTTACTTACTTAAAGGTAGTTATCATGGTTTTTTTCCTAAGTTTTTCCTTCTCTAAGCTATTATGCCTTTTTCCTTTATTCTCTTATGACAAACTCAAGGCTCTTCACTATTATAGTGTGTATAATTAAATATACTACTCCATATAAAGCCTTAACAATGGCAAAGTACAATGGAACTCCTCTCTTCCTAAAAGCTTAAGTCTTAGCTTAGTTTAGCTTAGCTTTCAAGTCCATTAAAAACTCCTAAATCCTTTTGAGAATAACTATCCTTTCCCATCTTATATTTGTGGAGTGGTGCTCCACTCCACTTGTACACAAGTGCCAAACTTTTACATGTGTTCTTTTGTAATAAAGATTTTAATGCATGCTAAGAACTTTTTGAGCTTGTTATAGTGATGTTTTGTTTTTAAACCTACTGTTTCTGATTTTCATAAATAATCATTTTTGTTTGTTAGAAGTGCCAGACAATTTAGATGAATAGGAGACAAGATATAGTGAGCCATTTGTTATGGTTAATCTCTTAAAATAAACCACTGGTAATTGTTACATTAGAGAACATATATTCAGGAGTGAAAAAGAAACAGTAGGTCATTAGTTCAAAAGATAAAAAACTGAGTCTTACTGAAACAGCTCCTCTTAGTCCCCTCTAATAATATGTAATGATTGTTTGTGTTATGGATGTAAAATAGTTGAAGAGTTTAAGATTGCTCATTTCTTCTGGAAAAGGTTTAGAGAACTTTGATATAAGCTAACATATTGACTATTGCCTTTTGAGAAGCAAATGAAGGGCTGAACTAAGTTCTGGATGTTTCAGTCAAATTTTGTTTTATTACTACAAATGATTTACTTGTCAGTTAAGCATGACATTTTCTTTGACCCTTGGGAAGAGTGGCTTTGGAAGGTATCCATTAAGAAAATTAACAAGACTTTATCAAGAAAAATTTCAGTTTGCTTAACAGAAAATTGATGTATTTATATGGAAACCTAAAAGGCTTCTGAAATTCTGACTTTTAAAGGTTTGTATAAAGGTTGTATTGGAGAAAATCAATGCAAGACAATTCTTAATTAGTGGTTGGCTTCCTATTCTGTTGAAATTCCATACAACTTTGTTTCAAAGTAGAATTGTATTCATGATAGTTGTATTCAGTAAAATAATTTTGATCAAGTTGGTGTTCTTTTCTGTCTATGAGGAGAGTGAACTATTGTTCTTTTCCCATTCAGGATGAGAGGGCCTTGCCAAAGGGTGACTTTTTCCCTCCAGAGCGCCCCCAGCAACTCCCTCGTAAGTATCATTTAGTTCCAATGTCTCTTACTTATTTTTAATTTTTGCAAATAGATTTTTTTTTTTTTTTAAATCCATCTGTGACAATTTTGTGTGGGCACATACTTAGCCAACACTTTATCTCACTGATTTTGGGGATATAAAATAAGTAATGAGTATAAATTCAGCAATGAATAACAACTTCCATTTCTATTAAAATGCTTAAAGAATTTGCCAAGTGCAGTAATCAGGTGTGTATTTGTGGTATTCCCTACTTTACAAATAAGGAAACTAAAACTTGGAGATTCTACTTGAACTTACATGACTCACTTAGCTTTGAATATCCATAAATAAATATTCTCTTTTGTCTTGCCACTAATGTCAATTAGTGAATAGAGCTTTGGGCTTTGACTCACAAAAATTTGAGTTGAAATCTTGCTTCAAACACTTAATGGTATAGAAAAGAAATGAGCAGAGTATGGATTAGATGAATTATTGTTAGGAATGCTAGGGTTGAAAGTTAATAGTAAAGGACCAGTCACTTATCCTATTAGAACCTTAATTGCCTCATCTGCCTAATGAAGATTTGATATTTCAGCTACTTGCCTCATGGATTTATGTTTTTAAAAATATATGTTTTATTCTTTCCCTAATGAAATGCTTAACTTGAGTTCCAAAGTTAGAGAAAATAAATATAAACTTTCTTTGGAAACCATTTGTAAATATAGAAGCTGACTCACTTTCAACCTCAGCTGTAGAATGTGATGTTTAACTTAATAATGGGATTTTGGTCCCAGGGAGCTCATTAATTTTGTGTTCTCCTGTTTCATAGGCTGCTTATTTGCTTCCCCAAGTCCATTTCCAGGTGTTGACTTGAGTCTAGAGTCCTATGTGATTTGGGACCAAGAAACCATAGAGATCAACTCTTTGTGCAACTTGATTAAAAATAATAGAAGCAGCTAGTAACCAGATTGGCTCCCACAATGGAGCTTTCCATGAATGTTCCTTCTAATTTTCCCTTATTCTTAGCCTTGATTTCAATGCTAAGATACTGTGCAAAAAATATAGCACAACATTGGACAGCCCTACAGCTCAATGGTGTGTACTGATAGGCATCTAAAGCCTGCTTAGCTATAACTATAATGTATATTCATTTTACTTGGTAACAACTCTTTCTAATTAACTGTTTTTGGGAAAAGAATAGCATTGGCCATTCCTTTGTATTACCCTTCACATCAGGTAGTTGGTGTAACCACTGACTGTCAGTATTGTTAGTTGGCCAGTGTAAATAGTGCATTCATTGTTTATTTGGGTAGCCTTTCCATAGAATCTTAAGATAACTATGTTCTGTTAGAACACCATACACTTCTATGAGCTAACCTAGAGGCATATATTTATTTCCAGTCTAGGTACTTTATCCCTAAGTTTGAGTTGGAAGAGAATGGTCTAGGTAGAGACTCCTGGAACACTAGTAATTGGCTTTACATATTCTTGATATGTAATTATAAATTGTTTACTCTCTACTTCTGAATTGGAGTACAAAGCTATGTTATGGACAAATAATAGATTATATACACTTGGATACTTGATAATAAATTCATTATTCTGAACAGGGAACAGAAAAGGAGATTTTGAACAATTTTCCCCAAAGTATACCTATAAATATGTTTTGAAGATTCCTATACTTAGCAGTTTGAGATAAGAACTGTAACTGGTATTATTAGGTAATAAACTGGATTTGTTCCTGGAGCCTTATTACATATGACAATTCATGCTTGTGGTGTATCTTTCTTTTTCCAGATGGACTTGGTGGTATTGGCATGGGACTAGGACCAGGAGGACAGCCCATTGATGCTAATCATCTAAACAAAGGCATAGGAATGGGCAACATAGGACCTGCAGGTAAGAGCAGTTCACCTTATTACCTTCTCCTGCCTGTATTGAAAAGAAGCAATATTTTCTCTAGAGGATAGTGAAAGTAAATATGTTGAACAGTGTGTGTCTCACATTTTTACAGAAAATGGCTTTTTAAAAATGATTACATATTTTCGTTTTATTTTTAAAACCTAAAGTAGGCAAGTTTATTCAACATATTTATTAAAAGCTTCTAGTACATTTGATTGATTCTAATGCCTGCCAAATAAAAATGTAAACAATAAAATGGACCTTTTCCTTGTAGAGTTGGTCATTTAGTTATTTCTTACATTTGATAGAAGAAGAAGCTGAGAAAATACATTGTGTTGTGTAGGTCATATGTTGATAGTCAGGCCTGAATTCCATGACTTGACTCCTGTATAGTTGCCTGAATTTCCATGTTAGCAGAGAGAGGTTCATTGGTAAGGAAATCCTCCTAAAACAAACAAAGCTATAAGAAACACTAGTTTTTTTGTTTTTGTTTTTGTTTTTTAATTCAAATAATTTAGCTGATGTATATATATGAACCATTTGGTTGATTTTGATTTCATCTTAAACCCTTCTCTTAAAAGGTAGGCACACAGCTTATAAAAAGAAATTATTGGCCACTGAGGTAAAAATAAAAATAATAAAAAGTCAAAACCTGAGAGTGTGCCCTTAGTGTTAAAACATACCCTATGAATACCAGTAATTTTTGAGCCGTGGTGGTCATGACTATTTTATCAAAGAAATATTTAGTATATTCTGTTTTTAAGTAGAAAAGTATGTGATACATTGTTGAAAGAAATTCAATGGATTGCAAAAGGGCTAAGCTTTAATTATCTGGAAAACTAATGTGTGAAATGATTTCATTGGGTTCTGTAATCCTAGTCCCTCATGATGTCTCATAATCGAGATGTTAACAATATTAACAATGGTTTGGTTTTAAAACTTTTTTGGTCTCCATTTTCTTATTTCCTTAGCCTCTCATTCAGTTTTATAAGCACTTTAAAAGTTGTGTTTTATAAATGGACTTAAAATAGAACAAATATACCATTTGCATATATTGGAGTAGTATTACTCTTAGCATTGGCTGTATAATTTCGCCTGTGGTCTTAATATTATCAGTCTAGGACATCAAATTTGAAAATTCTCACACCTTTTCATCTTCTCAGTTGTTTTAACACCATGGTACAGTAGATAAAGGAGCTCCTCCCTATTTTTGTAGTCTTGGCAGTGCTTTGAGTGAAGACACAAAAGCAATATATCAAATGCGTGAATGATATGGAATTTAGGAATAGACAATGTGTTGGATGACAAAATTGGGATCTGCAAAAATTGGATGGGCTAAATAATATTTTCTTTATTATCCATTTGATGGGAGCCAGTTATTTGGAATGTGTTGTAGAAAGTTATAGTCTTGGGGTCAGAAAAGACTTCTAGATCCTGTTAATTTTAGTCACTTATTCTCCTTGCTTATAAAATGTGACTAATAAATGGGTTGTGGAAGATTGAATGTGAAAGTACTTTGTAACAAAAGACACTATATAATATGAGATGGTATTGAGAATGGCATTTTCCTTTTTGTTACACTGTTACTGTTCAACTAAGATGCATCATTTACTATTTTGATATAGTTTGTTTGCATTGAATTTTTCTTTTTAAGGAATGGGAATGGAAGGCATGGGATTTGGAATAAACAAAATGGGAGGTAAGAAATTCTTAATATAACCAGTATTTGTGTGATCTTTTATCTTCCCTCCCTAGCTCAATCTTAGCACCCTCTGTGAACTTTTGAGTCTAAGAACTACCTTTTCCCCCTGACATTAGTTCAGCAGGCCCCCTTATACCTTGTGGTATGAGAAACCCGTACGGTAGGTAATATACTTGTTTCCAAAGGCGCAAACACCGTGCTGGTCAATTCCCAGCTGGAAGCATATGAAAGTGTCGTTTTCCCCAATTAGTGTCAATGGCTCCCTAGCAGTGAGATTAAAGGTTTCATTTTAATTTCAGGCATGGAGGGCCCCTTTGGTGGTGGCGGCATGGAAAACATGGGTCGGTTTGGATCTGGCATGAACATGGGCCGAATGAGTGGTGAGGATCTGGTTGCTATAGTATTTAGACTCCAGTCTTCTGTCTTGAGATGGAAGACCCAGTTTGGTGCAAAGCAATATTTTCCCCCAAAACCACTTTCCACTTCCATTCTGCCGCTAAACCAACAAAGGCTTTGTAAACATAGATATGTACTAGATTTTTCTAAATAAATCAGGAAGTGCAATATACGTTTAATTTAGGTGCTGTCTTTGGTTTTCCAGGCTTAACAGAAATTCCCCAACCAATTATAAAGCTTTCAGATGATTGTTTTAAACAGAAAAAAAATGCCTTGTGGTTAAATTTCAGCCAGTAATTTTAAGTTTTTTTAAAAGCTGTATGTAAAGTCTAACTACAATGTGAAAAAAAATTTCAAAACTCCATTTTCATTCAGATGATAAATTCATATATAAAGTTATCTTCCCTAGAACATAATTATTCCATGGTTAACTATTTACTTAAGGGCTTCAAAATGTAGATCTGAGAATAAGTAGATCTATTTTTCTCAGGCCAATGTAAAAAAATTCCCACCAGTGAAGTTCTTGTTTTCTGGAATGTGGAAGTAGCAGAGTATGTGACTTTAAAAATTCCTTTCAATCCGACTTTTAGAGCTGATAGAGATTTTATAACTCAGGTAGACTGTCAAGGTGCTTGGGTTTAGAGTGGGTCATAAGACCTTATCTAAATTAATGCTTCTCGGTTGTGTTACCCGGCAGAATTTCTTGACTTCACTGAGCTTCAATTTATCAATCTCTAAAATTTGTATTTTCTAGTTCTTAGGATTAATAAGATAGTGTCTGTAAAGTGCTCTTTAAAGGTTAGCTGACACCATTTTTAAAAAAAATTTTTTTTTAAGCACACGAAAGACAGTATGGTTTTTATTTAAGAGTTTTGAAAGACAAAGCCATTGAAAATAACACAAAAGGTTCTACACAGGAAAAAAGATTGAGATGAAAGTGGTGTGGGGTGTTTGTTTTTTTATTTTAATGTCTTTATTAACCATTAAAGGTTTAGAGAGTTAAAGTGGGAATGTGTATGTCTGCAAAGCAAATACAGCAGAATAAATGCCAAGTTTTGAAACATGAAATATCTCTCAGTATACATAATTTCTATTTTAACATAGCTGTGATTGATGTGTAATTCCTCTTCTTTAGTCAGTGACTTTAGAATTCACCTATAAATTTAGGTAATTAGGCTAACCAAAAATTTTAAGCTAAATGGAAGATGAAATGGTTTAGAAGTTTTTAATTCCCTCTAACATGATTAGGCTGAGTGGCTGAGTTAATAGTAAAATATAATACTACTCTGTGCTAAGAGAATGGCCAGCTGATTAAAGTCAACCTGATTATAAATAAGAACACAATCGTATGTCAAGTCTTGTTGTAACAGGTACTCTAATGCCAGCTTAGCCGAAAAGTTTCCAAATCTCAGATGGGGAAAAAAGGTAGACTCATTTAGAATTGTGTTAATTCATCAATGGCTTGCTGCTTTGGAGAGGGAATAATCTAAAATTGCAGCTCTCAGTAAAAGCTAGTGATTGTGTCAGGTCAGGGAGTATTTTATGTCCATTATTCCATTGGTCCTTCATTGAAACATCTCTCTAAAGGAAGCACAATAATGCATTATTAACCTCATTTTATAAATGATGAAGGTTGAAGTCCCAGGTCCTTTCCTCTCTGCCATGTCTACCCTCTTAGTGGGTGAGCATCAGACATTTATTCAGAAGATTGGTATTGGGTTGCTGACTAAATGTCAATAAAACAAATTTGCCTTCTCTGCCTTTGGAATATTTCTTAAGTGGATAAGAATTCATGTGCTTTGGAAAGATATTCATGAAATATTGTGAGCCTCTCTGGAGAAACTATTCAAGAAATAAGGATGAGAAAGAGAATTGCTTATGGAGGAAATAATCTTTGGGGTGTGCCCCAAACTTAGGCTAGGAACTTTCTAACTCCTAAGGTGATTTTTCCACAGAAATGGATCGAGGAATGGGTGGAGGATTTGAGAGAGACTTTGCACGGAATGAGATGGGAATGGCTCGGAGTTTTGGAGAACCTCTTGGCAGGGGAATGGGTAAGAACCATTTGAATCTTATTAGTTAAAACAAGCTTTTAGAATAGGTTTGGAAAGCAGTCTGTTAGCATAATAATTTAAGACTTCTAATTGTGCCCCCTTAGTTTTAAGTATTCTAGAATTATTAAGGTACCACAAGGTGTTTTGGTTTTTTCCCTAACATATTATAAAAAACATATAGCTCTTTTTAACCTTTTAATTATTATTATTATTTTTAATACTAATCACTATTGTGTGTCTGTAATAGAGGAGTCCTATTTAATTTCCATTTAATTTTAGTGTACTCTTACAATTTTAAGATCTTAGGGGAAAAGTTTTTTAGCTGTCCTTTTTTTTTTTTTTTTTTTTTTTTTTCTTTAATGTCCTAAACAAGACTGCATTCTCAATTCCCATATTTCTAATTGATTTAGAAAGCCATTGGTGGTAAACCTTTTAAATTTAATTCTCAAATTGGTTGAATAACATGTTTTTGAAAATATGAACTCTTAGCACAGAAGCAATAAATGATTTATTTTTAAACCAGATTCCTGTCTTTTGGACTCCCTGCCAACATCTGATCATTTAATTATGGTAAGGGAATCAGCCAGGGGTGTAGGAGATGAGGAAGGGTTGTTCCAAAGTGTAGGTTTGAAGTTAGTAAATAAAGGTAGTTTATCTACATTATTGCACAGTGAGGTGGTATAGTACTAGACAGGTCTGGGATAAGGAAGATTCATCTTCCTGGTTTCAAACCTAACCTCAGACACTGGCTGTATGACCCTAAGCAAGTCACTTAATCTTGTTGCCTTAGTTTCTTCATCTATAAAATGAACTGGAAAAAGAAATGACAAACCACTGTATTATCTTTGCCAAGAAAACCCCAAATTAGTTTATGAAGAGTTAAGACACAACTAAAAAGCAACTGAACAACAGATTTACTTTATTTATCAATATTGGATACTTTAGTCTTAAAATTCTTTCCAACTTGTCAAAAAGTATATTTAGCACTAGCAGAGTAACAAATTGGATGTTTTAAATCAAGAGATATGAAAAGAGGAATTTTATTTGATAAATTGAAAGTTGGTTAGTTTGCCTTTGTTGTGGAGAGATTTGGAATCATTAAACATCTCTCCTCTCTGCTTCTGTTCCCTAAGTGTTTTTTCCAAGGAAGCCACAATTTTATCACTTTCCTTTTAAAAACCAGGTAGATAGAGTATTCCTTCATTAGTCACTCCAAACCCCCCTAATACTTAGCCCTGTTTTTTTCTTGTTTTAGGTGGTGGTGGTGGCAGTGTACCAGGAATCGAGAGGATGGGCCCTGGGATTGATCGCATAGGTGGTGCTGGGATGGAAAGAATGGGTTCTGGCCTAGGCCATGGGATGGATAGAGTAGGGTCTGAGATGGAGAGAATGGGCCTTGTCATGGATCGGATGGGGTCAACTGTAGAGAGAATGGGGTCAGGAATAGAACGAATGGGTCCCCTTGGCATAGACCACATGACTACAAGCATTGAAAGGATGGGCCAAACCATGGATAGGATAGGTTCAGGTGTAGAAAGAATGGGGGCTGGCATGGGTTTTGGTATTGAGAGAATGGCTGCTCCTATAGACCGTGTTGGCTCGACTATAGAGAGGATGGGATCAGGTGTGGATCGCATGGGCACCACCATGGATCGCATGGGTCTAAGTATGGATCGTATGGTGCCTGCTGGCATGGGAACTGGCATAGATCGCATGGGCCCAGTTATGGATCGAATGTCTACTGGTTTGGACCGTATGGGTGCCAATAACATGGAGCGTATGGGATTGGACCGTATGGGTGCCAATAACATAGAGCGCATGGGATTGGACCGTATGGGTGCCAATAACATAGAGAGAATGGGTCCCACTATGGGACCAGCCCTAGGTTCAGGAATGGAGCGCATGGGACTTGCCATGGGAGGTAGCTTTGACCGAGCCATGGAAATGGATAGGGGAAATTTTGGAGGCAGTTTTGCAGGGTCTTTTGGAGGTGCTGGTGGCCACGTGCCTGGGGTTGCTCGAAAAGCCTGCCAGATATTTGTGAGAAACGTAAGTACCTTTTTTTCTCCCCACTCTTGCCTTATATTTCTTGGGTCAAATATGCAGGAAACCCTCTGTAATCTCCACTATCATGCAATCAAGAGACCTAAGTGATTTTTAGAAAGCAAGTCAAGTTTACAAATTCCTGTCTTTTCTAACATCCTAGAATACATCATCAAACTTGCACAATGAATTAAATTAAGTAGTTTTACAAACAATAAAGTATTTTCTCTGGTAGGCATTGTATCAGGGATAGATAAAGGTTGTGCTAATTTGAAAAGCAATTTGATATTCTTTACAAAACCCTGTAATTTCATTGGGAAAAATGATTTTTAAAAAAATCCTATAGATAATTTTTGAATTAGTGAGGTTTTGTGTGGCTTCCATCCTTGCAAAGAAGAAAGGGAGATGTGATTCATCTTCTTACCTTATCATTTTAATTTTGATTTCTTGACTTATAGTTTTGATTTGCTTTTTCCATTTACATTGTATATGTTTTTCTGGTTTTTTGTTTTTTGTTTTTGTTTTTTTTTTTTTTTTTTTTTTTTTTTTTTTTTTTTTTCAGTTAATTTTATATCAGCAAATTTCATGTTAATTTTCCCTTCTGTGAGTGGGACATTTCTTATAATACAGTAATGGTGATGTTAGATACAGCCATCCCTATAGCAGAAATTTCCAGTGTCATTTGCTTATACGGTTTGTGTAGTGATTCCTCAATTGGTAGGAAGTCTGCCTTTTAAAAAAAAAAAAAAATCTGCTATAAATATTTTCATCTACTTTTAAGACTTTCATTTTCAACGATATTAAAATTGTCCTAATTAACCTTCACAAGAATCAGATAAGTGCTCTTTTTGTGCTTTGTTTCCTGCCTACTCCCTAAGGAAATAGGAATCTAGTTTTTTCTCATCAGCCCTTGACCCTCTTGATCAGATTCATGGGCACACTGTTCCATAGGGGGATTAGCAGCATAGCAGTGGTAGATGTTCTCTATTCAATCTTCCCATATACTCTACAGCCAAGCTTGTAACTGATTTGTGAAGGTAGCTGATTTCTTTCTTTTTTTTTTTTTTTCCTTCAATAATAAACTCTCAGACTAAATGGCAGGGTGTTTTGCTTTTCCTTCTTAGTCTCACAAGGAAAAAAAGATGTTTACTGTTCCCCTCACTTCAACGATACTTCTGACACAAGAATCAGCAAGGGAATTTTTGTAATTCTAGTATTGAAAGACAATTCATTGACCAAATAATATAACTCATGCCTGATAAGAGATCATGCATTCTCTGCTTAAAGATTGCCAATAAAAAGGAAACTACTCCTTCCTTTTGCATAAGTGTTAGTAAAGGGATATTAACTAAAGTAGCTTACTGGACTGTTCCATGTTTAATCAAAAGTCTTTTAATCTTAAAATCAGTGCCATATTGGCTTCTCTGTAATAAGCAATATTTTTAATGTTGGAAATTATTTTATTGAAACATATTAAGATTTTTTGTAGTCTACATAACTGTAGTCTCTTAATTGACAGTGTGTTTTTTTTTCCCCCCTTCAGCTCCCTTTTGACTTTACATGGAAAATGCTAAAAGACAAATTCAATGAATGTGGTAAGTGTTGTAAGATTTTGATAAGCATGTTTCCAGGTTATGTAAAACCTTAGGATTTAGGAATGAAAATAATTATTTTGGCGGGAAATCAATGGTATCTATTAAGATCCCCATCTGTTGCAAGATGGTTTGTGGTGGTTGGAATTTTCCTTCTTTAGTAAAAAATTCATAGAATTTGTATAAAATACTTCATAAACACTAGAAACCTCACCACTTGGCTCTGAGCCAGCTTTTTACTCTTATCTAGTAAGCATTCCCTAGTAATACCTCCATGAGTCTCTCAAGAATCCTGGTGGTACTGAGAGCCCAGCTAGTTTGATGCATGCTTTCTACCTTTCTCCTGTCACTCTAGCTTCTCGACATTCAAAATCTTCCTTTCCATAACAGAATTAGCAGCATGAAGCACATTTTTGTGGCCATCAGACTTGCTGGCCCTGTGTGAAAGTTGCCAGTGATTGATTCACTGGATTAACACTTTGAGGCAAAGGTTTTGAACCTTGGCAGATGTGGTGCTATCCAAGTAATCTAAGAGAAGTTTTTGTGCCTTCCCAGGCATCTGGTTAGAAGGTGTCTACTATCCTTTTCTTCTTTGGCACTCTACTAGATAAAGTCTTTCACAGTAGCTTTATCTTTCTCCTCTAGTTGTGTTGAGCCTGAAGACTTCCAGTTCTTACTTTTCTTTATCCCCAGCAGTTATTAGTAAATATTTGTTGATTGACTGACTTCTGGTGACTCTCATCCATATTCTATCCTTATTCTACATATACATAGTAGCTTTTATCACTAAACTTTTGCACTAGCCTCTCCTGAGTAAACTTTTAGAATGCTCTCCTTGTCTTAATCTTTCCCCATGATATTTTCTACCCACTTGAACCATTTAACACTTCCCTTGTTCTTTGTCTCAGATGCATATTGTTAATTTACTGTTTTATTTATGCCATCTTCAAATTTACTCAGTGCTGTTAACCTTTGTATCCATCTGCAGTCAACAATTTTGCAGTTGTCTGTGTTAAAGTACTTGATAAAATTTTATCCAGAGACTGGTTCTGTCAGCTGACATTCATCTTCCTGAATATCCTCTCCCATGAAACTCATTCTTTGGTTTTTCAGGTCTCCCTTTCTTACAGTCTTGTGGACTTAAAGATTCTTCTCCCTTCCAC